>NC_138245.1:17301409-17853909 GCF_964197995.2 Scardinius erythrophthalmus | reverse complement strand
GGTATGTGTGCTATGATCATAATGGATACATTTGGTGTACTATAGAAGAAATATTGCAGAATGTTGATTCTTCTTTATTTATATTCAAGGGGTGTTTTTATTTCTAAAAATATAAATGGTGAAGACTGGTTGTTTTTTCAAGGTCTATGAGTTGGTCTCTTACGCTTCCCAAGACTGCATTTATTTGATCAACATACAATAAAAACAGTAATACTGTGAAACATTATTTACAATTTTATATTTTTATATATTTTAAAATGTATTTTATTCCTGTGATGGCAAAACTGAATTTTCAGCAGTCATTAATCCAGTCTTTAGTGTCACACGTTCCTTCAGAAATCATTTTAATATGCTGACTGATGCTCAAGAAATATTTCTTATTATTATCACAATTGAAAACAGTTCTGCTGCTTACTTTTTTTTTTTTTGGAAACCATGATACATATTTTTCAAGATTCTTTTATGAACAATGTAATACAAAAAATATATACTTATTTTAATACTTTTTAGAAGTTTACTAGAAAGTTCATATGGAAGTTTGGGGTCTGTAAGATTTTTTTTAACAAACTGAATACCTTTATTTAGCAAGGGTGCATTAAATCTTTTGAAAATTGCCTTTTCATTGTTACAAAAACTTTCTATTTCAAATAAATTTGTTATATATTAATTAAAGTTAGAGATTAACCTCGGTTTCTAATACCTGCTGTTACTTTCATTTGTGTATGTGGGCCTCAGTCTGCATGCATGTGAGCCACCCCACCGTTTCCGTGACCACAATGGTAAATAAATGACCCTATCATTACACCCAATCAAAGACAACCACATACACACGAAGTCATCCCAGCCCCCGGTAAAAGTACTGTTTGAATCTGAATGGTCAACTTGTTATTCATCTGCATGTCTATAGTATAGCCCATCTATTTACAGAGGCCCCAAATATCAATCTTTGGTCAAAATAACCTCAAATGGCAGCATAAGCAACAAAACCCCATCTCATTTAGTTAATGAGTGGAATAAGCGTTAGCAGGCAACATAACTGCATCTGGTTAGCACTTCAAAGCACACAGGGAGTGGATACAGTGATTTCACTCCATTCGAGGTGAATGTGTTTTAGCAGCTCTGCAGAACCATGCTAATCTAGAAAGGCCCAGTTGTTATGCTCTCTTGCCCTCTTTGTACATGTCTGAGGAGCAGGGTTTGCCTCTATTTTCTCCTCCTCCTGACTGCCTGAAAAGGAGACTTTACTTTAAAGGCCCATTCAATGTGCCAGACCGCCCTGATGGATTGGTTTGGCCAGGCCGCTTGTTAACACACTGAAGGCACTGTTATGCAGATTGGAGCAGGTTACTGGGAGGACAGAGTCCAGCGGCTCTACCTGCAGCTACAACTGCATGATTTTTAAAAATCCTTTTCATCAGTATTTTGTCTCGGTTTCTTTGCCTTTTAAGAACTGGTCAAGCACAACAGATAACTCTGGCTCAAAACATTTGTGAGAAAATGCTAAATTTCCCTCACCATGTCCCTATATGGGCTCTGTAGTGAGCAGAAGCTTCCCGTTAATTTCTCATTGCACCTTACACAAATGCCAACACTATAACGTGGAGGAAATTCGTATTTTTAAATTCTTTAACTCCAATAATGGTGGACTCAGTATATTGTCTTTTTTATAGCAAAAAAATTGCATTAACATTCATGTATCATTAAGTGTGTGTCATGCTGTATGCTATTAGAAGTCACCATGAAGGACTTACCAATTATCAGTATTGCCAACTCTCAAAACATATTTTAAATGGAAAACAGGGTTGCTGATTTTAGCAAAAATGTCAGGAACACTGTCCATTTCTATACATTTGAGATTGAACCACTGGTGTAAGACATTGCTGGTGGGTGACAACACCACATGTATATGTCTGAAGCAAAGTATTTGTCTGTTGCTGCACTAAATTAAGAGCTTTGACTTTGGCTTATCACTTTATCGCATCTGTTGTAAAAAATAAATGAATTTTAAAGACTATGGCACACCAATTACACACATATTGAACCTTGGCAACACAAGTGAACTGTGACTGCACATGCATTTTTAATGATGAACAGACTCACAGTTGAGCTATTAGGTGCTTTGGAATTTAGACACTTAAACAAAACAAATCTGTTGAATGTACACCTATAAAATTAGTAAGAAAAAAAAACAGGCTAAATGTGGACTGATCAACTTTATCCCAGCTAAAAGGGAATTAGTTCAGAGAACATTCAGAATGAAGGCTTTTATAACTTGATGGGAATGTTAGTATGTGTTCTAAGAAACAATTTTGTTGGTATAGTTAACCATTTACAAAAAAAAAAAAAAAAATAGATATATATAAAAAAAAAGTGGTATAATATAGGACCAATTCTGTATTGCAACCCTAAAACATGCATTTAATCATCATGAAAGAGCATCTACAACCTAGAGTTACATGCCAACCTGGATAAGTGGGTCATATAAGCTGGCTGATCAGATAGCAAATACTCAAACACTGATGCTAATATGTGCAGTAATGAGACTCATTAACACAAAGAAAATCAATCAAGCCAACGGCTCTCATAAATTATTCAAATCATCGTGTTACACATGCCACCATCTTGGTTCCTTCCTTCTACATAGAATACAAGCTTATGGAGTGCAGCCTAATCGAGCAAAAACATAAAAAAATTACCTTCAGAAGCAACATTTAGTTATTTAGTTATGCATTACAAGTCTCACATATCCAGACTTTTGACTACAGGACTAATGTCTGGTCCATAATGCTTCTTATTTCAGCAAAAAAAAAACAATTGCAAAATCTGTCCAGTGGTTAAACTACTCTAACTTTAGTAGTTTTCAGAGTTACTAATACAAAAAAGCTTGAGTAGACATTACTATTATAAAACCCTCTAGGTTTTATACAATGGTGGAGAAGCAGGGAAAATAGACCCCATGCAGCTCCAGCAGATATTCCAACCATCTCATTAATATTTAGATATTTATGAATATTTCAGGACATTTTAGGGATTGCAGATGTTAAATGTGTTGGAATAGGAGTTGATGCATGGCCTTTTCATGTTCACCAATTCATCAGACCCCTGCTATACCTTACTACTTTTAAGCAAGTCCCTATATGACAGATTAGTTCATTTGACGACCATCTCGGTGATGCCGCAGGACAGATATTTTCTAGGCAGGCATACAAGTGCAGTTCCCATCTAATCGAATGCAGAAAGACAAACCTTTTAATACCTACATCCACCATTTTACAACAACTTATACCATTCATTTTCCTACACATGGTGCATCTCCCTTCCTCTTATGTGGATTATTAGCTCTGGTGTAGATAATTTTCCAACATGATTGTTACATAAAGAGGTTTTTTTAAACTTTATGATGACTAGGACCCCCAAATATGATGACTGTCTTAAACAGAATAAAATAACAGTGATTAATGTCATGATTTCTGATCAGTACTTAGAAATACTAATGATCAGTATTAGAAGAACTATTTAATTGCTGTAAAAAAACTAAAGAAAAGAATCATCCTCTCACTTTCAAATGCTTTTTTTTCCAGCAAATTACTTAATGTGCAAATATTTGCAGTGTTTTGGAAAGTTACTTTTAAAAAGTAATACATTGCAACATTGCGTTAGGCTACTCCTTAAAAAAAAGTTACTTAGTTACTTTTTTATAGAAAGTAATGCATTAAGTTACTTTTGTGTTGCGCTTTCTTATCTGGGTAGGCCTTTCTTGTTTGTTTTTTTAATAACAAAAAATAAAAAAGTCCTATTTTTGGCAAATGTAGAAATTCACACCAAAAAGTTAAATGAATAAGCCTAAGACTGAAGGACATGGAAATTCACGCCTGTACAGTAGAGGGCGCAGCTCAAACAAACCATTCAGCTATTTGGCCAATCTGGGCCACAAAGAATAGGACGCAGTTCAAAGTTCAAAACTTTTACTTCAGCAGTAAAAACACAAATAAGGTTTATATAAAGTCACTTTTGCTTATTAGTCTGGTTGAATTGGATCACTGAAGGTCAGCAGCAAAGACATTGGGTAATAATTGTGACTAGACAGTGTGTGTATGATGTAAATGCATGCTTGAAATTGTGTAAGTATGGACACCTGCTAGCTCTGTCTACAGCCAGATCATGGTGACAGTTTCTCTCTCTCTTTCAAAGACACAACCAAACAGCAATCCTGATAGAAATCTGCATTCAAATATGCCTTTTCACAGTCTTCATAAAAATCTTTAGGAGCTGCTGTTGTGTAAGAGACCCCATAGTGTGCCATAGGTCTCCCACTCACACACAAAGACGCATCTAAAGAAAAGAAAATGTCCGCTTTAAATTAGTCTGGAAGACCTTTCGTTTTATTGTAGGACTGCAAAAGACAGGCAATTAAGGGCACATTCCAGAGCTGACTGTTGCCCTGTAATAGTTTACAGCAATGGAGTGCAGACAGATCAGTTCTTTTTACCCTCCATCCCAGCAACCCCTTTCCTTTATAGAAGCTTTCTTGCCTTCTATATAAAGCAAATAGAGAAGGGCAACATGCTATTACAGTTGATCTGATTTGGTTAGACAGAGTTTTTCTTCTCATTTAAACATGAACTTTAGAAGTTACATATTAAAAGTGCAACAAATTATTTCATATACCCACACTAACATTATGAAAATGCCTCAGTTGTTGGAGATAAAGGTAGAAGATAGTTCACCCAAAAAAATAATCTGTCATAATTTACTCACCCTCATGTTGTTCCAATACCTGTATGACTTAAATTATTCTGAATAACAAAAGAAGATACTTTGAAGAAATGTTTTTATCCATCCAATGAAAGAAAAAAAATATATAACTATTTAATGATTTAAAAAAAAAATCTTTTTTGGGTTTCATGGAAGAACTTTGGAACAACATGAAGGGGTGTATACAGATTTTTTTTTTTGGGGGGGGGGGGTTTGGGAGAACTATCCTAATTGATTTTGATATGAGAAAACAATCAATATCAAAAAAATAAACCAACACAAATATTACAAATTGTGACAGTAAAAAGTGTAAAAGTCACTCGTTTTTATAAAGTTACAATGTCCAACAGCGAAACCCGCAGTTGAAGTTACAGCTAGAGGCTTGCCTCCCCTGATCCCATTGACTTTTAACAGACCCCCTAAAGCGTGCGGTGAGTTTGATGCAAGCCAACCTTCCGGTGTCTCTCTTGAATCCAACATGGAAGTGACTTAAACTGCAATTCATCGACTGGGCGCAAGAGACAGGCTCCAAAAGAGAGTCCAGACTCATAGACCATAATAAATATGATTTTTTTTAATAACCCATCTGTTTAAATTATATTAAGCCTTAAAGTTCTGCATAATTAAGGACCATCGCTTGAGTGACAGGTGAAATGCCGCTGCTGTCACTACTCGCCGTTTGTCTGCTGTCTGTTAGCCATGACGTAAGCTCAGTTAATCCCATTCTCTGCCCATTTTCGGTTATCCGGGAATGATGTGCGGTGACGGGTTACCAAAATGGCGACGGCCGGCTCCGCCCACTTTGGGCTTCAGAAATGCTCTTCAGAAGCTTACGGGTGACATCACGGACACTACGTCCATATTTTTTATAGTCTATGGTTTGATGGGGGGTAATTGAGAATGAAAGGGAAAGTGACGTGAGATGAGGCAATGCCTCCATGGCGCTATAATTGGATACGATTGGTTATGATTGGATACAATTGGTTCATGTGATAAATCCCGCCTCTTGTTTTCGTGCCCTTTCTCGAATCAGCCTGAATGAAACAAATGATGGCGTTAATGGGAAGACTAATTAAAAAGTAAGTAAACAACTCAGCCACTTAGATATCACCGCTTTATGTCACGTCAAAATCAAACTTGAAATGGCCTGAAAACATGATGACTGTGGTTTTTTTTAGTGAGCAATCAGCTTGGGGAAATTAAAGGTACATCTTCATGTCTGTGATCAGTGTGTACTGTACAAACTTTATGACTGCTGAAAATAAGTTGACTATTAAAAAGAAAAGCTGAACATTAGTTCACAAATAATATATATTGTTTAAAGGTGCATTGTGTAATATTTAGGAGGATGGGTGTCACGATTTCGATTTTGTATCGAAATCGATCGAAATTAAACCACAACCTCGATCATCGAATTAAAAAATGTAATCGTCGATACTGCCACGCCCCCATGTCACGTCCGGTGCGGTCGGCTTGCAGAACAGAAGTCAACTAGAGCGCAGTGCAGCACCCAGAAAGTTTAGAGGGACGTACATGCTCGCAACGGGGCTTAGGCTACTTTACAAGAAGTTCATATATCAATATTCTTCTAACGAATAGAAATAACCTTATATAATGTATCTATCTGTCTATGTGTACAGTTACGTTCAGAAAGGACGCGCAAGCGGTTGCCATGGTAATGAACAGCCTGCTAGTTAAAGCGAATGTATAATATTATCCTGTATCTGAGCCAAAATGTACAGCGCGCGTTATATTTTCTAAATCCAAACAATTGGCCACTGAACCAGCTGATAAAATCTTCATTTGATTCAAAACGTGATTACAACTTGAGGACGCTCAAACTCGATCGTATTTTACTGATACAAAAGACGCGCGCGTGCACACGCACTGAGAGGGAGCGCGGTTCACCGGGCTATGGTAAAATAATGACACAGTTTCAAGGTGTGCATAATTTAAACTACTTAGTCAATGCTAACAGTAGCTGCTGTAAGGTTTTTATTACTGCTGCTCTCCTTCTAGTCACTTCTGAACTTTTATTGATTAAGCTCCAGGTGACGGGTTGCCAGATATCACAAAAAGAGCAAAACAAGCCCCTTAAAAACGCAGTATAAGCATGGCAAAACTTTACCGGGGAAGGAACACATCTAAACCACTAGTATTACTAATATCCTATACAATTAAAAGGAAGTAACTAATTTATTATGAATAGAATAGTTCAATATAAAATATCAGATATTATAAACTGAATGATTAAGTGAAACAATAACATGAGATTGAAAAGTTATTCAGCAATACTTTCTTTAAAGTTTAATCGCACATACGAGTTGTATTTAATATCAATCAGTTGGGGGCAGTTCATCTAAAAGTTGATGGTTGTGTTCTGTTTAATATATTTAGCTATCAAAATAGTTTACCAAATAAATCATTTACCAAATAAAAGAAAAAGAAAATCAAACAATGTGAAGTACTTTTCATTTCTAAAGTAGGCTATTTGGGTTTATTTATTATACATAAAGCCCTTTCTGTCAATTTCTCCAGAATAGCATAACTATATTGTGAAATATATTGTTACTGTGAAATAAAATGAGTCATATCGTGAAAAAATTATTTTGGTCATACCGCCCAGACCTAGTCTAGCCTAAGCAACCTGTGCTTAAAAAAAATAAAATAAATAAATAAATAAATGTAAAAATCGAGAATCGAATCGAATCGTGACCTTAGAATCGAAAATGTAATCGAATCGAGGATTTGGAGAATCGTGACACCCCTAGGAGGATCTGTTGACAGAAATGCAATATCATATACATAACTATGTTTTCAGTGGTGTATAAAGACCTTACTTAATGAACCATTATGTTTTTATTACCTTAGAATGAGCCATTTCTATCTACATACACCGCGGGTCCCCTTACATTGAAATGCACCGACATGTTTCTACAGTAGCCCTGAACGGACAAACACGTTTCGTTACTATTTTGTTCTTCGTGCAAGGAAGCTAGCTAAATTCAGCTAATAAAACACTGACACAATGATGAACAAGTAACAATAATATTCGCAATAACATATGAAGAGTTCAGATGCAAAAGCCTCTAAGTGCCATCTGGAATATTTTTATAGAATGATAATTTTTATCAAGCTCGTATATATTTAAGTTCAGTAATTTCACTTAAATGACAATTAGTAGGTCATTTTCATTGCCATTTAAGTGAAATTACTGAATTTAAATATACGAGCTTGATAAAAATGATCATTCTAGAAGAAAATTTCAGATGGCACTTAGAGGCTTTTGCATCTGAACTCTTCATATCGTTTTACTTAACAATAAAAGTAAACCTAATATCTTAATTTATCTTTGTAAAGAAACATCATTGCTTAACTGGCTACTTTCTGCTGTCTCAGACGACTAGGCTACATATTTTCTTGTCGGCCACTGTAACTTATGTTGGTTGCAATTCACAACCTCGCCGCTAAAAAAATAAATCACACGCTGCACCTTTAAATTGTTACTGCCTTTAGTTAATATTTTGGAATATATGTAAAATTGCATAAAAACAATAACTTGATTACATTTATGCTTGGTTTTAATGAATATAACATTAATTACATAGTGTAAAAGTACAAAATAGAATTGTAGCTATTTGGTCTCTCTTTATATGTAATGTTTAATTAACCAGGAAAATGATGTGTAACAGGGAAATAAATTTACATTTGATATATATATATATATATATATATATATATATATATATATATATATATATATATATATCAAATGTGAGGACTTTCCACCTCTTTTTAAAACATCACCCGTGTGGTTTGATTCTTACTATAATTTTTTTCCCACCAAATTCTAACCAGTCACATCCTCTGGTTCAGTGTGATCCAGCAGAACAGTTCAACACGCCCAAACAAAAATGAAGCCTGCCCTGAATGCCCTGGAAAGCATGAATAGCTAGTTTAGTGTACACTGTTATCTTTGTGCATACAGGTCCTGCAAAGTGACTGCTGGCTCAGACACGCACTGTCAGCTCCATTCAAATTCTACTGAATCCTCCTGTGGTGACTCTATCTAAAGGCAAAGAACCTCAAAATTTCCACTGAACATTTCAAAAGCTTAGAAATGCTGATGCCATCCAATACAGACCAAAACAGCAACAAAAAAACTTTAAAAACTACTCACTGTTCACCAAAATCTGTGGTTTGGGCTCACCTGCACCAAAAGTCAAGATAACATAACATCTCATTCTCTACATAATGCCTGAAGTAAAATAAGAAAAAGTATGTTTAGGACGAGCAAGATGGGGTTTCACCTCCATTTATGCAGAACGAAGCCAGGACACTGCTCTCCACATACGGTACAAGGTTGTCCACTTTCTAGGCCATCAAGCACTGTGGGCTGCAGAGGTTAAAAAGAGATACAAGAGTTATTTTTTATATAAACGCAAATTATTTTGTATATCTGTGGACAATACATTGTTATATAAAAGCATAAATGCACATATATGGCATACAGAACATCAAAATGTAAAAGAATACATAAGCCATATCTCTAACCAAGTTGTGTTCCAAATTTGAAGTTGATATCACAAAAATTAAAGTTCCCATGAGATTTTGTTTAGGCTTGTTTAGTACACAAATTAGCCACCGGGTGTCACCTACTGTACATTGCACTGAATTTTGTCACATTATCACTTCTATCACAAAATAATCAACAAACATGGAGCTTTGAGTCAAAGACATTTTCAATGTGTTTTGTCAAGATTAGAACAAGTTTTAATTATAAAATAGTGCAGTAAATTTTTTAATATAGTAATATAAACATGACACCGACCACTATGGTGGAGGAGCTCGCTAAAAGGAATTTAAAGGGTCATGAAACCCCAAAACATATTTTTTTGAGATGTGAACATATGTACAGGCTGCACATCACTGACACTTTAAAGGTATAGCGGAGGATCTTTCTGAATTTTAGATAAGACCCGCCCTCTCCACTTTTTGAAAAGTTTGATTGATTCACCAGAATGATTGACAATTAGGAGGACCAATAGTATAGGTGATCCACCCGGAAGTAAAAAATCCTCCGCTATACCTTTAAGTATCGTTTGCATGGTAAGGCATTGTTTTCACAGGATGCATACTAAGGGGCTGTTTACACAACACAGTTTTCAACTAAAAACGGGAAACTTTTTATGCATTTTTGGCTGTTCATTTAAACGACAACGGCGTTTTGAGGGCCTGAAAACGTTTGAAAACTAAGCCAGTTCCTAGAGATCTACCTACCTGCAGAGTTCAGATCTAACCCTGATCCAACACCCGTCTGTAAAGTGCTCCATATAGACCTAAAGCTACCTTATTTGAAACGTTATTTTTAAAGGGTCTGTTATTGATGTAGCCTAGGCCTAATACTAACATTACACTCATATACAGTAAATCATGATCACAATACATGTCAGTGGTCACATTCCATTTTGACTGATTGATTCAAATTTGTACATTTTAAAGTAGGCTATATAATTAGATTAAAACAAATACCCATTTTGCTTCATAACATAGCCTATTAAATTACTTATTGTTTACAACTTTCTATTGGGTCTTATTGAGTACAGGTTACAGTTGTGAGTCAGTTCCCAGGTGAAAAAGACGTAGTGTTAAATGTATTAAAAATGCATTATAGAATATTTGTATTGTACTAAAAACATACTTAAGTACATTTTTAATACATTTAACAGGACGTCTTTGACCAGGAAAAAACATTTTCACTAACTTTTTAAACCTATTCTTCAGAAAATGCAAGAAGCTTGTCTTATTGAGTTGTAAAATGAAGTAAAATACATCTGCTCATTCAATACAATTCATACAGAAACACGTCTGCTCAAATAATATTACAGCATGTCATATTTGTGGTGAGTAATTAATTTGCGAATCTGACAATAAAATGCAATGTTTTACTAATTGTTCTGAAACAGCAAACGCCTGTTATGTCTTCGGACTGGAGTATCAAACCCGTCTGATGTAGAGTGTAAACTTTACACACCACGGAGCATCTCCAACCTTTTATTACATCTAGCCTTTTCGTTTCCGTCCTAATGAGCCCAATTCTTTAATGTCTTACTGCTGCACGTGGAGTAACTGCGTAAAAATGCAAGTCTTTAAAATGTAAGCACCCCTTACCGCTTTACTCACCAACCGGCTAGAGTTTCTCTTCTTAATGCTTCGACCAAACATGACAGTGTGAGGAAATGAATCTCAAAGCGTATTGCAACGGTTGAAATGCTCATCACCGCGCGCTCTCTCTCTCTCTCTCTCTCTCTCTCTCTCTCTCTCTCTCTCTCTCTCTCTCTCCTGCCCGTCCCATCAGTTTTTGCGCGAGCTTGTGAATGAAATTACTGCATTTCCGGACACGCCAGCGCTTTTTTTTTTGAGACCTTTTCTCAAATTGCACTTACATAAACCACATATTTCGACGGTGTAATTCTTTCAAGTTTTCAGTCTCAGAGTAAAAATCAGGCCTTATGTATAGCCTAGCATACCACGTCTTGATTAGGCTATTGATTTGTGATCATGTTACTGTATTGAATGTGAATTATTTAGTTTGTTATAGGTTACACACACAAGTTTTTCAGTACATTGTGAAAGTTTGTTTTCAAATTTATTGATGATTTAAATTACCATTTGTTTATCATTTTGAGAAAAAAAAAGATTCAAATGAAATTGGGGTAGCAATGGGAGATGATATAACTATTTTGAATATGTTCGATTACCATAATACATATGCAAGTCTAAGCATTTATTGTGGTAAACAAGTTTTCTGAAATTGAAGAGCAAAGTAGCCTAATATGGACACCCTACTACACTAGAAGAAAATGTTATATATATGCTAGAACTTTAAAGGGACAGTTCACCCAAAAATAAAACATTTGTCATCATTTACTTACCCTTATTATGTAGCCTATATAGCACACTTTGAATCCAGCAGAGTTTCACTATGACTCCTGCAGGTGTTAAGTGTAATTGTGTAAGAAGACTGTGAGTTGTCATGGTGACAGTAAACATTACTTGTGCTTCACCTGTAAAACTTAGTCTTCCAAGGCCTCAAATATACATAAGAGGCCACATAAAAGAGCGATAAATCCCTTAAAGATAAATCCCTTAAAGGGATAGTTCGCCCTAAAATGAAAATTTTGTCATCATTTACTCACCCTCATGTTGTTCTAAACCTGTATGAGTTTCTTTCTTCTGTTGAACACAAAAAAAGATATTTTGAAGAATGTTGGTAACCAGACAGTTGACGGTAGCTATTGACTTCCATGGTATTTTTTTTTTCCTACTAAAAATGTCTAAATTTCTTCAAAGGTGCACACCTTATAAAAAAACTTGAGAGATGAACTGATACAAATTAATTTACAATAATGCTTCAGCCATTTAGAGTATAAATACAGCATTACAGAAAACTGCTCTTTTATCTATTAAAGGAGAACTCCGGTCAATTTTAACATTGAGCTCATTTTTTTGTACATTTGGAGTGCTGTCAATACAGAGAACAACGACAAAAATCGGTGTTGCCTACACCGAGTTATTCTATTTTTAAAATTTGCACCCTATTGACTTCAATGGGGCAAGTAGTAAGCCTGCTTTTTAGCCTCTTAACATCCTTTAAGTGTCATTACAAGTGCACAGAAAATGTGAGTGATTCCTTCCGAGTGAACACGGGTGAATCTGACTGCAGTAGATGTTAGAGATATTAATAAAAATGAAGTTAATTCAGCCAGCGCTCATACCTCTGTTTACATCCTGTTTTCGGTGGAAGGCCATAGTAATCGATTGTCGAGTTCACGCGCATAGGTTTAGTGCCTATGATCACGCGCGTGAACTCGACAATCGATTACTATGGCCTTCCACCGAAAACAGGATGTAAACAGAGGTATGAGCGCTGGCTGAATTAACTTCATTTTTATTAATATCTCTAACATCTACTGCAGTCAGATTCACCCGTGTTCACTCGGAAGGAATCACTCACATTTTCTGTGCACTTGTAATGACACTTAAAGGATGTTAAGAGGCTAAAAAGCAGGCTTACTACTTGCCCCATTGAAGTCAATAGGGTGCAAATTTTAAAAATAGAATAACTCGGTGTAGGCAACACCGATTTTTGTCGTTGTTCTCTGTATTGACAGCACTCCAAATGTACAAAAAATGAGCTCAATGTTAAAATTGACCGGAGTTCTCCTTTAAGTAACTTAGCATGGAATAGCAGGAAGGAAGAGTCAGTGTTGTTCCAGTTCCACGCAATGTTAACAAATGTTAACGGCTTCAAACAGTTCATGAGTCTTCCTCAAATGTCTCCCAGGTCGTTTGAGTTGAATGTGAGACCAAATATTCACTGGGTGACCAAGGCCAAAACATGAGCCTGATGGTCTGGATCTCAAGCCACTTCTTGGTTGTCTGCAATGTGGGCAGGAGCATTGTCTTGTTGAAAAATAACATCTGCATTCCTCTTTAAATAACAACTTTTCAATTGTGGGAAGCAAGTCATTCTGTACGGAAGCGTATTGCATTCAGCATTAAATGACTCTTCACAGTGAAGTAGCTCACCAGCTAAAAAAACTCCCCACACAATGATAGCTCTTCCTCCATGCTTCAGATGCATTTATTATTATATTTCTCACATTTTCGAAGACAGCACTCTGGATCATCACCATGCAACTCATGTCTCATTGTGATTCATCACCACACAACTCTGCTGAACCAAACTTCTCATATTCTGCCAAAAACTTTATTCTGTCTTTGACTTTTTTTCTGAGAGTATAGTGCATTTGCTTCTTTTTTTTTCCAGTTACACTTTATTTTAAGGTGACATAGTTACATAGTAATATTAAATAACTATGTACTTACGAGTTAAGCTTTGTTTAAGGTTAGCTAATTGTAATTATGCATAATTTACTGTTATTAGTAACTACATGTAGTAGTGTGTAACTATGTCACATTAAAACAGTGTTACCAATTTTACTAATTTCCTGACCAATAATTTGTGGTTAAGACAATTAAAAGCTTAGTGTTTAGCAATTTGGTGCTTGCCCTTTTTCTTTCTTTTTTTTTGCCCAGGAGTGTATGTGTATACACACACACACACACACACACACACACACACACACACACACACACACGCACACACACACATATATATATATAGTAGTAGTAATAAATGTTCCTTGAGCATCAAATCAGCATATTAGAACGATTTCTGAAGGATCATGTGAAAGGAGTAATGATCTAAAGGCTGAAGTAATGATGCTGAAATTCAGCTTTGACAACAGGAATAAATTACATTTTAAAATATATTAAAATAGAAAAAAAGTTATTTAAAATTGCAATGATATATTAGTTCACACTGTGTTTTTACTATGTTTTTGATCAAATAAACACAGCCTTGGTAATTAGACTTGTTTTAAAGAAACATCTCAATCTTGAACGTGTAAATATTCTTTTCATATTCAGTTAAATGGATTAGTCTGAGACCAAACACCCTTTTGAAAACTATAATGATGTGTCTTACTAGCACCAGTAATATTAGCACCACCGAATAGTCAGAATTCCACTTCCTTGGACACAACACGTTCCATTCCAAAACACAGAGACTGTGTGTTCTGGACTGGGATGTTTCTTTCATTTAGGCTCACTCTGCTTATAATTGCTTTCTTTGGAGTTTTAGTATAAAACAGATAAAAATTCATAAATAAAAGGCACTATCTGCAATGAACATATCTACTAATATGATGTGTTTAAAAACTCAACTTTGACTTTTCAGATGACTAAAATTCTTTTAGCATTAATATTTCCCAACCATTCAAAAGTTTGCGGTAAGTTATATTTTAAAGAAATTAATACTTCTATTCAGCAAGGATGTATTATATTGTTCAAAAGTGACAGTAAAACATTTATAATGTTGCAAAAGATTTCTATTTCAAATAAATGTTGTTCTTTGGAACTTTCTATTCATCAAAGAATCCTGAGGCGAAAAAAAGATTAAGCAGCACAACTGTTTACAGCATGGATAATAAGAAGACATGGCAGCATATCAGAATGTTTTCTGAAGGATCATGTGACACTGAAGACTGGAGTAACAATGCTGAAAATTCAGCTTGCCATCACAGGAATAAATTTTAAAAAATGTAATATCTTTACATAAATTACAATAAATTTATTTTAAATTGTAATAATATTTCTGAATTTTACTGTTTTACTGTATTTTTGATCACATAAATGCATCTTTGGTGAGCATACGAGAGTTCAGTAAGAAAAATCTTACTGACCCCAAACTTTGAACAGTAGTGCATAAACACATCCAGTAATGCCAAAGAAGTTATACTGGTATGTCAAAACTCCTTGGTTCACAAACAAACTGTAAGGCACCTAAGAAATAATACACATAACATTTTCAAAACAAGTGTACTGTAGGTCATAATCTTACAGAAACTACATCAGTCTTATAAAACTTTAAATAAATAAAAAAGATGTTCTTTCTTTAGCATCAATGATAGACATGAGTCTACATGAGAGATCCACTAAAACTTCCATTCAAAGAAATTAAAATTCACAGTAATATTTAGAAATAGATCACACACTTTCCTGCTGTTTGTCAGCAGACCTAACCAGTACACTTACATCTTGAAACTCCAACAAGAAAACCTTAGCTGGAAGAGGGAGTGCATTTTCCACAATAACCGACACATAGGCTATCTCAAAAACTCTACTGCCATCCTATGGATACAAGAAAAACTGCATGTCAAGTTTTCTAATGTTTTGTAATTTATACTCATGCTAATTCGGCTAACAATGTTGAAAGAATAATTTAGAGATGTTTGTAACCCTATGTGCATGAAAACACACTCAAACTAAATATAAAAAAGCTTAAAAAATGTTTTGCATGACCTCCAAACCAGAGCTCTTTATTTATAACATTGGATCATTTTGAATAGGATTCTCTGCTGATTTCAAGAAGGATTGACTTCAAGAAGGACAGCAGCTTGCTCAATTGTTTAACAGGACATTTGTACCAATGGATGGATGGATGGATGAGGTGGATGAAGTTCTGTACTTGCTTGAAAACAAATTGTAAGCCAAAAAGGGACAACACACACTATTCATTCAGTCGCAGGTGCCACACAGCCAGAAACAGCACATGGTCTGGTGAACTTTCACACATTTTACTCTTATCATTAGTTCATCTGGTGTGCATTATAAGTATCTCCCCAAGATACATTGTTGTCAAACTACAAGAAACTATTTTATCTTAAAAGGGGAAAATTGCAATATCCTAATGCAGGGGTCGGGAACATTTTTTGACCAAAGAGTTCTCTTGTCAAAGCAAAGCACCAGTTTCAATAAAAGGATATGTTTCAACCTGCATTCATTTTTTATACGCTTTTACAATTTCTGTGAAAAAAATTTGTTGTCTAATTTTTTTCATCGATCATTTGTTGGTAAAAAGGGTAAGAGACCTGGCGACCTGGCAAAAAAAAATCTCTTGATTTTTGTCTAAGAGCCAGGTTTGGCTCACGAGCAATAGGTTCCCGAGCTATAGTATATATTTTTTGTGTGTGTGTGTGTGTGTGTGTGTGTGTGTGTGTGTGTGTGTGTGTGTGTGTGTGTGTGTGTGTGTGTGTGTGTGTGTGTGTGTGTGTGTGTGTGTGTGTGTGTGTGTGTGTGTGTGTTGTGGTGTTCTGTGTTTGTTCTTGCTGATTGTATGGTTTACTGCTGGATGTGAAACAAATTGCCCCTTGGGATAATAAAGTTGACCTAACCTAACCCTCTCTGAATGTAATTTGGGCCTAATGTGGAGCTAGAATATCCAACCACATCCATTAGACGTCTAGAGAGGTGGAGCTGGACGTCATATGACTCTGCAGTGGGCAGTGCTTGGGGCATGTGGTCCATTTAAAGGGATAGTTCACCCAAAAAATATCCCATGATTTACTCGCCCTCAAGCCATCCTAGGTGCATATGACATTCTTCTTTCAGACGAATACAATCGTAGTTATATTAAAAAAATGTCCTGGTTCTTCCAAGCATTATAATGGCAGTGAATGACCGTTTATGTTTTGAAGTCCATAGTGTATCCATCTATAAAAGTGTTCCACACGACTATGGGGGTTAATAAAGGCTTTTTGAAGCGAAGCTATGCGTTCGTGTAAGAAAAATATCCATATTTAAAACGATTAAATATCGACTTAAATAATAGCTTCCGGCAGATGGCCGTTACGCATCGATTTACAGTGGAAGAGTGACGAACGCGGAAGATTGACAGTTTGACAGATTATATTTGATACAAAACTAAATAGACTAAATCAAAGGAAAAAAGTCATAACTGAAACTACTTTCATAGACTTACAACTTTCCCGAGGTTGTTAATCGATATGCGTTTGTTAAGGTCATTGCATTCTTTCAACTTTTTTTTTTTTAAAGAATACTTGCATTTTTATTTATTATAGCCTACTTATATTTATTAGAGTTATATTTTAAAATAAGTAGCCTATGTAGTTTCTGCGACACTATAGTGACACCTAGAGGAATTACAGAAAATACAGAATATTGTGCAAATGCCTCTTTCGCCCGTCGTTCCTCCCTCATCTCAAACATCATTCACTCACGGGTGCTTGTGGCGGCATGACTCAACGTCTCAACAGGTAAATGTAGGCTACTTTCAATAAAAGTTACAACATATTAAGAATACCTTTAGCTGTGTTACTATGTGTAATGATGAGAGTAAGCAATTGAGCTGCTAACTCTAACGTTAGAGTAAAATCGAACGTTTCGTATCGGGCGATTTTTATTTTTGACACGACGCACCACTCGGTTAAAAAAGTCACCGCTCGCCACATCATGTTGTCTTTATACATAATGTTGCTTTCCAGAATTTACGGGTTGCTAGATTGTCACTTTATTTCCAGATTGTGCGAAAGTTAAAGTTGGAAATTCAGTATTCTTGTGCTATCTACCTGTGGCACCGGGCAGCACTGTAACAAATCTCCTGCCATGGCAAAAGTACCTCAATGGCCTTCATGGATGAAGGCAAATTTCCCGTCTGTGGCCATGCAAATACAAAATTATACAATTATACATTTAATGTAGCAATATTAAAGATTAAAGAGCAATAAATGAATGAAGAAGGGCCCTGACTTATCTAAAATAATATCTAGGCCTAACTAAATTTGTGTTAGTTGGGCTTATAATGATCATTTTAAGTCACTCTTGTGAAGGTTGAGAGGCTGTGCTGTGTAGATTCTTCGACAGGCAATCTTCTCTCCTGCTTAGGTTGGATGGGCACTGTGTGGTCCATCAGCCTGGACAACAACACAAACAAGGGAATGTTGTTAAATAGATCATTTGTGCATTGATATTTATAGTCTTGCAATGAAAGTCAAAGCCTGTGTGTGCAGGAAAGCCTTTTTAACCTAAACTATTCATTTAACCTTTGTTACACATCTTATGTTTTAAATCATGTTTATTTGTGACATGCACTCGTCAATATTTAATATTTCAAATGCAGAGGCACCTGTATCCGAAGACCTCAGAGAAGTTCTCTTCTTCTCCGATGATCAATGTGATATAGTCCTACTCCTTAGGACTGTCAGAGTTCATCTCTGAACAGTAGATCTGAGAAATAGAAGAGGTAAGCAGAATTTTTATATTTTTTAAAGTTATAAGTTCTCTTAAATCAGGAATTCTTCCTTTCTATTGTGCCATATAACAAAGTTAATCTAACTCGGAAAATGTGTCATAGCAGAGCTGCATGTCATGTCAATAGGAATGCAAATGAGACCTAAAAAGTAATCTTACTTGGAACATTTTCCTGTCTGTTTAAAGTTCATTATCAAAGACGACACCTTTTTAGAGCTGTACATCTCTGCAGTTAGTGGGGAATTTGCCTGAGAATGACAGAGAAACAGTTACTGATCAAGTTTGATCCAAACTTTTCCTCAGCAAACACATCTTCCTACACTTTCATGTGTAAACAGGTGTTTTTCTAGGGTTCACGTCAACAGCCTAGAAGCAACCAATAGATGGTATGCATTGATGTCACTTTCCCTCAGCTGGACTGAGTGGCAAAACATCCTGCAACGTGACTGGATTTACTACTAGGGGAAACTCCAAAAACAGGAGTAAATCAAACGATTATCTTCTTAAACTAAAGGTAGTTTTGGTAAACTCACCAAAGAACCAGTGGTCCATGGACATTACACGTGGCTAGGTTTTCTGTCATTTATATGTACTTGATTTCAACACCGGTAAAATACATTTAAAAAAACTGTGTACGCTATATCTGCTAGACAACACCATAAATACAATAATATTGATCGCCATACCGCCAATTCCTAAAACTTGTTAAAGCACTAAAGCCAGGCGTACACGTGACAGTAAAATTTTTGCTGTCGTATGAGCTCATAGGCGATTTATCTCTGGATAAATCACGGCTCGTATTGTGTGAGAGGAATGCCGAGCCAGGTACATTACGAGCACCTTCCGAACTCCCGATAATGTTTAAAAATTGTGGGGAGTCGTCCTGATTTTGACAAGTGTATAGGCTGTCCCTATTGCCAAACCATACGAGTCATGTCACGTAGGCTAGATCTATAAATATTAGTCTATAGCCCAGTGGCTGCAACTCTACAGTGTACACACACACACAATATTTTTTTTCTTTCATTATAGACATAATTTCTGTAAAGCTGCTTGGAAACGCTATGTATTGTGAATAACTATCTAAACTTGCTTCGTAAGGAAAAAATTTTTTGTCAATACGTTCAAACTGTCATCCGATCAGATTTTGATCAAGTGTGGACGACCAAAAAAAATCCCATGAAATGCATTTTTAAAAATCTGTTTTGAGCTTAATTCAGTGTGGTTTGAAACTGTATTCAAGTTGAATTTCTGGAAATATGTTTCAGTCTGACCGCTCTGATCAGATTTTGTGTGGTTTTTATGTGACTTTCTCACGCCACGTAAAACATAAATGTCAGTTGTAATCGGGAAGGTCCTGAAAGTCGCTACAGAAAGAAACAATGTTGTGTTGCTGCAAAGTGCCGGACGAGCATAAAATGACAATATAACAGAGACTTTTCTGCGGCTGCTTAGAAGAGTAGCCCAGAGCGGCGGCTACCCATTTCCATGTTGTAAATATGATATATAGATCAGATTATAAATCGTATACACAAATAATCGGATTTGGACTGACAGTGTGAATGTAGCCTAACATTTTGCCACTCAGTGGGTGTAACCGCAGTGACTCCCGCCTACTGTGACATCATGTGCATACCCTCTATAAGCACGAATTCCTAAGTTACTTAAAGTTATTGCACAAATCGTTTCCTAGTCATTTATGGTAGTTTATGCTTGTGCGATGCTCCTGATCTTTTTTTTCGGATGAGCTTTACATTTAATTTGTCCAATTTATTTGTTAGAAGAAGATGATATTTCAGCAAAAACAGTTCAGATCAAAGCCAAGTTAGAGACGGTTATTATTACAACATGATTTGTCGATTTAACAACAGCAGAGTGCCTTGTAGACTGATTTTCAATTAGAAAGAGTTCCTTGGCTATTTTTTTTTTACAAGCATGGTAATTTCAAAATCATTGGAATTTATAATTCAAAAATGTATAATTTCAAAAACATTTAACATTTTTGAATGTTACATATTAATTTTTAGATATCCCCTAAGAACCCCTGGACGGTGCTCCAAATGTCTTAGCATGTGTTTCCGTAGTGTAGTGGTTATCACGTTCGCCTAACACGCGAAAGGTCCCCGGTTCGAGACCGGGCGGAAACAAGTTTTTTTTTTTATAACCTTTGGACAAAAGAATAATTCTCCAATCTGTGGAGAAAATGTTACTCTTTCCATTTAGAAACAGGGTAAGTAGTTAAGCTTAAATTCTCTTAACTTTTCTCCTTTATTCTCTATGGTAGTGCTTAACGTTACAGATGCAATATACTTTGGCCCACAAGTAGGTTTCATGGCGCTGTTTTATCATTTCCGTAGCTGGGTATTCAAGTATCTGTCAATCATTCACAGTCAGTACTTGTATTTTATCTTGTTAAGATTTGTAAAACATTTTAATGTTTTTAATATTTATTATATAAATAAAGTTAAGCAACGTGATAACCAGTACACTACAGAAATCTTGACTCCGTCCTTTTCAGAAAATTGTACAACATGGCAGGCAAGCACTCACCAATTTGACACTTGGCAGATACCTACAATAACTTTCTACAAGACGTTTCAAGAAAGATGTAGGCCTAATCGTGAGAAGTTTTTATCTTAATCTCATTTGACCTCATTTTACTTAGTACATTTGCACACAAATTAGTACAAGTATTAAGTACCAGTTATTTTTCAATAATTAAAAACATTTGGATTTCACACGTTCAATTTTCTATGGTTACAGGTGTCATAATGTAGTTCATGAAGTGTAAAGCCCCTTTAGTTGTTTGACAAATCCCTGTGGTAGTAGCATGTGTTTCCGTAGTGTAGTGGTTATCACGTTCGCCTAACACGCGAAAGGTCCCCGGTTCGAGACCGGGCGGAAACAAGTTTTGTTTGAAGTTGCTTTGCTCCTGTTGTTGAATACATTTGGATATATGCCAAGTTCTTATCCAGACCACAGGTCACCGTGTTGGACCCTGAAACTGTGTAAAATCGACTCTCTGAAGAACTATTTTCAGTCAGGTGCTCATTTGAAAAAGCAACACATTGTTTCCGCCTTTGGAAACCTGGATGCTACATTTTTCTTGTCCCTTTCAAAAAAGTATTTCGACGTGATAGGCCGGCACTCCTCACCAATTTTACACTTTCAAAAAGCTGTACTTTGTTTTACAAACTATTTTCAGTGAGGCACTCTGTTCAAAAAGTCACAAATTGTTTCCGCCCGGTTTCGAACCGGGGACCTTTCGCGTGTGAGGCGAACGTGATAACCACTACACTACGGAAACACATAATGTGACCTGTCTGTAACCAGAGAAAATTTACATTTGTAATTATTGAAATATTACTGGTACTTAGTGCTTATACTTATTTGTGTGGAGGATAATCTGAAAAATCAAATACATGCTTTTTTGCCACTTCTCAAGGTGGCAAAAGTTTATCTAGACCAGTGTTTCCCAACAAGTGAGTCGCTAAAGGGGTTGCCAAGCACATTCTAGTTTGAGTGTTAGAAGTAGGTATGAAAGGGTTACTGGTTTGACGAGCAACAAATACAATTCCCGATGGTTAGTATTACAGTTTAATATTTTAATCATCATTAATTTAAACTCACAAAGCCCCTTCAGTTGCCCCATAAATCCCCATGACAGTGGTAGTGGTAGTGGTGGTAGTAGCGGCATGTGTGTCCGTAGTGTACTGGTTATCATGTCCCCCTAACACACAAAAGGTGTGAGACTGTGCGGATACTAGTGCTGGGCGGTTTGACCAAAAATCAACATCACGGTTTTTTTCTAAATTATACCGGTTTCACGGTTTTTACCGGTTATTTTATTTTTTTTAAGCATGATGGGTGTTAACCACATTTTCTACTGAGTGAGAGAGGAAATACTGCAGTAGATTTACTTATAATGCCCTATTTTATTGTCATGAGTGAATATTATAGAAACAATCCACACTAATATTAATAATACAGCAGGTTTGCAAGGCTGTTTACAAAGAGGTGTCAGCAGGACGCGCTTTAGGAGCGGCAGAAACAGTGGTTTCCCCGGTAACGGCTGTACACAAAGCAGCAACGCTCATAAACACTGCTTTATCAGGAAAGATAAAGAAAGATTCAATCGTAATAACAAAGAAACTTTTCTAAAGACCGTCAGTTCACTTCAGATACGTTAATACAGTATAAAAACACGCGCGCCGCGAGAAAAAAAGACACTCTCACCCCCACACGTCTCGTGCCCATTCTAGTCAATGCTTGTGTTTCAGATCGAAGCTTCCCAGAAGCGGCTCTCCGCGCCGCTTCGCTAAATATAGGCGCCTAGTCTATTTTGACGCACGCGTGTGGAGGACGGAATAAAACCTTGTCGCAGCTGTAATGTGCCGCAGACGTGTGTTGTAAATGAGGGGTGAGACTGTCGCGCAGCGCCGCGTTCCGATTAAAGCGACATACACCGGTATTGCGGTATATTAAAAATTCATATCGTAACAAAAATAAACACCGGTATTCGGTATGAACCGGTAAACCGCCCAGCACTAGCGGATACAAATATTTTAAAGTTAGCTTTTAAAAGTCTCCTTATGACGAAAAAGACTGTGACATGAAAGCCAAATAAGGTAACCCATGCTCAGAATTTGTCCTCTGCATTTAACCCATCCAAGTTAGTGCACACACACATTAGGAGCAGTGAGTAGTAAACACACACACACTGAAAACTGTGGACAGCCCAGGGAGCTATTAGGTGTTAGGGGTGGAAGAGAGCGCTATTCATTCCCTCCCCCCACCTACATTTTCCTGCCAGTATGGGGAATCAAGTTACATTGAGAATCAAGTTATACTGAGTCTTTGGGTTACAAGTCTGACTCTCTAACCGTTAGGCCACAACTGGATAGATGGTGTGTCCTCTACCAGGCCAAATTAGTTGTTGTAGTTGACTGTGCTGGTCGTCGTTTTGGACTCTGAAACTGTGTCAAATCGACTCCCTGTTTAGAGCTATTTTTAGTATTTTCAGTGAGGCACTCATTTAAAAAAACTACATATTGTTTCCGCCCGGTTTCGAACCGGGGACCTTTCGCGTGTGAGGCGAACGTGATAACCACTACACTACGGAAACACATGCAGTGATATGATTTCAAACTCTGGTGCATTCAGTATACTCTAATAGACATTTACAGCAGAAGTGGATAATCTGACAAATCTAATACACTTTTGAAGAACTTCTTAACATCTAGACCAGTGTTTCCTAACTCGGGGTCACTAAAGGGTAACAAGGGATTGCCAAGCACAATCTAGTTTGAGTGTTAGAAGTAGGGATAAAATGGGTGTTTCCGTAGTGTAGTGGTTATCACGTTCGCCTAACACGCGAAAGGTCCCCGGTTCGAGACCGGGCGGAAACAAGGATTTTAAAGTTCCAATCTCCAGTTGATAAAAAAAACTGATGTGTAAGCCAAATTGGGTAGCCAGTACTCAGATTTTTTTCCTCTGCGTGTAACCCACATTAGGAGCAGTGAGTTGTGAAAATTCACTCCCCCCACCTACATTTTCCTGCCGATATGGAGAATTGAGTTATTGGGCCCTGAAACTGTCTCTGTTTGAAGAACAGTCAGTTGCTCATTTGACACACATTGTTTCCTCCCTACGGAAACCTTGATGCTAAATCTTTCTTGTTGTGGTAGACGGGCACTTCTCACCAATTATACACTTTAAAAAGCCAAACTTTGTTTGAAAAACTATTTTCAGTGAGCCACTAGTTTCAAAAAGCCACACATTGTTTCCGCCCGGTTTCGAACCGGGGACCTTTCGCGTGTGAGGCGAACGTGATAACCACTACACTACGGAAACATACATGGTAAGCAAATCATACCAAAATCCTCCTTCCAAACTCTGCAGCATAGGTTGTTTTTGGCATAGGGAAAGAAGAGGTTTTACAACTGAAGTCTAGGGAAATTATATTAATTAAAGTATGAATTAATCATATAAATGTGTCTCTGTGGGAACTGACTGCCTTGAGAAAAGTTTCAATGGCATTTTGGCATAATGCCTAATAAAGTAGTGTTTATAAGCTTTGTGTACATCGGTTACTGGGGAAAACACTCCATTTCTGCTGTTCCATAAGCGCCATCTACTGTCAGAGTCGATTTAGATTTTTATTCAGCCAGTCTAGTTTTTGTTTGTGAAAATCAGACCAAATTTGTATGCACTGTTGTAAATTTTAACCAGATGATGGAAAATAAACTAATGTGCATTCTAATATATAGAACGTTTCTCAATATGCGTTCTTGTCTGTACTTGTGGATTTGTGAAACGTCATCAGTCGCTGCCCAAGTACTGTCCCAATACACAAGTTTGCATTTTGGCAAGAACGGTTAAAAATCCCGGAAGTGTTCTTGACACGCCCATTTTACCGAGGATGCATCGGTTGGTAACTTGTGTGAACTTGACGGCAGAAATATCCCAGCATTCATTTCGGCATTCGAGGAAGGAGAGGCAGGTCAATATAGTAAGTTGTTTTTCTACAATTTCGTACGCTATTTCATCACTAAATTCACTTCTGAGAACATTTTATGCGAGGAATCAACTGTGTAGATTTCAAATATTGGCATTTTTACGAAAATGTATGGCGAATCGAAAATGTGCTCAAAAGTTTTCGGAAGTGAGAATCTCCATAAGCGTTGCTTTATTGTTATGAATATACATTACATTGTAGTGTACAGTTGTAGAGTAATCCCTTGAGCTGAGTGTAGGCTTGAGCGATAAAGCCTGGCTGTTATCGTCAATAATTCTCGTTATGTTTGGGTACTGCAGACGGCGTACTGTGGGTACTGTGCGGGGGTATTATTGCGCAATACCAGAAAGAACACATCGTCTCAAACTGTCAGCAGCGTATGGGTACTGCAGACGGCGTACTGTGGGTACTGTGCGGGGGTATTATTGCGCAATACCAGAAAGAACACATCGTCTCAAACTGTCAGCAGCGTTCTGTGTGCTCGTCACCTTTTGAGTTCATTCTTCTAAGAACAACTAGCAAGAGCGTTCTCCCCAAGAACACAAGTCCATTGACACAAGTCAAGCTTTGCATTCTTGGTTTTGAGAAACACCCATAATGTTTTAAAGGCTGAAATCTGAAATAGGGGTTTCCTGGGGGAAAAAAGATTGAGAACCACTGATCAAGATCATTAGTTTGAAAAACAAATCCCAATATGGGTAGAAAATAAAACTACAAGGACATTCATTGTAATAACTGTGCTGTTGCAACTACTCACAAGAAGGACTGATGCAGGGTTTCCATTCCTCAGGTTTAGAGGAGGGAGATTTTTCAGAAACTTCACCCTCTGCTGATATGACATTATGGGTTTGGTATAAGAACATTTTTGGTCATTTATTATAATCTAAAAAATATTGTTTAAATTGTCTTAAATTTAGCAGAACTACATATTAACAATTTTATTAAATAAAAAAAAAGCACACTTTACAAATCACATAATCTATTCATTTATTCAATATAAATTGTTATTCAGAATAACTTTGAATACATTTTTGTTCATTTAAAACATCTATTGGAACTTTTAAATTGGCAAATTATTTTATAATATACTTTTCATTAAAAAGTTACCTCAGTTACAAGGTTCCTCATCAGCAGGTTTTCTTTGGTTCATGCAGTATGTGTCATGCACTTCATCTTCATCCTTATCCAAATACACCACTGCTCAAGCCTTGTGCCCAAAACCGCATGTTTTGCTTCACTGAAATAAAGGATATACAGAAAAGTGATCACCAAACTCTAGGAAGCACGATAATTCTTTGACCAGCCAAGCTAAGGAACAAGCAGAAATTTAGATTACAACTTTAGGGTCTTGTTTGTGTGCACCTGTCTTTTAAAAACTGTAATCATTTGAGAGACACTGCATTTTGGTGGTCTTATAAGTGAAGTTCAGCTTTAGCTATTACAGTTTTTCTCGATTGCTTAAACACATTTCTTGAAACTATGCCTCATATTCTCAAAATTGTTAACACAAATCCATAACGTCTCACCCAATTCCCCAAACATACTATTTTCAGGTCAAAATGAAGCTCTACACTCAAAACCATTCACTCTTGCTGAAAAACCAGACTTTACCCTCAGAACAGGACACACAAGCCCTCAAAATCACACACACTACAACATAGTCTAACACACTGGTGCAATATATTTAAAACAACATTTCCAAAACTGGTAAGTTATGTTGCTTGTGCCTTACTACGTAGCCCAGCCTCCCTCATAGTCATACCATTGACAAAGACATGGGCAACTAGAGTGGCTTGAATTTCATCTGAGACTGCTTGTCTTCTTGCCCTTCGTCCTCCTCCTCCTCCTCCTCCTCCTCCTCCTCCTCCTCCTCCTCCTCCTCCTTATCCCTCCTCGGTCTCTTCCTTAATGTCTTTCTGGATCCATTGTTCCAAAACTCAATAAACTGATTCGGGCCCTTTTATCTATATATTGAAGGATCTGATTGATGTGTGTTCAATTTTGACTCTTAGTGTTTCCACCTGGGTAATTGTGTGCTAACTGAGCTGAAGCTGTGCTGACTTGAGTGAACAATATTGAATGCTAGTGCTTTATACATGACAACATGGTCTAGGCAATGAGAAATGAAGGGATTTGCGTGTAGAGCTTTGCAGTGACAGTTCAACAAATTTGACTCGTGTCAAAACAGGGAATAGTGTTTATAGTTTAGGGAAATGGGTGTGCTTTTTAATAAATGGCATTATGGTTTTGAAATTTTAGTTCAAAAGCCTGGTTATAGTGTCTAAGCAATCAAGAAAAACTGTATTATAAGGAATGATGAATTATAACCTGGTCTGGAACCCTACTATAGGGTTAACTTAAATGCAGAGAAAGTAAAGGAAGTGGGAAGAGTGGTACCTGTGTCTGGGAATCTTGTCATATGCTGTAAATTTTTGACAGTGAGCAGCACCAAGCTTTGTGCGTGGCCCCTCAAGCATCCGACAGGCAAAGTGAACTACTCTAATAGGCTCCAGCTGCCTGTGTCTGCTGTGGTGGGGGGAGTAGTGGAGGTGTTCTCTAGAGCAGTGCACTCAACTAATTACACTTCTTTTAAGTGCTGTGATTTCATGCTGCTAGATGACCCAGATTTGAGTTTTATGGAACAGTTTTTGTTTTCTGAAACTGTTTTTCCTGTAGACCTGTGGTTCTCAGTCTTTTTGACTCGAAGACCCCCCACTGTCCAACACAATATTCAAAGGCCCCCTTTACAAAATAATATAAACATAAATACCAAGTTCTGGCATGAATCTCTATATGGCACAGGCTGAAATGTCCTTAACTCATTTGTGAGCGATCACATCGTTAACATAGGATAGCAGCTGATTGGTTGCTGTTGCATCAGTGGTCAATCAGCAGTGGCTCAACATTCAATACCAGTAGTGTTGCTGTTAGCAGTCTACAGCGTGCTTTCAGAAACCCTCCACCTTCCCCAGCTCCACCTGCATAGATCTGCAACAGGGCTATTTCATGTGTTACATGTGCAGGAGCAGCAGCACATCTTATATGCTAACAGCAATGTCTGTGAATGTATTGGCAGTAGCCAGTCTTGGTAAAGCATCAGTGTAGCGTAGTTTGTTGAAGTCCTTCTGTCTAGAACCACTGCTGTTAGTTCCAGGAATTTAAAAAGGGCGGAAGGGTTTGTTTCTTTTGCGTAGGAGCGTGTTTGTTTGGGTGTTCAAATATCAACAGAGTTTCTCAGAAATTGCTTACTGCACCTTTAAGAGTTCTAGATCAGACAGCTGTTTTTCATTTTATCATGATTCTTTTTCTGAAATCCTTGTGGGGAGAATTTAAAGGGATGCCTAGTGAAAAATAAATATACTACAATATATTTGAAATACATTTATTTTATGTTAAGTACACTACAAATACATTTACATATTATGTACTTAATATAAATACCCTGCAATTGTACTTTTGGTATACTAAATTTATATACAAGTCTGCTAAATTGGAACAACTTATTTTGTACTTAATGCACTTTAGTTATACAGAAATAGTACTGAGGTCCATCTAAAGATTTGCTTAAGTATATATGATTGTGCTAAAATGCAATTATTGCAAGTATATTTTGGGTACACTTTAAATATCTTGCATTTAAAGACTAATATTATACAGAGACGATACTATCCTTACTAATAGTGATGTTAAATCTTGACGGTTTTATGCTTAATATTAAGAAATGAACATTGTGCAAAAGTTTTTTTATATCAGTAAATCTCAAGTGATATGTCAGTAAATACGTTAATGGATTTGTAGTATACTTAGTATGAAATAAAGGTATTTTAAATACATTTTGGTGTGGGGTTTTTTCACTAGGGATAGTTCAGCCAAAAATAAAAATTTAGTCATCATTTACTCACCCTCATGTTTTTCTAAACCTGTATGACTTACTTTCTTCTGATATTTTGAAGAATGTTGAAATATCTTCTTTCATGTTTCACAGAAGAAGAAAGTCATACAGTTTTGGAATGACATGAGTGATTCAATTATGACAGAATATTCATTTTTGAGTGAACTATCCCTTTAAAGGAAAAAAAATAATAATACTTCCGGAACCGTGGATATTAAAAAGTGGGCAGTCACTGTTGTACTGTATTGCTATTTCCCCATGTCATCTCAGGAAGAACGGTTTGAGATGCATTTTTGTGCACACTAATTTAGTTCTCACTTTCACTTCTTGCCAATCTCCTGTACCCCACCTGTAGTGGAAGACACAATCAGTGACTCGACAAGGCTGGGTAGAGGACGGCGGAAGAGATGAGAACATTTATTCTCCTGCTTCCTGCGCTCGTCACTGACACAAGAAACCTCTCGATGCTTCAGTCCATTTCCGCACGGTGATGAACACTACAGAGAGCGACACTGGTAGGTTAATGGAACTCTGTCCATCAATTCTGTATTCTGTATTGTAGCTGTCGTCTAGTTTGTTCAAATACTCGTTACTTCCAGTGAAAGTCATAAACCTACTACATTCTCTGCTCCTGTAAAGCCCTGGTGGAATCTTGATGCACCTAGAATATGGTGTCTGTAAGATTTATTTTGGTAAAGGAAGGAAGGATGCATTAAATTGATCAGAAGTGACAGTAAATACTTTTATATTGTTATTTCTATTTCAAATAGATGCTGTTTTTTAGAACTTTCTATTCATCAAAGAAGTAAAATGTATTATGGTTTGAGAAAAAATAGTAAGCAACACAACTGTTTTTAACATTCATAATAATAATAAATGTTTCCTCAGCACCAAATCAGCATATTAGAATGTATTCTGAAGGATCATGTGACTCTGAAGACTGAAGTAATGATGCTGAAAATTCAGCTTTGCCATCACAGGAATAAATTAAATGATATCAAATAGAAAACAGTTCTTTTAAATTATAATAATATTTCACAAGATTACTCTTTTTACTGTATGTTTTTGGATCAAAAACGTAAATCTTACTAACCCCAAACTTTTAAATGGTAGTGTGTGTACACACACACACACACGCACACGTTGGGTTTTCATGTTTTATGGGGACATTCCATAGACATGATTATTTTTATACTATAAAAAACTATATATTATGTCCCCTAACCCTAAACCTACCCATGACAGAAAACGTTCTGCATTTTTAGATCTTCAAAAAACATAAGCTGTTTTCCTCACACACTAATATATATATTGAAGGATCAATTTTACCTCTTCCCAGCTCTTCCATTGGGGCACCTCCCACCTCTGCTTTTGTGGGAGGGGCTGGTGCCAGCATTTCTCTTCTGCGATTGGCTGGTACGAATGACTGACACAAGTCACATTATTGTACTTGTATCCTCTCCCACAGGATGCAGAGCACTGCAAAAAGGGGAAAAAATTGCAGTGAAGTCCAACTGCTTGATAAACACAAGCTTAATTAGTGTGTCATTTGAGGTGATTATGTGTGATTATGAAGCTGATTATGTCTAAACATGCAAATTGAGGGGTATGTCAAAGTAAACAAAAGAATAGACCAATCTTGTGTTAATTACTGTAATGACTTAAATTTATTACCATTTTGACAGCATATCATATTCATGTGAAGAATTAGTATATGGACATGTACAGTATAAAATGCCAACAACATAATACATGATAGACAACGGGAGGAGCATAAACAGGTACTCATTTGTACTCAAATATTATTTACAGAATAAAAGGAGGAAGGTAAGTGTCTCTGAATCATAATGAATGGCAGTTGCTACATCTGCTTGTTGAGCCAAAGAAACAGTGTCATCTTTTCTGGCACCAGCTTCACTGAGCGAATGAAGCACGAGGGGAGCTGAAGGGAAAGGTGAGAGAGGCTTCCCTGGATCCAGGATGGGAGAGGAACGGATAATCAAAGGGCCTCGTAGAGAGAGGATGGATATGATGCGACAAGTCTGAAGTTGAACGAGTCCATTCCCAGCATGCATGCATGAAATACAGGAACTAAGAGAATAGAAACTCCCCAATTGGATAATGTGTTCCTGGGGATACTTTTTCATAAGAGTCTAGCAAGTCAATGTGTCACAGTTGCATTTTAAGTTGATGGAATTTATTTAGAAACCAGAGCAAAAACAGTCTTGAGCAATCAGTTTAACATTCAAATATATATTTGCTTTCATAAATATTTACAGTACCAAAATATATACAATTGGTTCAACTGAATACATATTATACAAAATTCAATACCAATAACATGGACAGCTGAAGCAAAATAATGAAATCAAAGAAACTTCACATAAAATAATATAAAAATGCACATTTATCTTTAAAGCAAGAACACCATGTACCACTTTAATAATTCATCCAAAGCCTTAGATATTGATTCATAATAAATCATACACTTGCTCAGAATTTTACAGTGTCTGTGTGTGTGTTTACATGTGAGAATATGTAACCATGGAAAGGGTTTCATTTTCTTTTAGAAATTCTATATACTACTGTCTACGCAAGTTACAAGTGTGATCAAAGATGAATACTTAGTTTTGTGTAGGTACATGAAAAACTGGTCAGGCTGCATATGATGTTAAACCTCAATAAACTTACTTGAAATCAACTGTATCACAATCTTGGTGCTAATTTCTCATCAGTTATCTGTTATTTTAAGTATTTTATATTTACTTTTTAAATATTTGGCACACTTTTACATACAGTAATAATATGTGTAAATATTTAGGGGACATATCAATCATTTAATTTGTTTTTATATGGCAATGCATTTATTTCAGTCATGGTTAAGCTGCCATACTGTAGTTCAGAGTTTATGTACTTTGTAAAATGAATGCACCACTGATTTAATGAGTGCAAATTACCAACTTTTACACTCAGAATGATACAAAATAAGTGTCATTTACTTAAAAATTCCCTTCATCCAAAAACCAGCCATGATCTTAAAATGCTCAAGCTTGAACTCACTTCCCAGAGTGGATTGTTTAACCAAATTTCATAAAATTGACAATAGAAAAATAAAATACAAATTATTAACGTGTATTTTTGTCAAAAATAAACAACAAAACATACTCAAGAGAAATTTCCCAATTCCAATTTGAATGCAATCAAAACAGATAAGTGCGACTCTTGTTCATTGATCAAACTTTTTTTTTGCTTTTTGGACCATGCAAAATTGCCTTGTTTTTCTTTTAAATTATTGCCAAAAATGATCAGTCCAGCCCTTGCAAAATACTTGGCTATGTGCCTCACTACATTCCAACGTGAGAACTTCCAGGTTTCAAACTGCACAGAGATATCCAGGCCTCAGAGGCCCCCGTGCTCCGTAAGGGCCTTCGCTCTTGCCACTCATTTTTCCCATAAGAATAAAACTCTTTCTGAGAAGTGTGTCCATTCTGATTAGATGAGCTGGAAAGGCCGGTAAAGACCCTCCCACAGATCAAAGGCCGTCCTTGAAAACCCTCCCCCCCATGCACACACACCCCCCCTTGGCCATTGTTATTTTGATGTATGCTCACTTGACTGACTGTGACCATATCACCACCATCAGGACTGGCTAATATCCTGTGGTGTCCAAAAGGAAATAGCCAGCGGTAGGAAACTTCCTCTACAGGTACTGAGGTGAGTCAGCACCAAAAAAGACCCCCATCCAATGATCATTAAAACAGGTAATACAGACGTTCAGATAAGAAATGAAATAAAAGCAGCAGGATAACAAAACAAAAAAAAGTCATACAGAATAAAGGTCTGACACCACGAAACAACAGATATTAAGCTCAGTGATTTTGTACCTTATTTCATTCATTAAATATTGACAATATATGCTCAATTGGCAGTTAAAATGTCAAACATTTTCAGAATAATACAAGACATTCAACATTCAAATTATTTCTCTTTTCTAGTCAACTAATTCATAAATCAGCTAGTAATATTCATCAATTACAATATTTTGCCTACTTTTCAAAACATCACCAATAATAAAAAATTACATTTGTAAAATAAAACCTTGCAATTGTTTAATTTGACCATCATCAATAACAGGTTCAAACAAATAAGGACAAACATATGGCAGCAAAAATAAATACGAATACATACAATAATATACAGAAATGTTCATGCACACCTCAATACTGCCATTTGATTGAAACCACTTAATTTCAGTCTGCTGACATTAACAGACCATGTCATGAAAGGGAATTGCACCACAGACACTATAGCACCATGGCGTATTTGGGAAAAATACAAATTTGTATTGATACGGTGCTGTGAAAAAGTAAGTACACCCCATGAAAATGTTTGTTTTTAGGACATACAGGTATTGGACTAGCATTTCATCAATATTAATAGATAAAAGGCATGATAATAAAGCACACTTGGAATGCACATTTTATAATGATTTGTATAATTTCTTGTGAGGGGAAAAACTTTTTCACAACACTGTATGTTTCTTCAAATATATACTATATCCATGCGCAATTATGGATGTTATAGCATTTGTTATTCATATCCACAAATATAAAGTGGACGGAAGATGGATATGGGGCACTTCATTGAGAATGAGGTAGACACAAGTAACTGGCCAACAACCAGAATAAAAAAAAAACTGGCCTTCCCTGGGTCTGAGGGAAATACAATGAGGAATTTTACACACTAGACTAGAACATGTTTTTTGTTGCTTTATACACAAAATTGAAATAATACTGATTTTGTAAATAACCCAGAAAAATATGACAATATCAGAACAAATCAACATACATAAAATGAACAAAGCTACATTTGATTTCAGATTACGTCACAATTTGTTTGTATTTACTTGTACTTCTGTAAATTATCTTAAATATACAAAAATATAGCAACTATAGACATATTTTCACATAAAGTCTCCCTTATACTGAAAAAGCACCATCATAAATTTAAAAAAGGTCAATGGCTAGCTGAATTCATGTGAGGTATGGTTGGAATAAGTCAGTTTTCATGAGAAATTAATTATGAAGAGCAACAAAAAGTGATTTCAAAGGTTTCAATGTAATAAAGTAAACTGCCTATGGCCAGATGTTTCAGATCTGCAGTGTAGCAATACAAGTGTTACTTCCCATGTTTTCTAAATACTTCAGTATATATACAACTGTATAGTGTTTTGAACACAAGCCACAAAAAGGCCTCGAAATGATTTGTATTTATCAAAAGTACAGCTGCATTGGAAAAATAAAATTAAATGGGGGGGGGGGGGAAAGAAACAGCATTCAAACATAAACACATCGACCAAAGAGATGCTCACTTTTTCAGTCAAGAAAGAAAACTCAAAACCAAATTTTAACTGCATGTTTGGTAGGTCTATAAGTGCAACCAAGACTCGCTATAAGCAGCAAATGTTAAAACCAAATATTTGCTTATTCAAAGATCAAACCAATTGAGTTTCAGTTTGTTTTCTTCAAGTCTTGAGTGTAAGGAAACTTCGGCATGTTGCGAGAATGATAACTTATGAAGGGAAAAAGTTAAAATAGTTATGAGCGTACCGAGCTCCATTGGTCTGTGCTCCAGTGAGGGTTAACAGAGCAGGATTGAGTATTGCACTGTTCTCGGTCGGGTGGTTTGTCAAGAATTTCACAGCTCAGATCGTTAAAGCGCTCCCCGTTGGGCCGCTGACAAGCGACCAACCGGGTCTTTATCCCTCCTCCGCAGGATTTTGAACACTAGGGAGGTAGAAACAGAGTATGGGTGAGAGTAAAAAAAAAGAGTGAAAGTCTCGTTTCATTAACATATACCATCTTTGTTAAGACAGCATTTTCAAAAGATGTCTTTGGACCACTTGTCCATAATGTCAGATTGTCACATTGTTCTGCTGAGTAGGGATGGTTATGTTTATGACTTTGTTCAGATAGACAAAAATCTTTGAGATTTTGGCCTATTGTTTTTAGCAGTCTGAATAGCAAATAAATCCAATTAACCCTTCTGCAAGAAATAGATTTTACAAATCAGATTCAAAACCCATTTGTATGAACTTGTAAATGTGATTAAAAATGTAAATGCATGATAAAAAAAAATAAAATAAAAAAAATATATATATATATATATATAATGCACAATAATGGCAGCACCATTACTTATGTCTTCAATGTCACATGATCATTCAGAAATCATTCTAATATGCTGATTTGGTGCTTAAGATACATTCCTCAAAATTATAAATGTGAAAATAACTGTGCAACTTAATATTCTTGTGGAAACCATGATACATTTTTCTTCACAATTCTTTGATGAATAGAACATTAAGAACAGTTCTTCAGTAACTAATGGTCTTTACTGTCACTTTTAATGTGTCCTTTCTAAATAAAAGTATTCTTTTCTTTCTAAAACAAAAAAGAGCCCAAACGTTTAAACAATAGTGAATATATTTAATTAAGTTCAATTCTCACCTCACCCCAGCTGCCATAGAACCACTGAGGGCAGGGGCCGGACTCACAGGAGCGTTGCTCTATGGGTTGTGTGCTTTCATCACAGCTGTTGGCAGGGTAGCCGTTCTCATCCTGACAAACCACCACACGCCTCTGGAATCCTCCGGCACAGGTACTTGAACACTGAAAGGTGTGAAAGAGAAACAGAAGCTACATAATGAGAGAAAAGCCACACACGCCTTCCAAACAATCCAAACACACTAGCAAGCACATTCTCACTGGCCTAATTTCACATCCCATTAGCTTTGACGGAAAATCTACGTCAATGTACAAACACTGACCAGCACAGATTTCTTTGATGAGAAAGATTACAATTGGGAATCAAGGGGATTTGATTTTATTTATTTATTTTTTTTAGAAAAGGCTGGACCCATATGACATTTTGTATTAGAAATGGTTCAGCATATAAAATACACTTGATGGTCTGCAAAATAAATGAAGTAGCTAAGTTCTGAACTTGCAGTCTGAATTAAATGTAATAAGAGAGAAAGACTGAACGGCAATAAACAATAAATAAATGCATCTTCATTTTAAAGATTGATTCTTCTTATTATCAATGTTGAAAGAAGTTGTGAAACTGTGATGCATTTTTGATTCTTTGATGAATAACAAGAACATTTATTTGAAATCCTTTGTAACATTATACATTCTTTACTGTCACTTTTGATCAAATGAATGCGTCCTTGCTGAATAAAAGTTGTAATTTCTTTCGAACAACAAAAAAACGTACTGACCCCAAACTTTTGAACAGTATATATAGGGCCCTATCTTGCACCCAGAACAATTGACTTTGTACACTGACGCATGTATCATTCCTATTTTGCACCCGACGCACAGCGGACTTTTCCCTCCACAGACGCACGTTGGTAAATTAGGGAATGAACTTGCGCTCCCGGGGGCGGTTCAGCGCAAAGAGGCGGCGTGTTCCGGCGCAAACGTTCCCTGGTGCTATTTTGCAGGTTTAGAAAACAATTCCGCCACTGACCAGGAAAAACCTAGTCTAAAGTCAGTGGTGCGTTGCGCATGTTATTCATATGCTATTTTAAGGGCACATGCTTGGCCATAATCAATGTAGCGTGTGCACAACGCGCATACACTTTGCTTCTCTCATCTACACAGAAGCAGCAGTTTTTTTGCAAATCATATATTCAAATCATACATTATTACAAGGAAAAATATTAACACACGAGGGAAATCGTTGTGTCCATGAATTTGTGAAAAAATAGGCATAAATCTAGCTTACACATTTACCCAAATTATTATACGCCTGTTTAACCGAAGCTACTGTAATTTGGGTGGGTTTCTCCCAACCCCAATGTAACTTCTCAGTCTTTTACGGCCCTGACGAGAACGTCGGTCTCCTCGGCTGTGAACCGCTCCTGGTGTGCGCCTGGCAAATCCGCTGTTATAATAGCAATGCGCCATGGAACAAGCGCGCCTGCTCTTAAAGGGAATGCGAGATGTCGCTCTGATTGGTTTATTTCACGTTACGCCCAAACCACACCTATGAATAATGAAGCTACTTCAGACCAACCCATTTTAGATTTGCGTCGGGCGCAAGAGTCATTTATCCCGCCGCTATAATAGCAATAGCACCCAAGATCTGCCCACAAAGTTACTTGCGTTTCGCATTTGATACTTGCGTTTCAGATCGTTAAAATAGGGCCCATAGTGTACATGTAGCATAGACTGAGAAATTTTTTTTTTTTTTTTTTTTTTATGAATCTGTCATAAAGACTCAAGAATCTGTGTCACATCTTGAGTAATCAGTTTAAATGTCTAACAACTTACTGTTACTGTGATATTTGGTAATGGATTGCAAGATTTAAGGTATCATAAATCATGAATGAAATCCTTAAAAAACTAGTCAGAACAAAAATCATTAAATTCCTCAAGTTTACTATCACTCGGAAGGATATAAATTATATATAGCTATAAAGGAAACCCTGTTCAAAAGATCTACAAATACCTACTTTAAGACACAGAGGAAGAGCTTCCAAAATAATGCACAATATTTAGCTTTTCTTAGAATTCTACAGACTATTTAAAGCACTGATATCATGAAGGAAACAGCATCATTTATCAGACAGAGGAAATTCTGCTGTCGGGTTGACTTGGAGGGTTCATGTACAACACCTTAGATGTCATTCAGTTCCTGGGTTGGCAAAAGGTCTCTAACAGGAATAGTCTCCAGATTATATCAAATATCAGAGACATACAGAGCAGGGAATGCAGAGATGTAATCATTTTAAGATGTTTGGAGGTACTTACCGCCCCCCATGGTCCAGTCCTCCATTGATGCGACTGGGGTCTGCCAGCTCTGTTACGGTCAGTTCGTCCGGTCGGAACATTCTTTTTCCGAGAATCGGGGTTAGGTGAAAAGCCCCCGTGGTCACTGGAGCGAGACGGACACTGGGGCATGGCACACTCCTGCTCTGTTGCTGGTTGATCATCTGGGTCACACTCACTCAATTCCACAACTTGATCGCTGATGTTCATACACACTACTTGGCGTGTAGTTTTACCCTGACCACAGGATACGGAGCACTGTAAATACAGACAGATACATTTTTTAATGGAATATTGCAGTTTATTTTAAATCTGTGCACTGTCATTATTTTTTTATAAACATGTGCTCTCGTAATCTTTAAATCAAAATAACTAACAACCTGTCACTCACATGAGATCGACTTTATGAGTAAGTACACTGTAAATCCTTTGAAAGTGCACATATTGTAAAATAAAGTGCAACCAGAATAATAGTCCCTTTAGTTTAGTTTGTTGTACTTTTTCAGATACTGCAACATGGATTATGTAATGCTGATTTACTGGTTTGTCTCAATTTTAAACCAATGGAAAGCAGGAGACCATTGACTAAAGCAATCCAGCTACTCCATAGTAATTCTTGTCTTCCTGTATAAATGTGAACATTATGCACACCGAACCCCATCTGCACACAAGATCCACACAAAATGAACTCTCATCAGTTTCCAATTACAACTGAGCTCTAAACACCAGATTGAGAGCAGAATGATCGAGGTCATTTTTCTATAATGTTAGGCTACAGAACAGCTGTGAATGAAAATACAAATACTTGCAGTGTTGAAAGAATGCTGGCTAACTCAGTGGCATGTTAATATTGTACATATATATGTTAAATAAATACAGTCGGGTCCAAATGTCTGAGAAAACAGAATGTAATTTTTAAGTATATTTAAGATTCTGCACCATTTTAGGTCACAATTCAAATAAGCAAATTTGTGAACTCTTTGTAAAATATGTTTTCCTGCTTCTACTGAAACACAAGAACATTCTTAAATTATGCTGGATAACCTGATAATTTTTCAACTCAAATAGTTATGATAAATAAATTAAACTAAATTAAATGTTAGGCTAAAAATAAAATAAATAAGTTAAAATAGTTTGGTTAAAATAAAATAAAATATTTGAGTAATAAAAGTGATTAAATAAAAAGTAATAAAATATTTGAAAACAACCATTATTTTTGAAATTCTGTTTTGGTGATGCTAGTGGTGCAGAATTGACAAACTTAAAGGAATAGTTCATCCAAAAATGAAAACTACGTCATACATCGGGTCAGAGGTCACCCTTCCGCCGGAACTTGACTCTCTTGTAAACGTAAGTACGGCCATTGCCGGAAGCCAGTGATAATAGTTTATAAAGTTTTAAATGGATATTTTGGATATTTTTCTTTGCTTCAGAAGGTCTTTATTATCCCCTGGAGTCGTATAGATTACTTTTGTGATGAATGGATCCGCTTTTTTGGGCTTAAAAATCTAAGTTACAATTCACTCCCATTATAAAGCTTAGAAGGGCCAGGATTATTTTTTTTTTATATAAAACTCCGACTGTGTTTGGCTGAAAGAAGAAAGTCATATACACCTAGGATGGCTTGAGGGTGAGTAAATTATAGGATAATTTTCATTTTTGGGTGAACTATTCCTTTAAGCTTTAATAGATTACAACGGTTAAAAAAACAGGTATATTTATTTACCGCAGTCCATTCCAGAACCTTCCACTGCCCACACGCCACTATGGAGCACACCTCACTTGCAGGAGGTTTTGTAAGATGAGCGCAGGCTGAGTCCTCTGCTACTCCACCCTGCTGGTCACGGCAACTTACGTAACGCATCCGGGTGCCCTTTCCACAGGTGGCGCTGCACTATTATAAAGAACAACCATTTTACAATAACATACTACAGAGACTAGCGTAAAAACTATTTAGTAATTCAGATACATCACATTTTCAGGGATGTACCTGTGTCCATGATCCAAAGCGCCACTGTGTTTTATGACCAGGATGTGACATCACTTTAGTCTCTGGACCGACGGGATGAGTCACAGGGCACTGCGAGAGTTCACAGTCCTATGGAAGGGAGGAAGTGGAGAAGGACAACCAATTATCAGTAATGAAGATCCGTGACTCTAGGGGTGAGGCCAATGTGCTTGATTTATGCTTGACTGGCTGGAATCACTTGTTCTGGCCTGGGTCACTGCGCCTTACAATAAGTAGAGGATTTTAAACCAGGGGGCCTCCCGCTTTCTCATTCTGTCTGTCGGATCCCTCCTTTCGGTTCCTGACTCTCTCACACTCCCACCTACCTACACTTATTGCCCCTCTGATTCTGCCTTCGCCAATCATTTTACGTGTCTTTCTGGAATACTTGATTCTGATTGGTCAATCATGTCATTCTGTGATCAAATAGTTTTGTATAAAGACTATATAGTATAGCTGACAATTTTCCTACATAGCAAACAATTTATTGCATAGCTATGCTTGTTCTTTCTGCTTATGTTTTATATAACTGAATTTGAGCTCAAATCGAAATTTCATGTGCATTTATTTACTTCTTTGGTAAGTATCTGTGTAATATGTGGGATAGTACAGTCATCCTGGTATTACAGCAAAATAAACTCCTTCAGGGTGATACAAGATCCTTCCGCTTTGCGTCCGGGTCCTGATCATCCTGTCTGGGCTTATTTTGCGATAATCCGTCTGACGGTACAATATCCCTTATTTATTAAATTCTTTACTCTGTCTGTCTCTTATAGTATATATATATATATATATATATATATATATACTGTATATATATATATATATATATATATATATATGTTCCTAGATTTTTATCAACCTGGATGGCTTGATGGTGGGAAAAAATGGTTCTTTCTTTCATCTCCTAAAAGCCTTGTGAAAATGAAGCTCTATAAAACCAATGCCTCAGGAAAGTTAATAAAATAGTCTGTGAAACAGCGTTCAGCCACTCCGGCTCTCGAGCACAATTACACTGGAAGAGGGGGAGGGGTAAATGTAATTTTTCAGGTATTTGCAGATTGTGAAGGTTGATAAAATTGAGATCCAGATGACTGCAGTTTAACTTAAATGAGCATTAAATACAAATCTGCACTGGAACTATATAGACATGGACGTTATAACCACGGCAGCTTATTATGAAAAAACTACGCATGCAAATGCAAAAATTAAAGGCTCACACACACATACATCTCTTTTTAAATTACTTTTCCATATTTCCAATCATTTATGATTACTGATCAAAGATAAAATAAAATCTAATTCAGATTCATTAATGAATCATTCAGATAGATTTGGGAACCTATTCCTCAAAATGAACTGATTCAAAGCACTCAAAAAGGACATCACTAAAATTATTCTTTTGAAAATAAAATAATTAAGCTCTTAAAATATGACTTTTAAGGCTGTATTAATTACCAAGACTAACAAGCAAATTTAAAATTCCCTGATATTTTTGAATATTCCAAGACCATGGGAACCCAGCTAAGTCTGATTTCCTATCACTGACCTGATGCAATGTGTGTGTGTGTGTGTGTGTGTGTGTGTGTGTGTGTGTGTGTGTGTGTGTGTGTGTGTGTGTGTGTGTGTGTGTGTGTGTGTGTGTGTGTGTGTGTGTGTGTGTGTGTGTGTGTGTGTGTGTGTGTGTGTGTGTGTGTGTGTGAACCTATGCTCTTCCTTCAGACAAGGCCTTATTGAGCAGGTGATAAATATGCTGGGTGGGAAACTTCCTTCCTATATATCATAATACTTGTATACCCAAGCAACACCTCTTTTTAAAATACTGTGTATTATTTCATACAATACCTGAAAAATATTTGTGTATAACAATGCAAATGAATCATTTAATATATCAGTGTAACAAATCATATCCATTTCAAGGCAAAACAGTGTTTGCAATGGAGTCTTAACTGTGGTATGGCTTCAGTTCATAAAAGCAGCGTTTAACCTGCACCCTGGCTTCTTGTTCTTTTATTTCACCAAGAATACCGCAAGTTGAAACAGGAAGAGTTGTTATAATAGACTGACTGACCCCTTTATGGTTTCCAAAAGTCATTTAAAAATCTAACACAGTTCTTATTTTGCAGTCAGCAGTGAGATAGAGAGAAATGAATGAGAGTCAAAGTGAATGTTAGAGATCAATACTCATACCTGAGTGTCTGTTGGACGTGTTGCTGCATTACATTCTGTGTCATCCATGACAGAGCCGTATGAGCCAACCACACACTTTACAGCTCTCATCTGATAACCCGGGCCGCATGTGGTAGTACACTACATGCAAAAAGTCAGTTAGTGACAGTATCTAATTTAATGTTACACAATAATGCCTATGCTTTATTCTGTTGAATAAGTTCAGATTTAAGACTGTCCACTATGGCTCGCTGGCATCAGTCCAGCACTGATGTGATAAGCACCCGCATGGGCAACCTGGGACGCGGGCCAGTAATTTGTCCACCTTTCTCCTTTTCTTTATCTCTTTTCCTCATCGCTGACTTGAGTGCAACAAGGTCAAGCTTGTGTGGCAGAATTTGCAGCTAGAATGCATATGCTTCAGTAAAGCACCTCAAACATGCATTTATCATGGTTGCTTAATCTATGCAAGAGTGATGTCTAATCTCTATCATACTTTAGGACTTAAAGATAGTTTGCCCACAGAAACACTGCAGATTCTGTGATTCCCCTGAAGAAACTATGTGCTTTTCTAAAGATAAGCATAAACTGCTCAATTGGGTAGAAAACACACTATCCATGACTGGATGATATTCAAAAGGCTGCATGTTTAGGAGAACGAAAAGTTTTAGGCACATTATTATTTTCACTGGAAAAATTGTTTTAAGCCAGTTATTTATATCTCTATGTCAGGAGGAAATATCAGTTTACATTTCCAAACATTTCTTTTGCTATTAATTGTAATAATCCAGTGAGATTTTTGCATGCACAAGGGACAAGAGCCGGTATGATCGAATCTCATCATCATCGAGTCTGTCTGGGATTATATGAAGAAACGGAGACAGACTTAATCCAGAAAAACGGTGGCAATGTCTTCAAGACGCTTGAAGAAACCTACCTGCAAAGCTACAGTACTCTGAAAAGTTTTAGGCACTGTCTGTAAAGTGAGGATGCTTTTCAAAATAATGTCATAAATTTTGTTTTGTTTTAATCAATTAACTTCTATTAACTAAATCAAATCAATATTTGGTGCGACCACCCTTTGCGTTTAAACCAGCTTTTGTCCAGGTACACTTGCACATAGTTTTTCTGGTAGCTTTGCAGGTCGGTTTCTTCAAGCTTCTTGGAGATGTTGCCAGATCTCCATGTGGAGCATGCTGGCTGTTGTCAGACTCCTTGTGCATGCACAAATCTCACTGGATTATTATAATTAATAGAAAAAGGAATGTTTGGAAATGTAAACTGATATATCCTACTGACACACCACAGCAAAACCTACTTTAAAAACCTAACCTACTGTATATATATTATAATAACAACATTTTTGGTCTATTACTGCTTAAATAGAAGTAGGCTACATCCTATCTTTCAATCAAAAAACGTAAGATCTCTGCGGACAACATTTAAGACTTGTTAGGGTCTTACATTTTGAAAAGTAAATTACAGATATTTGAATTCTTTTCAAGGCTCCAAGGACACCTTATAATAGCATAGTTATCTTTGTTTTGGATGTGCTCACCATCAGTGCAAAAATACCAAATATTGTTCTTTGTCTAGTCCCTAACCTCATCCCATTTTTGTGGTCGATTTCCGCCCACACCGCAGCTGTGATAATCTTTTTTCAATATCCAGCAGCAATGACTGCACTCCTGGAAATTACATTGCACTCATCACAATGTGCTTGAATTTCCATTCCACTGGCATAAGCATCAAATATACTCATTGTAATACCTGTCATACCTAAACATGACATGCACCAAAACAATGTTTTATTCGCAGCAATAAAATAAATGGTTGTTCTCACCTGTCCCCATGGTCCAACCTGCCAGGAGGCACATTCTTGCTGTTGGCAGGCCTGTACCGACTCTGGTTTGGATGAGTCACAGAAACGGTCATCCAAACGCTCCTCTCCAAACTGACACCAGGTCTGGCGGTGTTTATAGCCCTTGCCACATGTCACCAGACACTACCAAATGAATCCAGAAGGAGCATATTAGCAGTGGTATAAGTCATAAGTCATAATTATACATAGTCTGCATAAATCCAGATTACATTTGATGCTACCTATGTAGGTGTTTACCTCTGACCAGTCTCCAGTTTTCCATTGAGGACACTGGAACTCATTACAGGGTTGGACAGTGAGCTTTTCTTGTGGGTTGCACTTGCTTTCGTCATCAGCCTCTGCTGACTTTCCACACATTGCACGCCTACGACGTGTTCCTCCTCCACAACTCCTGGAGCACTAAATAACCAAGAAAATATCCTCATAGTAAGTTATACATCACATAAATATAGTCCATATTGTACATCAATACAATTTAGCAAAGGCTGATTTGAGACCAGAGGCATTTCTCACACCTCAGACCAGGAGGAGTACTCCCATCCACCAGGGTTGCAGTCTCCATGGCACACTTCCTTGTCATCAGGCTTGCGCTGACTGCTGCAATACCGATCGTCGACCTTCTGGGTCTTTCCATCCAACCTGCTCTGTTTGGTGCAGTAAATCTCCACAGTTCGGAAGCCCAGACCGCATGTGGCTGTGCACTCACTTTTCCGAGCAACGTGCCACCTGTAAATTAACAAAATGCCACCAGGATAAACCTAATTTAGTTCAATTTCTGGTTTCATTACAAAAAATACTCTACTGTTCAGAAGTTTGGAGTGGGTTTTTGAAAGAAGTTATTTATTTGTCAGTTATTTATTTGAACAAAAATACAGTAAGAACAATAATATTGTGAAATAAATGTTTTGTTTTTTAGTATATTTTTAATTTACAGCAGCCATTACTCCAGTCTTCAGAGTCACATGGTCCTTCAGAAATCCCTGATATGCCCACTGAAGTGCCTTTAAATGGCAAGCATTATTCAATATATTGAAGTAATTTCCACTGAAACAGGAAGACAGCGTGGGACATGTCGAATAGCACTTACCCTTTTTTTAAAAAGCCAATAACGTTTAGTTTATATCACAGCTTGACCAGAGCTGTACAGCTCGGTAAAGCCGCAGTTTCCTCCTAATCTTTAACCGTTTCTCCTCCTAATCTTCTCCATATCGCTTTAAAATACAGCATTCTGTGAAGAATTCAAATGGGTCCGATATGTTTTGTGGTCTGAGCTGACTCGTGCCAATGATCCTCTCTGTGCTATCATGTCTTTGGACCGGAGCAGACTGCGGCAGCGGTTTGTGTGACACTATCGTGAAACCAGACTTAATTTGCCCCAATGGAAAGCATTTTGAACTGTCTGAATCATTCCCTATCCCCTATATAGTGCACTATGTGCCATTCACCATGTAGAAAATAGTAAATGTGAGAACAAGTGACCGATTCCAGCCGCAGCTTCAGCATCTATTTATAATCTAGGGATGCGGGATGCTAGAGAGCATTTGATTGGACAGAAAAGGTGCAGAGTGAGGTCATCAAAATTGTTGATCCATTTTGGCGCAAGTGAGAGACTGTTAATTGTAAGTTTTGAATGCTTATATCTTCTAAATGCGAATTTTGTAATTGTTTTGGAGCACACTAGCTTATAGACAACAGTAAGGCTAACATATTTGTACTAAAAGCCAAAAAACTTTAAGAAACATTTCTTCTTATTATTAATGTTGAAAAAGCTGTGCTTTCAGGATTCTTTGATGAATATTAAGTTCAAAAGAACAGCTTTTATTTAAAATAAAACTCTTTTGCAATATATAAGTGTCTTTTCTGTCTATTTTGATCAATTTAATGCATCCTTGCTGAATAAAAAAAACCTTACTGACCCCAAACTTTTGAACGGTAGTATTTGTTTTTGTTAAATAAAACACTCAATGTTTTTGGAACTAGTGAATTGGACATGTACCTGAGTTCACAGTCTGTGTTGCATGGCTCAGTGATCACAGCTGGTTTAGGAGAGCCATGGCACCGCTGATCAGACACCACCACTCGATCCGACTCACGATTGCACAAGATCTTCCTCTTGCGCTCTCCTAATGCACATAACATACAGCACAAGACATACACAAGTTCTAACATATGTTTGTGATCTAGAAAGAAGAAAGAAAGTTCCCCATTCCATTTTCCAAATTTCCAAGAAATACTGAACTGGATGACCTGACAGCATCATATGCCAAATTCTAAACTGACATTTCTGGCAAAAAATTGTTGCTTCTCTCACACCCACCTTGGCACAAAAGACTGCAATCCTGCCACGGGCCGTATGCATCCCAGAAAAAATGCTGAGGTTTGTCCTCTATGGGAACGTTGTAGGAATACCTGACATCAGGGTTGTAGAGGTTTCCTACGGATAGCACCTAGTTGGTAAAAAGATCACAATTAGACCAAAAATATCATGTTTCAAACGAGTTTAAAACTTACTGACATGCTTCTGAACTGTTCAAATGTGAAGTTGTGAGATTTCACAATGTTAAACAACATATAAGTTCGAATTAAATTCAGTAAAGCCATATTACCTGGATAATAATCTCCTCTTCTATGCGGTCAGTGCAGTTGATTCTCTCAACGACATGGTCAGAGCCACTGTATTCAATAACAGCATTCCCTACTTTGACTTCCCTTTTAAACATACTGACCACAAAATCTCCATTGAGTAAATATTCTCCACGGCTGTTGGACAAGGCTGCAAAACAAAAATGAAACAACATGCATGCATGCATGCTTTATTTTCTTTATGTTAAAGCTCACATTGTCAAAGCAAATATTCAGGCATGCCACAGGATAAACAACTAAAGTAGTGTCCATTTTTTTAATCACAAATTTGTCTCACTACAAGACCTGCATGACCTAAGAAATAAAACGTTTTCATTTACAGTCAGATTTAGCAACAGTCAGGGCAGATTAGGCTAATCGGGGTAAAGAAATTCAGTATTCCGTGAAGAGGCCACGTCTTGCTCTACTGAAGTCAGTATGCTTCAAAAATGCACACTAATGTGATTATGTAGCTAATTTCCTGAGTTACTTTCCTCACTACTTCACACATTACAGCGTCCAACCCCTGTTCCCTCTCCCCACCACCTACACACATTCAAACAAACCCTTTCCAAAACATCTACATTCCTGTCTTGGCCTAAACCACACATACACTGTAGATAAACATACATAAACACACACAAATACGCCAAATAAACAGAAACATGCAAAGATATCAATAAACACGCACACACACATGCACTAATCTTTTAAAAACAGCGCATATTTCCATAGGTTTGTAAAGTTCAGGAGCTCTTGCAAAAGCCCTTTGTAAAGCTTGCAATAAATGTTTACATCAATTCACCTACAGTATAGCACATTAGCCTACTTTAGCAATGACACTAGATACATTTTAAATTAGGATTGTTTAAGAATATGCAAATCAATTTGACAATGTCACAGACATCCCACTTCTCCCGGTAGATCCGGGAGTCTCCCACATATTGATAGCGACTCCCTGATGCCTGCAAATTAGATACAATATCCCGGATATTGAGCAAGCCAAAAAAAACAAAACGGTATCCATCTGGTATTAAAATGCGTTTCAAATGCATCTCCCTGTGACCACTTGCATTTGGATTTTTTTCGCCACACTCTACATTCATTTCATTTTTGCTGCACAAACACTTTCGAATGAACCTGACTTACCAGGCTTAAATATGAATACAATGTTATATAATATAGTATAATATTATGCAATGTCCTGAATTCATTGGTGGTGGTGTGTGTGTGTGTGTGTGTGGGGGGGGGGGGTTGTGTGTGATTTTAGATATATTTTACTGTAATGTTGGATATTTAATTGTATGCCCATTTTTGTTATTTTTCCATTTAGATTACCTTTGCTGTCATCTAACGATCATTTAATCTTTAACTAATTAAACTAATCATTTAGAAACACTTTAAAATGGAATCTTTAGCAAATCTCATAATGAATATCCATTTTTCATGCGGTACATTATAATGTTGTGAAAAAAAATCTAGTTTTAATTTCGTAGATAATATGAAAATCATTTTCAGCATCTGTATTGACCAGAATTTTGCTGGTCAGTGCTTCTCCAATTTTTACTATAACATATTCAAGTTTTATTTAAATCCTCTGAAATACGGAGGCCCACAAATGACATCCAGGGGAAATGTGTTTTGAAAGTGCAGTAAGCGATTTCTGAAAAACGCTGTTGAAAGTGGATCAGACCGAACACACCACAACACACTTGTAGCCAATCAGCAGAAGGGGGCGTGTCCACTAATGATGGGGGAGGAGAGAGCGAGAGTGAGAGGGAGATTTGAAGAAAGACTGTAGAAAAAGAGATGGCTGATAGTGTTACAAAATAGAAAAAGTCAGAGATCAGGCAAGTGTTTTAGGATCTGCGTTAATATTAGAAATGCTTTCCAGCGCTGGAGAGACCTAAGCAGCCAGGCCTGAAAACAGACACGGATGTTGCGTTGTTTCTGTTCCATACATGAGTAACATTGGTTTTGAGTGTGTACTGCTGGCGACTAACAAAAAACACTTGCTTGTATATACTCTTCCTTGTCATTTGTTCATCATTTTCACTTTATTTTTCGCAGAGCTTTATCTTGCTTCGCTTCTGCTATGAAAAAGATACATCCACTCTTTCATTGCGTGTTCGCGCATTTTGGGGGCGGAGCAATACAAGAAGGGGCATGTTTGGGTTGATTTCAAATATCAACAGTGTTCAACAGCGATTCTTAGAAATCACTTTCTGCACTATTAAGTAAATTGTGTGCATGATATAAGTCGTTCCCTCGTTTTACTAAATCATGTGCACAATATGAATGATTATATGGAACGTCCGATTTAATTAAAAAGAGGGAATGAATTAGTAAATCATGGCCACGATTTACTAAAATGAGAGAATGAATTCTTAATTTGTGGCCACGATATAGGCTTATATATATTTTCTGTATGTCATGTGCAGGGCAACAACATAGCAGAAATGAAAAAAAAAAGTTATATGCTATTCTATTTAATGTCTCACCGAGGTAGTTATCGTCCTCTGGTTTCCCTGAGTAGCTGTGTTGTCTCACATCTATGTTTGTAGCACCACTGGGAATTCGCACCACAACATTGTAACCTGTAAAAAAAAGCATAAATCAATAAAATATTCTTCCTAAAATATTATTGTTCTTTTATTCTGAAATTGTGCTGAACTCTATGGAACTGAAGTGAATCAAACAGATTTTGAACTTAGCTACTCTGGGTTACTTTGACTGACATAAACAGAACTGTACTAAACTGACAGCCTGTGTCACCTACCATAATGCACTATGTTGAATGTTCCTGCAACAGTCTTGCAAGATGAGTTGTCCCCACCACACACCCCGCACTTATCTCTCCTGGCCTTGGAATTCAACACATGGTCACATCCTGCTTGCTGTAGAAACAGGATGTGGAATTAGTTCAGAGGACACTTGAACATGATTATACAGGAATATTCCTTCAGATCATGCAGGATATTTATTGATTTAAGTTGCATTTTCACTCCACATACACACACACAAATGCACCCACCCTGCACAGACCCTGAACACAGATGTCGTTGGTGTCAGGCCCACACTGTGTGCCATCAATAACTCTGTCCCTGAGTTGGTAGTAAGCTGTGCTGCCCGCCACACGACAGAATAGCTTACAGCGATCCTTCATCAGAACTACAGCACACAGAGACATCAGAGAGACAGAGATAGTTAATACAGTCTGACCTCAACCCTACTGTATTTAGGACATTGATAATATGTTTCTCATCACAGCTTTGTACAACGCAATTATCAAGTTAATTGAAATTTAATTGTGTTTGGTAATTTGATTTTGAAAGTATATATGGAACCTTTCAAATCATCATCGTGTCTCAAATCATGAGGGAATTCTAGGGACTTGTTTAATATGGGTTATACATACCGAAGGCAATTATGTACTGGTTTAACACTATGTTTAATCTAAAATAAAATTAAGAAACGTATTCTATAGGGACACCCTCAACAAACCCTGAGGCCAAATGAGCAGAGACTACTGGAAAACGTAATATTTTTTATATACTATTATAGTATTTATACATGTTTTTAATTCACTTTTTGTATTTTTATGTTAGTTTTTGCAATTTTGTCAGTTTGTCATTTTTATTATTATTATTATTTTAAATTGATTTTTTTTTTAGTTTTATGATTTCATTTATTTTAATAAACAAAAACAATTGTTTAAGAGTTTTTGTTTTTAATTAACAATAAAACTGTTAAAATATTAATATTCTCCCAAGTGAGTTCACCCAAAAATTAAAAGTCTGACATTATTTGCTCACCCTTTGTTTATGGTTATTGTTACAGAAGAACACAAAAGGAAAATTTTTTGAATAATCTTAACGGCTCTTACAACATGTCTGTTAAGCTCCCAAATTACAAAAAGTGCCATAAATGTAGCTCAAAACTACTTGTGAACAGACCGATATTTCAAAAGTATTATTCACTGAAAGTCTTCTTCTCCATTGAACGGTTAACTCTGTTAACTGCTGTTATCGGATTATTGAATCAGTGTGTTGAACTTTTAAACCGGATCATTGAACAAATCATTCTTTTGAGAGGTTTCTTTCAATTGGTTCGTTTCTAAACCCAGATTCAGATCAGATTTTGCATAAGTTTACTGGTGATAAAAATTATTTTGTGGTCTGCGTTTGGTGTTTTGTTTTTGTCTTTTCTGGAAGCTTAACAGACATGGTCCCTATAATCTGTCATTGTTTGAAAAAGACCTGCATGTATATTCTTCAAGACATAATTTTGTGTTCCACAGAAGAACGTTTTACAGGTTTGTAATGACATGACAGTAAGAAATTAATTTTTGTGTTTTTTATGAAAACATCCCCCACGATGTGCCAGTTGCAATCATTGGAATGAATGCCTTACTTCCGCTATACTTTGGCACCCAGCGGACATTTGGAGGTAGACCATTGATGTTGAAGTGTAACCCATCAAAGTTGGCACACTGTTCCTCCCTGAAGTCTTTCTTTTGCTTGGAGCATGGCTCAGAGTTACAGGAACGGAATTTCATCCTTCGTCCAACACAATACTTTCCCCCATTTCTGGGCCTAAATATCATAAAAACACACAGTCAGAGCACATGGTCACATTGGGAAAACTTTATTACAAAATCCTTTCTTAGAAAGTCCTTTCTGTTTTCTTGATTATGTTTCTGTCCGACTGCAATTTAAACAGAGCAAAGCCTGCTGTCAACTCAAGTGCACTTTTGAAGAATATTCTTTTTTAAAAAGCATTTGCTGCTGCCATTTGTCAGGGAACATTGAGAAACCTGGTGCCAATTCACAGTCCATTGAGGATGCTAGACTACAAAGAGCGGCAGCTTACACGGGTCGGTTGCACTCGCGCACAGCGATCTTGATTCCCCCTCCGCAGGTCCTTGAGCATGTGCCAAAGGGACTCCACACGCCCCAGGCCCCCTCTATTGGAACGGAATCGTGCTCTTTAGGGATGCACAGGCCATGTTTACAATGCTGCAAGAGGAGAAAACAGAGAAATTGCAGAATCAGTCATGACTGCCACTAAGAATGACGAAGAATGCTATTGATACACAGACAACATGATTCAATTCAAAGTCTCTTTTGTTTCACTCAAAAGCACTCCTTGTCCAGCATCTGGTTGGCTGAGTTGTTTAATTTCAACAAACTGTTTAGTCAATTGGAACAAAATGACACTTATTACACTTATGCATTTGGCACATGCTTTTATCCAAAGAGCATTGCATTCAAGGTGCACATTTACATTTTTTATCAGTTCTCGCTTTCCTATAAAGTGGACCCCATGATATCGGCGTTGATAGCACTGTTAAGTCATTTAGTTTGTTTTCTTAATCATACAAATCTCTTTCATATGATTCATATCAACATTTTCAGGTGCAACAAACTTCACGGAGCGAAGCATCAAGCTAAAGCACTACGCTGCCTTTTCATTGCACATGGGTCAAGCTTTGATTTAAAACAGTTTCATCCAATGATTACCAGACAATCCACATATATTGGGTGGTCTCATTGTTAAAAATCAAAACAAGATGCAAGATACTGATCCTATATCTAGATAAATTGAGTTGCATGATACCACAGCAAAGGCATTCCATATGAATTCAGCCATATGACATTCAGAGAAAAAACTAAGCATTTGCAGCAAGTTAGTGTTGAGATACCTAGCAACCTTGTAAAACTGCCCTTTTGTGATGCTATCTGCAGTGCTTTTCATATGGAGGTCACGAGAGATGCAATGCTGTTTACAATCATTACCACTGCATAATTCTGACTAGAGTTCACAATCTGGGAAACATTGTAAAACAAGGGCAAAAACAAAGCAATATATCAGTGTGGACGAGTGTCACTGTGGAAGTGATTTGGTCGCTATTTGGAGGAAATATGTGCTTGAAGTTACATAGAAGAATCTGCTTTTCATCTGCTTTGCAACTCCAACATGGGCAGAAATATAATGTGTTTATTGCATGAAGTTCTTTCAAGAGACATAATGAGTATATGTCATGGTATTGAAATTAAACAAAACTATTAACATACAGCAAACTGTCCACAAGCAACCAGCCTTGTTTCATAATAGGAAAAGCTAGAGGGATAATCCACCCAAAGATGAAAAATATAACTTCAGAAACTAAAATGATTTCTTCATGTTGTTCCAAAACTGTATAACTTTCTTTCTACTTCGCAACATATTTTTGGAAGGTATTCAAAGATTTTTTGGGGAATGTTGGGGTCCAAACAACACTGGAGCCTGTTGACGTACATTGTACAGACAAAAAAACAAAAACAACGCTGAGACATTTTTCTAAATATTTTCTTGTATGCCCCACAGAAGAAATACAGGTCAAACAGATTTGGAACGACATGATGGTCAGTAAATGATGACAGTTTTCATTTTTGGAAACTATTCCTTTAAATAATACCAAATGTGTCCCAAGAAATGAGGGGATTTCAGATCTTTATATTTGTTATTCAGTTTTATTTATTTTTTTTACACTCGTTGACAAGGGCTGATCGCTGGGGTCCCATTCTGTTTCACTGAATCAGAACCCTTGCCACATCCCAAAAAAGGGGGGAATAGCTCTAACACAATTCCAAACACTGTACATGTTGCTGTAAATGTAGTTTTCTGAAGTGCTTGCCTTTCCTGGAGAGCACTCTGTCCCGTCAGCCCATGGCATGTGTTGGGTCCGGCAGCCACGCTGGACTCCTTCTGGACTGGTGCACCACAATCTCCGGCACTGTGTCTGCACAACATCCAAACACTTAAATGTTAGCTTTAACATCTAACTCTTACACACAAAATTTGTAATGATGCCTGTTTTCTGCACATGTAACATGCTTTGAAAGTCACTTATTTAAAACCAGGTCCATGAATTATTTCAGAATAGATAATACACACTAGAAGATGTCAGTATGTTATGCAATTCCTTGAGGGATCTTCTCACCATATATGGGCACACCTGTGTTCCAGGCCCAAATATCAGCTCACATTGTTTATTGACGCTATATATCTGTCCAGGCAGCTGCTGGGACAAACTGTATGGCCTAGAAACCGGCTCATCGAGCAAACACTCACCATACCCTGTGCTAATGAGAAATGATAAACGAATGAGCTGAAAGAAAACAAAACAAACAAGAGACAAACAACAGAAATGTTCTCAGTAGGTGATCGAACACACACACAAAAAAAGAGAATCTGTTCCGTTTGCTACAGATGACGCTGTTTCCATCTCAATTGAGAATGTTTAGAAGAAAACAAATGCATGCCAAAGCTGGACATTAAACATTCGGTGGTGCTCATCTTCAAGAGTCCAAGCCAACATCACAGGCTAAATAACAACCTGTCACTGTACGCAGTGTAAAAGGGGTTTACATACTCGAGGAACTCTGTGATGTATTTCCGACTACATTTGGACCACATCCAAGGATTGGTGTAATAGTTGAGCGTAGGGGCCATCACATGTTGCTGGTTCTTGACTCCATCCTCTTTGCATTTGTTACTGTCATCGTGAGGCATGTTGAACCTGAGGGCATGATTGAAAACACACACATGCGCACACACAAACAGGACAAGACGATGAGTAGGTTCAGGACACATGTGATCCACACAGTATCTGTAAGACTGACCAATATCAGGTATTTTCACATTTGTACTATGACCCTATGAAAAAGTCAGTAGAGAGAAGTAGTGACAGGCTGATATATTCGGCAAGCTGATTAATTGGCAGTCAATTTAGAAAATAATAATAATAAACCCATCATTTAAAAAAAAAAAAAATCATATTATGCAGGATAACTGATTAATGGCTGATTAATATATTTGATAAAACAACACTTGTTCTAGATACATTTTAAAATAAAAAATTCAAAAATAAAATCAATCATTTTAAATACTACAAGTGAATTTAAGCATCACAACATTATGATGTACAGTATGTAGTATGGATATTCATTTTGAGATTTGCTAACGATTACACTTATCAGTGTTATTAAATAGTTTTTAGAGATTTTAAGCGTCTTTAAAGATTAACTTTAGTTATAAAAAGTGTTAGATGACATCGAAGGTAATCTAAATGTAAAAATTTGCATGAACAATTAAATATCCAATACCATAAAGGATAAAAAAAAATATGTATTGTAAATATTTGTTCCAAATCTTTAGTAAATATAGTGTCAAATTATATTGGAGAAGGTGGTGTACACGGCATTACACTGTACAGCACCAAGACTAAATCCGTACTCAAGCGCACGGCACTGATGTCACCACCTGCCACCGGATAAGAATGGAATTCAAAAAGGGAGTTCTTTTAGAGGTAATTTTTCATATGACTGTACATGCGAATTTGGTGTAGATGCATTTGCCAATATTGTGGGATAAACGATAGCCTTTAAATGAGGATGTTAGCCAAGCTATGGCTGAAATAGGTACCATCATGAGACCGTTGTATTTGCCATGGTATAATTTATTTAGATTATTTAATATTTACCTTTAAGACTCTATTAAACTAAAAAACAGAGTATAACTGAGTAGTTTAGTCATTTCTGCAAAAGACCTTGAGAAGTTGCATATCAGACACAGACACACTGTTATCGAACTGTACAAAAGGCAATGACATCTCCCCCAAACATCCAAAAATGAAAGAAACACTACTAATGTTTTAAAGATAATGTAGTTCTGGGTATAATAAAAGCTCCTCTCAAGCAAAGTCCATATGACAAATAGCATTTATAATGCAGGTGATATTACAGCCGCAAAAAGTCTTTGGACACACTTAAAACTTAAAAATTCATAACTATCATTGTGCTACATAGCAAAACAACAAACAAAAGCACAATTATGAAGCAAAACATTTCACAAAAACAGTACTCACACATGGCCAAGCTCATGAGCGATGGTGAAAGCAGTACTGAGTCCATTATCCTCATTAATACTGCAACTTCTATAAGGATCACAAACTGTACCCAGCTCAGCAAGACCTAAAAATGCATGAGAGAACACAAAACTAAAGGAATATCAATCATAGCTGTTGTTGTAATTGCCATCGTCAACATCATCCTCATTGTCAGCTTCAGTAGGATTATAATCACTCTTTTCACACAAAGATTTACCTAAAGTGTCACACTTGTCCCGTGCTCGACAGATGTCCTGCCTAAAAAAATAGAACAAAACTTTACAAATTTAAGAAGTACTTGGATACCATTTTATATCACATGTGTCCATGCTGTTAATTGCATTCTACTTTCTGCCTTTGTAGCCTTGAAAAGTGTAACCCAATTTGAAAAGTTGTTGCACCATGAATAATTAAAAAAACACAAGATCTAAACCCTCCCATAAAATCTCTTTCACCTTGTGATTAGGATGGCAGTGTCGTGATGTGAGTGATGGTTGTCATCCAGGTGGTTCTGACTCTGCTGCCATATGCAGAAGTTTTTCAAAGTGGCTTGTGCATTGAAAGAGATAGTGGGACCATCCTGCAGAAGAATAGAGACAGGTGATGCTGAAACATTTGAATACATTTACCCTTGCAGAAATAATTAGGGCTTAACTGTAAAGAACTACTTAAGCACATTTAAAAGAGGTCTTAATGCTGAACTCTTACCGGCTCATTCTTTATAATGACCAATTTCACAATAACAATGTTAATCAGGTTTCCAATGCTGGGATCCTTATAGATGGAGGAAACCTGAGTGAGAGAATACAGACAATTGAAATTCATTGTCAAAGCTTCTAATTTCTTCTCAAATTACTGGCCCGAGAGAGTTTCAACAGTTTAAACTTATATCTGTCCGGTTTTGGCCTTTATCCCATAGTTCTTATAATACAGTTTTACGGTATACTGTAATGCCATATATGGTATATATTACATTATAATACACACTCTTGCCCTAAGCCTCCAAATTGAAAAAAACCCCTTGGTCTTGAGCCACCACTGCAAGGATCTCATGTACAGGAGTATAACATTAAACACGGCTGCCAAGAGTTCCAACAGCTTTTGAAACTGTTTCACACTGATAGCTTGGCCTAGTCTGATTCTGCTCACCACTGAGACTCGATACGAGCAGAAATCAGTCGTGCCTGCATGGTAACCGAGTCCCAAACTACTTCTAGAAAAGTTGTCCTCTGAACTGGAGAAAGCATACTCTTCTTGGAGTTCAGTCTTAGCCTCAAGCGCCTTATGTGGGCGAGGACAACATCTCCTGTGACTGAACTATTAATAACCAGTCATCGATGCAATTGAGTACACGGATGCCCTGGAATTTCAAAGGAGCCAGAGCTACATCCATGCACTTTATGCAGGTGCAGGGAGACAATGCTAGGCCTAACGGAAGAACCCGATACTGGTAAGCTTCGACCCCGAAAGGGAACCTCAGGAACTTACTTCGTTGAGAAAGGATAGAAATATGGAAGTATGTGTCCTTTAGATCTATCATGTTAAACCAGTCCTCGGATCTGATTTGAGTCACAATAAGAGGAATCATCAACATTTTCAACCTGTATCTCCTCAGAGTAAGGTTTAACTGACTTAGATCTATGATGGGACGCAACCCCCCATCCTTCTTTGTAACTATGAAGTACCGGCTGCAGAACCGAGACTCTCTCTCAGAAGGAGGAATACGCTCTATGGCCTCATTCGCCAAGAGAGGCTGAACTTCCTGTTCCAGCACCTGAGTCTGCTCAGGGTCCACTACCGTAGATAACACCCCGTTGAACCTTGGTGGTCGAGAACCGAACTGGATTCTGTACCCCTTTTCTATTGTACACAGGACCTATTGAGACACATTTGGTAGAAGTTTTCACACTGCTGATCAATTGGCAGATCGATTTCCTGAGGGCTCCATGAAGGAGCGGGTACACCCGAGCTTGAGAGAGCTCGCCCTCAGAGGCCTGAGACTTGAGTCAGGACCTCTTCCCTGAAGCATTCCTGAAGAGAATGAGGAAGCTTAGGGCGAGAATGCTGTCTCAACCCCCAAGCTTGTTGAGGGGGGGCTCGAGAAGCAACACTTTCCTTCTGTTGCTTTCCATGTGAGGAGCTGTAGGCTTGTGGCTAGGGCTGCTCCCTGCCATATTTGTGAAGGTATGCACCAGCCTGACCTGCTATCATGTAAGCCTTGCCCACCAGAGATGATGAAAAGGGCTGGGCCTGTCTCAAACTCCTCCGTATGCTCCATGTGCGACCCCCATGATCTAAGCCGCCGCATCGCGGCAGACGCGGGACCCGAACCATGGGGGGCATGAACCTGGCCATTCTCATCAAAGAGGGCCAGGCAGGAGTGGAGCGTTCTTAATGGGAGAATGGGAAAAATGTTTCTTGGCCATTGAGAACTAGCTTGTGCTGCCAGGTCCTGCTGAGAATGCAGCCTTTGCCAAGATCAAAATATAGGTCATCTAACCTCCCTGTGAGTTCCAATGAAAAAACATCTAAAGCATGCTGTGAATGCAACATACCTGATTTTATTTGTTTTATATTCACATTCATCAAGTCTGTCAGACACATTCAGCCCATGCTAATGATCTGTCACATAGACCTAAAGCATCAGACACAGACCCATCAAAGCAGAAGACTATTGATAACAAGGGGGAACTTACTATGGACATCAGTGTAAGAATGTAGTGCTGAAGGTTGCTTCCATGATGTTCCACCATCTTGCTGTCTGCCACAACCATGACTTCAACAAAACGGGGGTAGGAGAGGAAACGCTTTGATCTCCGGTGTGGCTTGGAGTCACTGCTTTCATTAGCGGAGTTGTGCTTGTTTTCTGAGGAGGGGAAGGGGGCAGAGAAGAGCCTGGAATTAAGAGTCTCCAGGTCGGACAGCATGCTTGAGGGCAACTTTCTCTTCAGTCTGTTCCTGTGTCTGTGATGTGGCTCTATGTGTCCTGGAATGAAGGAGGAGAACAATACAAATAATATGTTAAATACTACTAAAATATAGCGAGTTAAAATAATTGTATTTTATAAACTGTTCTATATATAGGAAATAATGAATGAAAGCAGCCATTTGGGCTACCATACTATCACTATATCACAGGGTGATGTCCAGTGATAACCAGCAAGTAATTATGAATCTAAGGAGGATTTACCATGATCTACTGTATATTAGATGATCAGATGGACTGTAGAAAGTGGCAAACCTCCATCAATTGAACATACAAAGCTCTTTTGAACTTTCTATTCTATTAAAAAGAAATGCGCCACAAAAATATTAAGCAACACAACTGTTTTCAACAGTGATAATAATCAAGTAATGATGCTTAATATTCAGCTTTGCCATCACAGGAATAAATTACATTTGAAAATAAATTAAAATAGAAAACAATTTTAATTTGCAATAATAATTCACAATATTATTGATTTTTTTCTTCAAAGTACTGCAGCCTTGACTGTTACTACATTAGACTGTTATAGAGCTTCATTTTAATGACAACTTAAAAGCAATAAAAGAACAGTCTTAATTTCCATGAGCTTAAAATAGGACAAAAATTCAACACAACCCTTACATTCTACTATGGTTTTTGCACAAAAATAGCTGGGAATCAAAATGAATCATATTTCTTCCACTAGAAAAAAAGAATGCCACAATGGAGTTTTCAATAAAAATCATGCGATCAAAAAAAAAAAAAAAAGTTCTCCCCCCAGCACTTTTGGGGGCCAAATTTTCCATTACATAACACAATACCAAACTCAAAAAACAATGCTGCCATTGAGTGTTCTTGATACATAGCACTGTGCATTAGCCCTATCTAAATTTATTTTTGTAATATTGAATTTCCAAACACTTAAAACTGCCATTGCTTTACTACAATGCAGCTCACCACGTGGCTTTCATGGTATTGTGCCTCTTGAGTTTCCTTATCTTCAAGCTACAGGAAGTGCAAGAGTCAACAGGATTTTGAGGCAGTAAACTAAGATTGGACTGATACCAAGAACTTCCAATGATTTTTCATGTTCCACTGACTTCTACTCAATGACATTTGAAAACAGAAAAGCAAAGGATGTAAAAGATACCATGAATGTTATAGTATTTTAATGCCAATAGCTATGTTTCCAGTCAAGGTTGCGAATTTAACTTATATGCAAAATTGGAATATTGCATAAAACATTTGCAAATTAAGCAATGTTTCCATTTCATGTTCAAGAGAACAAAATCCTCACTTCATGGTAAAATTGGTACAAAATATATATAACAAAAATGGAAGCTGCTGCAATCGGGGAAGCCACTGTGGCTATTTTTTCCTAAATTATGAATGACTTGCGTCTCAGAGCGCACAGAAGAAATGCCTGCTGTTTGTGAATGCAATTAATTAAGACACTTCTGGGAGGTCATTATACCAAATAATTCTGATGACAGACTTTGCCTCAGACATTTTAGAATGATGAAATCAACATTTGAGATGCTGTGCAATGAAATTTGTCTACTATTTACTGCAGTTATCCAATCACATCCACTGTCACAAGTCACTTGAGTTTTTTGTTGCGCATTGAGGGATTTTTTCAGTAAATGTGTTTCCATCATAGTTTATGTGCATGCCTTCTTATCGGATAAAAAAAATGATCCGCCTCAACTGAGCGCATACGGTTTTTGTGCTCATTTTTAGAGTTTATGTGTATCTTGGTGTTTCCATCCAGCGTTTTTTAATGCAATATATCCGAAAATGTGCATACAAATACTGTAGGTGGATGGAAACATAGCTCATATACTTATAGCATATCTGTTTCCATGTCTAGTGTGGTTGTGACACACTCATATAACCATGGTCATATTTAGATTTACAGAATTGTAACTGGGTAAGTTAGTTATGAGTTAACATACCATTTTCATAGCTACACAAAAACAATATGGTAATAATTTAATGATTCTTATTTTGAAAAAGAGGACATAATGCACTTTTTCAAAGTTTTAATTTAGTTTTTTGGGTCTACTAAAATGTTCCTCTCTTCCCTCTCTTCTGTCATAACAGAAGTTAGTTTACAGTAGTTCCTGTTTCTATGAAGCCCCTCCTTCCGATAAGCACAGTGTGCTCTGACTGGTCGGCTGGACCAGTGTGTTGTGATTGGTCAACTACTTCAAGCATGTTTCGGAAATGTCAAGATCCAGTACAGTACCTAATGTTGAATTTTTGTTAATGTGACTACTACATCATTGGTTTGCTTTAATGTTTAAAATATATCTAATGTTTGTCATCTTAAAACTTTCCCACTCAAAATGTAGGACTTAGGTGTATTCCTGCTTACCTGAAGTTTCACATGCAGTCAGATCATCCACACTCTTTTTTGAGGCATCTTTTCTGTACACGACATGAGGTTTGATGTGTTCTTCTTCAAAATGTTCACCATTGTAGCTGTGAAGGGGCTCCACAAAAAACTCCCCTTCTGGTGACCTGAAAGTGCCAAGCTAAAACAAACAACAACAATGTTTAAATTGGTCCATGGCCAGTAAAATCTATGCACACATAGTGTGTGACTGTAAATTGCCCTTACAACTTCCCCCTAAGATTTTATTTACGTACAAACCCTAAGTGGCTGATGGAGTGATAAAGAAAACATACATTGCATGCATATCAGTATACTGGCCTCTGGGGGGTAATGAATGCAGAATGTGGTTGATAACTCTGAAAATTCTGCTACATTTACAAAGTATAATGTTTTGAAATGTGACTTCTCTAATAGATAAAGCCAGCAAGCAGCACATTGCAATTATTCCCCCCTTATTTTCAAGAAGAAACATACTAAACAGTTTTGAGGCCGGTTATTATATTACAAAGAAAAAAAAAAGGATTCTAGACAAATTGTTTGTATAAACCTGTATTGTATGAAGGGATACAAACTGGCCATCACGAACAAGCTTGACTTAATTTACTTATAAAATATTGTGTGCATATAAACACCTGTGCAATAAATGTTTATGACATTAAAATGCCATATAATCTTTGCTACAGGCACTGTAAGCTAATGGGGGTGGTTGTGTAGTTGTTTTCTAGACAGGTAACCCAAACGTCATAGGTTAAAACCCTGAAAGAATGATATTTTGTATCAGATTCGTGACAATTTCCCCAAAATGTAAGTTAAATCAGTTCTTTCTATATTTCATGGTTTTCAATGAAAATCTACAGCTCCCATGATAGCACATTTCAAAACAATAGACTTGTATTGATCATTGTTTTCTGACAATGTTTTCTGAAATCTAGCCAGGATTGGGTGTTTGTTAAGGGAACATATAGACCTAACTAATAAGTTTATGAGTTTGTGTCCTCCATCGATACTTGTTAAAGAGATTTGTCAACAGTCATTCTTTTGAGTCATGTTTAAATGTTTTATCTTTTCAATGAATATTTGCAGGTAAATGCCACCATTATGACGGTGTTTCTCCATTGACGGCTATTCAAAAACATCAAAAGAAGAGTAACCATATATTCTTACTAATTTTTTTTTTATTTTTTTTTAACACATAAATTGTATTTATGTTACTTCATTATGTTATAGCAGATGTCTTACCAGTAACAGATTGTTTTGGAGGGTTCCTAATAGTGTTCAATTATTATTATTATTTATCTCTCTGTTTGCAGAAACAAGTGATCAGTGAAATCACAAATGTTCCTGGAACTGAGACAGCCAATAGTCTACTAGCCTACTTTCAGTCTACTTTCTAAGACATTTTCAGCAGGGAGATGTAAATTCACAGTGTTGTTTCGTGTTGCCTAAATGATAGGTTCTTAATTAACTAAATCATGGCTTTATGCAACAGACTGTATTATGACACATGACATTCTTCACTTTTCTTTTCTTTTTTTTTTTTTCTATTGAAGTGTTTTTATTGGAATGGTTAGACTTTGAGCATGCATTGCTGGGATGTCAGGGACCACGTGACGACGAAAGAACCGCTGAATACGTTTTTGAACAGGTTCTTTGAAAGAACCAATTCGAATCACTGCTAGTTCCCACGACTGCTCTTGATCTGTGAGAAACGCTGTTACATGGCGCGAAATTACGTTCACATCAGCAAATGACATCTGAGTCCCATATATGGACTGCCGTTGACGTCAGCACTCTACTGCTACTATATGCCACTGATGAGTGAGTGTGCGTCACCAGCTCAAGTAGCGCAATTTTGTAGTACGATCGATGATGTAGCCTACCAACAAGTTTGAGAAAATACTTTCTAACTGACCTGCCTCATGTATAGGCTACAACTAACTTGCACCACATTTCTGTTCAAGTAGGCTACTAAAACTGCAGCCTAATCACATACAAAAGATTAAGTAGCCTACATATGAACATTTGCAAAGTTTCCGAATGCTTACTGCTAGGCTACCTGAATTGCACAAATTAGCCTGTGATAATGATAATCGTTATTATTAATATAGAGATAATAATAGTACGTCTTTTAAACTCACCAAACCGGAGCAGAGGCTGATTACTGCAGTATGGTCCTGCCCAGCGTTCACATGTCCTTTATAAAAGCAGTGCTGATACTCCGTGTCCTCCTCCCCCTCTTCTGAATTCTGACCTTCACTGGATGCTCCGAGTATCGTGACAGTGTAAACTGGGGCAATAAATCCCGACTCGAGCGTAAGGTTAAGGTAATAGTCCTGCCCAAAGGCAGATATTTGATAATAGACGTGTGGGGAGGTCCAATGATGGGAGATGTTGCCGGTTATTGGGTCGGTACTCCGCTTTCTCCTCTTGAAGTGCACGCCCGTTGGCAGTTTGTCACCGGCTTCATTCACTCTTGCCGGAGTTACAATCTCATACGCGCCAAACTGCGGTAATATCGCTGTGGACGAGAACAGAGATTTAATAGTCAAATTCAGAAACAATGGATCATTTTATGAATGCCGTTTGCTGTGTAGGCTTATAATGAGCGTAAATTGCACGGCACCATAGGCTAACAGGTAAACTGAAATGTAACAGGGTTGACAGTTTTACAATTTAAGTTAACGTAGCCTAGGCTACAGTAGGCTACAAGATAAACTACAATTAATTGAAAGACAATTCAATCGATATTTCTATAGAAATCTCCTTTTTAGTTATCGATAATCATGGTAACAGGGTTGACATTGTACTGATAAACATACAAAAGTGACGAAAAAGGATACCTTTTCATACTTTTGTTCACTTCTTGAAAAACAATTATAAGAAATAAGTTTTTGTTACTTAAATTAGGGCAACATGAAGGTAACAGTGTTGATGCACACCCTATCAAAACTTCACGTCTTCTTTAATAATCCATCCATAGCCTATCCATGCCACAAATCGCAATCAAAACAGTTGCCATTCTAACAGACTCAACCAGATTAATCAGGTGTCAGTCAGTTGACGTTTCAAACTATTACTCGAGGACTCTTTAGACTGCTCGCTATGAGCTCTGAAGCAAGCGACGAAAGTCATTCATTCTCTGCTACTCAAGGTACTGAGTTGAATGAGAGAGAAAAGAGCACGAAAAGAGCCCTTACCTTTCTCTGAATCTCGCGGACTCCCTGTTGAAGTAAGTGCATTCATGAAATCAGAGAAAAATAGAAAAAAGCTTAGTCCCCAGAAGAACAAAAACATGATTGTCCACGTTAAGAGAAATGAATGCAAGCAAGCCCGAATACAGTATTCCGCTGTCCCTTGAAGCCGCGCTCAGCCGGGCTTTCTGCCGTACGGTTGGCACATTCAAAGCGTTTCTCCTCTACTTTACAGAAGTGACTTCCATGTCGCTAACAAGCGCTCGGTCGGAGCTCTTGGTTTGCATGCATAATAGCAGAAAGGGGGTCGATGCAACTGTGGTGGTCTCCAGTTTGCTGATTACTTTAGCCGAGACTTGGGCGTACTCTAAGAGACACCCCTCTCTTAGAAAGCCACTCCTGCCATATGTGTCGCTAATGTAGCGTGCAGACTAAACTTCTTTTCAAAATCACTAAACATATTACTCATAATGATCGTCCATACGTGCGTTATGTTCTTGTTCCAGCTTCAGATTGTGCTGTTAAACTATACAGTCAGTTAGATAAGCACACCGCTGCTTCTCACTTAAGTTAGTTCTTAGTAATGTTCACGTTAATACAAGCAGCATTAAAATAAGTAAAGAGTCATTAAGTGTAGAGTAGAATAGAATATGACATTACTGGTGAAGTCCACTGAGGTTTCCCTATAGGACAACCCCTTATACATGGTAATTTCCCTCTTTTTAAGCATTTGTGTCTGTCCCAAGACATTTATCCCATACATGTGCATTTATATGGATTTACTGGCATTTATATTACTGACAAGTGTTTTTCAGCGGCCGATGCTGATATCAGTGATTAGAAAGCAGGTTGGCCGAAGACTAATAATTCTGATATATGTGATATTATAACTTAAAGCAATTGAGATGCATCCCTATGCATTTTGCCTAATATTCACTTAAATATATATCAATAACAAAGGTTACTTTGGACTCTAATTGATCTTAAGAAGACTTTGATGAGCTGATTTTTAAATCACTGCATAAACATCTTGGGTCGATACACATTGTTCCTTAAAGCCACAGACTCTTATACTTTAGGTATTCTCTATTTACAGTTACACTATCTTCTCTGAAGTGACTATAAATCTGCCGCTTCATGGGATTCATTGGCTTATAGATTTGGACAAAGCAGAGTACACGGTTTTCCATTACAGCTATGTTTTAGGTTTAGATGAAAGGAGTTGGAGATCCTATCTACACTGTAGGATTTCCTGGAGTGAATGTGGATTTTACTGTGCACCAGCTGTAGGCTCCTCAATGGAAAGTATGAATGAGGGAGAGAGAGGCTGATTGTAGCGTGTTGGACTTGTAATAGTGTATCAAGGGTGACCTCAAGTCAGTGTAAACTTCACTTCCTTTGATGAGATGATAAGAACTAGAAAGCTTGAATGGATGCTGAAAGTTGGCTTGAGTGTTCAAAGAAGGGTCAAGATGGGACACTGAATGTCCCTGAACAACCATGCTGAACTTTACCTCACCATCAACTGGCAATCAGATATAATGTCTAGATTCCCCAGTTCTGGATTGCTCTTTTCTTCATCCTAGTTCAGGCAGAGTCTTGTGCATTCTCGTGAGAAAAATAGGGTGGAGAGAAATTTTTCAAGTTATGACCCAATTGAACACATCAGGTTGCTAATAGATTGCACACACAAGTTCACATTTTGATTTCTAGAATGCTGCATACATTTGCAAGTCAACAAAAATACTTAGCAGTCATTCAGAAATGTATGAAAGCCTGTTACCCCCTCAGAGTAAAGAATGATAAAGGTACTTGTGACTTGTGAAGTTTAAAATAATCACTTTTGTGTGTGATATAAAGTGACAATTAAACAAATTGGTAGTCCTGAGAAACAAAGTAACATTGTTAGATAAAAAGTCCCATTTGTGGGATATAAAGTCCCAATTATGAGAAACAAATTCAAAATTAAGAGATATAAAGTCACACTTATGAGAAACAAAGTGGCAGCTTGTGAGATTTAGGGCCAGATTTTCTAAACGGAAAATTAGTGTGAGAGTGCAATTCCAAAAAAGCGCTGATGTGAGTAAATTGACTAATGCAAACCTTAGTAAATCACCTGGCATGATTCATTTAAATACTCTCCTCCCCATACATTTTGCGTCTGAAAGAGAAACTCCTACAAATACATATGCAATAAGGTCATCTGCAAAAAATAACTATGTCCATGCCTTTTCAGTGCTCATTTTTCACTGCGTGTCTTAAATCCTGACAGTAGTTTTTTAACGCCAAAAGAGAGTTTGCCCTGGTGCAAGCTGTTAGTTAATCTGGTCTTTAAAGTCAAAATTTCAAGAAACAAGTTCACAATTGCGAGACATAGTCAAACTTACGTTAAACAAAGTGGCAATTACGAGAAACAGTCACATATAATATAATATACATTTTACATATACATATATATACATATACATATATATTATATAATATAATAGTCATAATTGAGTGAAACAAATTCAATTTTGAGATATAAGATATAGTGAGCTTATAAGATATAAATACAATACAATTATAGGAAATTTAGAAAATTCTGAGATATGCATTAACATATGCATTTAGCAGATGCTTTATCGCAATTACTTTTAACTCGTGGCAGAAACAGGCTTCCGTAGCCATGTAATGTGTTTCACACTCAATATCATGTCTTTTATGTTGATCTCAAACAAAAAAATATATTTTTAGGCCATAACCTCCTACCACAGTTGTCTCTGGATTGTGCCCTCAGAATAAATTCCCAGAATATTGCATTAAAAAAGCTTTCTTGGGAACTATCTCAAAATAGAAAATAGGGGCTGATTTTAAGGCGTCTATTTTAGCTAGATGATTTTCATTTAGTGCTTAGAATTGCTGAATCTTCTATTACCGTAGGGGGAAATGTGTGTGTTTTGTCTTAATAAGCTTTTAAATATCAAATGCATAGCCAGGTCAGAGTGCTGACGAAGCTAAACTGAACATGGACACTTTCCAAGATCTAGAGCAGCTGCTTGGGGTCTTTTCCAAATTCAGGCACTTCCCCAATTTTATACTGCTCCATGGAATGGGAAAACTACAGATTAAGCAAAGCAGGGATCCATCAAGATGTGCAAACAGAGATAGTCTGATTAAACTTGCTAAGGTTGGAAAGACCTTTTCTATGCCACTTCACAACAAAGCACATCTGTGGTCCTAAAACTCCTCTGCTCTTCCGAAAAGTAATTTGTTTAGACTTTTTAGACATTTTCTTTTGACCAAGAATGGCCACACTAAATCATCATCATCTTGTAACTTATGAGAGAGCTTTTTACATATGGTATCGCTGCTGTGACACTGACCATGGCGAGTACTTGGAAAAACGTGTGGGATTGGGCATCCAGATGGAGTCAGACAAACTTTGATCAATATGAATTTTGACAGCTAGTTTAAGAAAAGTGGTTGTATTGTTGATCTGAGCCTTCATGGCTTTGCATTACGGCTGCCTGACCCATCTACTCACATATCTTCTCGTGTCAAACATAAGGACAACATGGTGACCTAATCACTCTCAGCTGTGATAGAAATTGAAAAAGATAACTCAATGCCCAAACTGCTTTAGCCTCCACGCTGATACAAAGCAGCTGGACAGAAAGACGAAGAAGGGAGGGGAGAAAATGAATAAGAACCCACAGCATAATCACAAACTATTTTCTTTAGCTGTGCTTTATGTACCTTGCACCAAACATTTAGTATCATTATCAAGGATGACAAATGCAGAGAGTCATTGATAAGGGTATATTTAATGACACAATGCTTATGATTACACATGACTAGTCTGCTTTGTGGGTTATTATAACATACTGAATGCAATGTTCCTCATTACAGTGCAGCTTTTAATTTCCTTCTGGTGAGTTCATTTTATTGGCATTAATGCAAATAAACTGAAACCAGATCTTAAAATAATATTCCGGGTTTAATAGAGTGGTGCAGGTTTGACATCACTTTGTAGGCCAAAACGCGGAAGCGAGTTAGCATCTTAGCACTTCCGGTTTCATCGTCCTGAAGTCAATGGGGTTTTTTAATGGGATTTTGGTTAAATGACTGAAATAAGGTCCGTGAACACAAGCTCAAGACACTTTCACGTTTTATTCTACAGCCTTAAATTCATCAGTATTAGCCCACTTGTGATTTTTTAAGCTGCTATGTGTCTTGAAAAAGGCGGTTGCTAACAAGTGGCTAAATGGGACGACAGAGACAGTCGAGATTAAACGCCATCACAATTAACGCGTAAGCTCAGTCCACTTTTACAGCCTCATTATGCTTATAATTGTGCTTTTATAAACTATTCTAACTCAAACGTTCTGGGAAAATGTTTAAGAGTTAAAGAGTTAAAGTGTTGTCGGAAACTTAGTGATGGTGACTTTGAAGTCAAGCGACGCGGTGTAGTTTAGAGTGTTCTGTTATCAGGTAACAGTCTAAAAATTTATTAATTTAAACAATGTGGTAATTTAATGCATATTCAATGAGCTCATTGAAGTAATGACATTTAGAAAATATAGCATTGGTGCATGTTGATTCAGAGTTTGCGTCATCTGAAGTCTTCACAGGAGTTGGCGCCGTCTCTTCGCAAGTGTTGGCATCTGAAGTCTTCATAATAGGCTGGATCCAGACTAGTTACCTCAGGATGGGCATCCCAAGATAAAACAGAGAAGCAAATAGAAAATAATTAGCGTAGCTGCTGTTCATAGCATTAATCAAGGATAATCATGTGCATTTGATCTGATATAACTGTATAAGGTTAGGAGATGCATTATATGAATGCTAGGCTATTCCAGAGTTTAGGAGCCAAATGTGAAAACGCTCTCCCTCCTTTAGCACAAATAATACAAACTTTTTCACAGAAGAAAATTGTTCATGTCATTTTATGGTTTGTTTAGGGTTTTAGGTAGTACATTGTCATAGCAATGCAAAAAAAAAAACATTTCTCAAATCATGTTAACATGCATATAGTTTACATATTATGGTTGAACATTTAAAACAGTATTTTAACATATTGGTCCCATTTATTTCCAATGTAAATGCCTCAATGTAAAAAGAAAATAAGGAACAAGGAAGGTAATCAGCATTATGCCAGCATTAAGTGCTGTCAGTAAATCTTATCTTGAATAGAATACTTCTTTAATCATAGTTAACGAGTAGCCAATCAGATTATGTCTCCCCATTTCTTACAAACAGGAAAACTCTTTCTCCAAACTGTACATCTTTACATCAAAGACATGTGCCTGTATAGGAGGAGGAACCATGGGGCAATATGCCTGCCCTCTCCAGATGCATTGGCCTGGCCTTTTGTCATATCATATATAGCTTAAAATTCTGGGTCACAAACTCCATTCTCTGGTTGTCACTGAGATGAGAATGGCCAGGCCAGAGTCCCGCTGGCAGGAGCTTGGAGACCCGGGACTGACTGTGACTTCAGCCCCTCAGCGTCTGACAGGATCGCAGCGGTGCGCGCTGGGGCCCCCGCTGGAGAAAAACGGCAGCCCAAATTACCTCTACGCTCCTGTGTGACTGTGGGCATTCACTGAAAAGAGACCAAAGGGAGGGGGGAGCTCGAGATTCTGAAAGAGTGAGAGAGACATGCTGAGAGAAATCCTCAATATTTATTACAAAAACTGCAAATTTCAGGATACAGTCAGATGGACACCCTGGCTGGACGTAAAGTTCCACAAACTTGAGGGAAACGTGATTCATAATTGCAATCTGCTAGAGCTCCTCCTGGCATTATCTGAAAAAAACTTGCCTCATTAGTCAAGATCTCAATGCAAATTTATTTGAAATGATTGCTTTTAACTTTAAAGGAGCTGTATGTAAGAAATGTATTTCAAATAATCATAAAATGGCCCTGATATTTTACTAGACATTAAGAAATCATGTTCATTTCAAATACTTATATAACTGACAACAGTAGTACGGCCAGGATATTGTCATTTAAAAAGTGAAGTTGCAGCCCTCAACTGATGTTGATGTTGTCATCTTGTGTTTTGGCCTGAAGTGCCACCCTCCACCTATCTACCAATCACGAAGTCAGTAGTGTTTCGGCATCCGGGTTGCCAGCTCTGCTCTAGTTACCACAGCTGCAGCTCCTTGTAGCAGCCTACGTTCCTGCTGGATCCTGCAGCATATCTGGCAACCTCGAGTCAGGGGGAGGGGGAGGGGATACACCGCTCTACAGTAATTTGAAAGTGATTGCAGTACCAGTTTTGGCCACAATCTTACATACAGCTCCTTTAAGCTCCTATTTTTCAGAACCAAAATAGATTTTATAATTCAAGAACAATAAATAAACCAAAAATGTCCAAAACTCGGAAATGTCAGATCTTTCTGACATTAGCGCTATCCACATCAGTAGCTCCTTGTAAAACTAACCTCACCCAAATATTTAAGACAAGACATCTTAGGACATTTCAAGAAGATTGCTTTAATCATTTTCAGCCAAATCAAAAAGCTGTTCAGGTGATCAAAATTATTTCACACTAAACAGTTTATATTCCGCTATTTTGGGGGAAAAGAATCACCAAGAAGTTCCAAATCACAATGGATCCTCTCTCTCTCAACAGTAATGATATTCTGGCCAGAGATTGTTTTTTGCGTATGTTTCAGTTGTGAACTGGATGACTGGAGAAGTACAGGAAATATCATATGACAACAGGCTCAAATTCCTATACTTGTATACCCTGAAACACTCATTCCTCAGGAAAAGGCAAGTAAAGCACAGTACTTTATTAAACAGCAAATCCTTCTTTGAGGCCAAAAACATTATATGAAACTCAAAATAATCAGTTTTTATAGTGTAAGCTTTGTCAGATATAAAAGGAATGCTGTTCTGATTAAAAGAAGCAAAAGTGGGAGGATGTTGTTCCCCATTAATATTAGTATTATAAACTACAATCAATCATATACCCTTTCAGAGTCTCACTGGGAAACAATGAGAGACTAGATTGAAACATGCTTTTCAGAATATCATACTAACAAAGTCTTCCGAAAGAGTGCTGAATTTCAGAAAGAGTGATCCATGAAGTTCACATGTCAAAGGTCAACATGCTGTGAGAGTGAGCATTAGCCAGAGGTTAAGAGGCAAGTTACTAGCACTGTTGTTTTGTTGTCTTGTTCATACTGAAAGGATCACTATTATAAGGAACCATCATCAGAAGGAATGGTTATGAGCACTGTTCAGGTACGATTATAAAACATTCCCAGCTCTAATTTCTTAGCCATAAACTTTCTTACCATAAACTTAGCCAACCAGCTACAAGGTGAATCACAACATTAAAAACTTTTATTTGAAGCAAAAAAGTATTTGAAAATTGGACAAAAAGAAAAAAAGACTGTGTTTTTAGTGGCTTTAGTGATCCCATTAAGCATTGTGCTACGATAGAAAAATATAAAACTACTAATTTAAAGTTACTGATTATATCAAACAATACATTTTAAGTATATAATAAAAAAGTATTTTGACAGCATAGCAGACCAACTCAATTACTTCATTCATTCTTAATTGGAGTGGGCTTTCCCTGCAAGCACTTCAGGCATGATTTGCTTGCTACAACTACCTGATTGGTGGAATTTTCTGTACAGAATCATGGGTAATGAAGTTTTTGCAAATTCAGCTGTTAAACATGATTATTTTGAAAAAAAAAAAAAAAGATTTTCTTTTTTAAAATAATGTGGGCTAATGGCTTTATCAAGCCAATATGCCATCGATTAACAACCTCAGACCTAAGTGAGTTTTACTAGGAAGAGTTAAGTTAAACTTCTTTTTAGAGACAATGAATGGATTTTTACTTCCGGAATCTGACTGTTGCACTTTATGTTTACAGTGTCACGCCGTCGCCTATACTCAAGCTTATGTGAGGTTGCTCATCGTGATCGCAGCAAAACCGTGGAAAAATAAACCACATATAACAGTCCACCAGAACTGGTATCTTTGTATCACTTCACTTGTCTGTGTTTGCACATTCCAGACAGGCCAGTATGTGAAATAGTGTAAAGAATTTCAGTGACTTCACGTTACATCGTTACGCCAGTAGGTGGCAACAAGTGGCTGTTTCTATGAGTGAGTCATTGAATCATTCATTCAGCAAATTCATTCAAACACACTGATTCATTCAGGAATGAAAAGAGAGACTTTTTATAAGTCATTGAATCATTCATTTCAAAGACTCGTTCAACAGCATTGATACATTCAGAAATGAAACACTGCCTTTCTTGGATACGTGCAAAAGCAACTATTTTTGTTGGCGGAGCAAAAATAGACAAAGGAAATACTGTGTCTAAAATGTAAGTTTACTTATTATTAACTTCTTGTTCAGTGAACTGTTAAAAGCAACATCACACTCTTAATGGAGCAACAGAGGTAATGTGTCCATTAAGACTATAACCCAATATAGCAAGAATGCTTTCAATACAAAGGGATTTTTCCCTCCTAATTTGTTGGTATAGTCATTGCCCAACAAAGAGCACAGTTTAGGCATGTTGCATTCACGTGACTATGCACCTATTCATTATTAGACTGCATCTGGCCTGAAGAAATTGTTTAGGACAGGTAATTATCAACGATCAGGCGAAGGAGAAATTCCACAAATAATGCCGTTCTAATGAGGCTTTGAAACTTGGCAGGAAATCAAAGAGCAAATAGTTGCTTACCCTATAATTCAGATGACCCACCTAGTTCAAAAATAGTTCCTTAATAAATGCAGTCCTAAAGGTTTGCTGCTCATACTATATGCTGCAAATCCTAGGGGAAAAAATTAAAAATCTTAAATTAAAGGCAGATTCTCTCTAAAGGCAGCACACCACATATAGTCAGTCTATGAGACATCCTATAAGCCTTCAATTTTATTTCAGCTTTATTTTAACTCTTTTACAAGGGTATGGTGTTTCCCCTTTGTAGTTTGCACACCAAATGCTATGCCAAATCCCTTCTGGGCTTGCGGTTTCCTGCGACTATCCATCTGTACATGCTCTGCAATGGACTCCAAAGGAAAACACAGATGAATGATGTAAATTTGAGCTGCAAAGATATGTTTCATCTCCCAGGGACGTTATATTTGATTGGGCTGCACATCAGCCTTTGTGCATAGTATCTTATCACATCCAATGCAACCATGTTTTACTCTTTCTGAAGTCATAGAAAACTGTCATTTTGTGTCTTTAGAGAGATAAAATGTTGCATAAGAAAACCTCAACTACCCTAATGACCTACTTATCTCTGTTAGAAGGAGGGGACCGAAAATGAGAGGAGCGGTGAGCTCAACGGAAGCTAACTGATAAAAACATGAAAAAGGAAATTCTGTTTTATTACTTGTTGCTATCAAAGCTGCACAAAGGAAGTTGTAGGATATCATGGTATCTACTGTAGGAGTAGTCTTGCTTGCTGCCTCTCACTTCAGTTCTAGTGACATGACCTGGAAAAGAGTGATAGGTGGAAAGGTGCCATATTGTGAAACATGCCACATATAAAATAAAATGGAAACCAAAGCATATTCGGAATCGGAACCCCTTTGTTTCAATAACTCTTTCTGTTGGACCATGGATGCAGGGAATTTGCTGGTGTTGGGTGATCTGGGTGAAGTCAAAGTCTTCCACACCAGACCCACAAAAGGGTCCCATGCTCAACTAAAAATGTTTAAATTGTTTGGTTGTATGCTTGATTTTATACACCTGTTAGTAATGAGTGTAGCTGAATAGCCAAAACCTGTTAATTAGAATGGAGTGTTTACATGCTTTTGTCCTTTTTTGAAGCACACAGCGGGCATCTTTACAAATGAATTGCATGTGATGGAAGATCAGAGCAATGTAGAGTCTTTAGTTATGTCAAAGCACTTATCCTAGATAATTGTGGTCATTTTGTTGTAAAGTGAGTGTATTAACTAGCTGCACATGGTCAGAGCATTTAATGGATGTTACGGGCCTTGCTGTTTATGCATGCTGTGAAAGAGACAATAATAAGTGTAAATGTCAGCCTTTGAACTATGAATCGCCATTTCCGCATAAAGAACACTGCACATATAATGTTTGGTTTCCTAAATTACACACCCCATCATTTTGTTATTCTTGTTCTAAATTGAGAATTTATTTGAAAGCCACAGCAAAACAATCTGGAAAGAAGATAGCCTGAAATGTTTTAACTTTCCTTCCCACATATTCCTGCCTCATTGTGGAAATAATTAGACAGGGAAATTCAACGAAGTGTATGATTAAATTTTTTATTTTTTTTTCTCTAAATGTAACTAGAAACTAAAATACACCTGGTTAAGAAACCAACAAGAACTGTCATAAATTAATACTTTTATCCAGCAAGGATGCACCCAATTGATCAAAACTGACAGTAAATGTCAAATAAATGCTGTTATTTTTAACTTTCTTTTCACCAAAGAATCCTAGATTTCACACGGTTTCCACAAAAATATTAAGCAGCACAATTGTTTTCAACATTAATAATAGTAAAAAAAATTACATCAGCATATTAAAATCAGATACAGCAGCAAATTAAAATTATTTCTGGATCATGTGAAGAAAAAAAAAAAATATATATATACATATTTAACATTGTAATAATATCTCACAATATTTCTTTTTTTTTACTGTATTTTTGATCAGATAAATGCAGTCCTGGTTAGCATAAAAGACTTCTTTCAAAAACACGATTTTAGTAATCCTTAAAAAAATCCCAAACTTATGAATGGAAGAGACATGTATTTACAATGCAGTTTCCTTTTTGCTCATGCAGGAAAACCTGCTCAAAATTTATCATTCAGAATCAGAATCATCATTATCATTCATGTTTATAGAACAGACTGGTGTAGCTTAGAAATGGGAGGGATGTGAATCCCTATTGGGATTGTGACTATCACCCTCCCATCCTGCCGAATGAATCTAATGGGAGTCTAATGGGAGATTACATCTAACACTGTAAACTTTTAAACTCAAATTTTCAACCAAGGCCAAGATCGAAAATTTACCTATGGAACTAATATCTTTAGTTTCTTTTTGGCAAAGCTGCTTATACTGTAGCGAGTGATTCTCAGTAGGTCATACAGTGCGTGTTCAATTTTGAGGGATTTCCAGATGTGCAAGCTCTTGAGGAAGCAGCTTTAGTTGTTTATGATTATTTTCCTTCTCATCTCATCCCCCAACCCTTTTTTAAGGATACATAAATATCATCCCAGTGGTTTGAAAAGTCAATCTTTGTAGTTTGTTTAGATAAATACTAAATTAAAGCATCCAGTCTTTGAGACATACCTAAAGTCTCTTGCTGTCTGAATACTCAAGAGAAGCCACAGGCAACATTTAAATGCCAAGACAGCAATACAGTTTTTATGAGAGTTGAGTTTTTAAATATAATGTACTGTGATCACAACCATTTGTGTAATTTCCAGGGAAATAATTGTGCTAGAAGATTTTTAGCCACAAAGCGTGGCTTTGTGCCTCATAAAATGCGAGCTGACAGGACATATAGAGAAAAGCAAAGTGCATCATAAATATAAAGGAATTACTGCATTTAGTGGAATTTGACCTATTTAACCTCTTTTAACACACTGATTCTTGTTTTTCAAACAGAACAATCAAAAGCATCTGGCTGAGCATATTTCTGAAACCCCACAGAAAGCCAACCTGACTGTAACCTTTACAGAAGAGAATGGAAAAGATAAGTGCTTAGTTCACAATCTCCCAAAACAGTTCGTAATATTGGCCTTGGATGTTTAAGGGAATCAACAAAATTGTTGATGACACCATATGGATTTCTTTGAGAGCTATTTTCAAAACATACAGTCCTTTGAATGATGCCACACTCTTTGAATGAGTCCTACAAGCTTATGAAATATAAAGAAAGCTGATATACTGTGTCAACATTCAGTCTAGAGATGGTACTGGCACAACAAGCTCATCAGGGAAATGCTGTGCATTTAAAAAGTCTGCTGAATGTTTTGTGACATTGGGAAATGTTTAATCAGTGTCTAAAACCATATGTGGTAATTATGGATTCAACCACAGTTGATTACCGTGTACAAAATGAAAATAAATTTCCTAAGGTTTTACAAAGAAGAAAGTTGTCCAGACATTTGCATGATGTGGGATGTTTGATGATGATTGATGCCTCATAGCGACAGTGTTGCAATTAGCAGAGGTGTTAAAGCTATTTTATTTATTCACTATATGAATCATAAAGAACTTTTTATTAGTAATATTCCAGTTGCTGATTAATTCAGATCCAGAATAAAAGACTAGCAAAAGAAAACATGAAACGTCCCCGCCAAATACTGAAGAAGTTTGTAAATGGAAAAAAACTTTGGTGCATAAGCTCAAAAAAATTATTAGTTTTAACACTTCTGCTAATTGCAACACTGTCACTGCGAGGCATCAATCATCCGTAAATGAAAATGCAAATGCAAAAAAAAAAGTATGCATTCATGCTAGCAAACATGAAGCCAAATCATTCTGCGTAGTTTCTGCTACTATGTGAAATTCAGTCACAGTGGCCTGCTTTATTCATTTCCCCGCATTATCTATTATTTCAATGCCAAGAAGCAATTAGTGTTAGTGAATATTATATACAGTACACCCATGCTGCTCATCTACTCTCTCACGCTAAAAGATTTGCAGAGGCCTCTTAGGATGGAGTTATGTTAACATTTGGGTGCATCGCTTCGGTTTCCTTGCTTGCTAAGTATAGCTTCCAAACTTCTGCCCAAAAATCAGAAAAACGCTTTTAAATACCAATCCGTTATCATTTATGCTAACTCTAGTAGGATCATTATTTAAGTGAGTGATCAAAAGCAATTTTGAAAGGTCATTTACGCAACACAGTCTATGATGGATGTGAGTCAACAAAAATCAAAGTTTCTCACTTTACTCAATACTGTCTTTTTGAACGATTTTTGCTTTTTTAGCATTAATGAAATACAGATGTTCTGTATTTCATTCTCAATATCAGAGAGAGGGGATGAAGAGGAACAAAGAAAATCAAAACCAAAACATTTTCAGATGCTATCTTCACCTTGATAGCCCTGACCAGATTCCCAGCGTACCACACACAAAGCTCAGTGCAGCAGCACCTCATTTTGAACTTCAGATAGAGACACTTCAAAAAAAATAATCCATGAAGCACAGATAGTTTGTCTCCCTAATGCATCCCTCCTGCAGTGCTATTTAAAAAAAAAAAAAAAAAAAAAAAGTGCATAATATATATATCACCAGTGATCAGTTATAAAAAAAAAAAATTATATTAGTTATATTATACAGAATTTGATTACATTATTATTTCGGATAAAATACAAACTTGTTTCTCACAGTATATATTACAATTTATATTTTAGGAAATTAAAAAGTTTGAAAACATCTGCTCTAAAGCTGTTATATTTTGTAATTCAAAAGTATATATTTGTATGACAGTAATGTTCTGTCATCATTCTGAATCTGTCACGGGGTTGCAGGGACGAGGAGAGATCGTTTTATTGAAGAAAACACACAAACAAAGATCCAATCATCTTAGATGAACAAAATGTTCCATGATGTGTGTTGTTGAGGAGTACATTTCATGGCTTGAAAATTGCTTCAGAGCCATTTCACATATTCTTCTTCATCTTGTTTTGTAATTAAGAGTTTTAATTATAAGCCACCCTTAATCTCACAGTGTGTGACCGCAACCCTCAAACACCCAGACAGCCAAACAGGCCTTGAATTCTCCAGAATGTGAAGGAATCATCAGCTCCTCACTCACTACAACAGATAATCTGTCTGCAACATCCAAGCATTCTTAGTCCAGAACTTTTGGGAAATATCAGATTACAAGTCTAGAGTTAAAACCATTACAGTCTATTTTACAGGGCTGTGATGAATAAACATTCAGGAACCACTTTTGAGAACGAGAAAGCAGCGTGAACTGACACGGCCTGATGAATAAAGTAAGGGGATTTGAATAAACGGATGTGTTTGCATACTGATTGGCTCCCAGCTATGTGTTCTTGAATATTAATTCTTCCTTCCTGCCGTTTCCCGTTCTCTGCTTGCATTGTGTGAAAGTTCTCCTGATCAACAGGACTCGACCCATGGGGTGCATGAAGGTGGTGATTCAGTGAGTGTTCATCAGCACTGGCTCAGGTTCAAGGCGGGTTCCCTGGGTCATTCGATGTGCTGGTTAACAACTTTAAATCATCTGACATGCAGAAGGTTCAAAAAGCCTTTGCTGTGGGCTGTTGTACTTGCTGACTTTCTGAAATGTAAGACATTACTTTTCCTTACAAAACACTGTAAGGGGCATGTTGAGTTCCCATGGCATCATAAAAGCTTGCATTAGTTTCTAAGTGATAAGGAGCCACATACCGGTTTTCTCAAGAATTCACTGAATATTTTGGGTTAATTTGGGAAGGCCACAGGAATACCAGAGCTGTCTCAAGAGATTTCTGGCTAAAATATCGATCCACTCTGAATGCACTTTCAAAATCAAGGAAATCACACTTGATTCACATGCTTTTACCCTTAGCTATAGGTTATGATAAATTATTTTCTGGCACAGTAAGATGGTTTAAAGGTGGTAGTTTTTGGTCCATTGTATTAAAACTGCATTTTGGAGACAATAATACCTTGTGTGAGTTTATAGTGTGAACTGCGGAATTTATTGTGGGAGAAGAGATGAGCAATAAAAGCAAGTTTGAGGTTAGTGCGATTCAGAACTGCTGGTGCGGTTGGTAAAACATGAGCACACGCGTTATTTTGCAGAAGGGTGATGTCAGAACGCAGCCACTTTTCATGTCAAGAAGTGGGCAGTCAAAAGAAGTGACACACATACACAAGTGTACTTCACTCATCAGGGAAGGAGACAAACCACAAACTAAAGATTACATATCCAGTTTGTGGCCAGATTACAATTCCCTGTAGCAAATGTTAGAGAAAATGATTCAGATTTATGGATGAAGAGAGGACAGAATGGAAGAATGGAAGTTTTTTCCATGATTTCTTGAAAAAACGTAATATTGAACTTTGTGCATCCACCATTGTCACAGTATGTTAAAGAACTCTCATGTGCAAAGAAAACGCCAGCATAGGCTACGTCATATAATCAAACCAGTAAGTTTGAAAACATTTTTAAACATTGTGCATTTTTATGACTGAAAAGATGACTGACTATGGCGGAGGATTTGGTGTGTAACAGATCCTGAGCATCATTATCATATATTTAGTAAAATGTTAGGTAATGTATAAAAATGTATTTTCTCACCGTTGACATCCCTACCCCACAGACAATTCCAAAGATTTCATTGGTCATGTCAATCACAGTGCTTACTGCCTACGCAGCACTGAAACAAATTTGTCACGATTGGATCCATCCACAAATTTTCTGAAGCCTGACCTTTTCTTGACAGGTGGTTTTGTGACTGAGTTGACCAACAAAATCGACTGTGGGACAGGGTTTGCGCTCAACTGATTGAGAAAATATAAATAACAAGTTTAGCAGGGATCACACAGACACAAACCAACAGGAAGCAGGAGCCCAGATAGACAAGTACACTTTTGGAGAAAAAGGCATGTGGAGAAGCCCACTCTTCTCAAAGCATCTTTTTGGGGCTGCTATATGTCGTTCAACACCACTGAATTATGTTCTTTGTTAAGAATGATGAGAATGAGGTGTCTAGAGAGCTGAAAGAAGAGTGTGCACAGTATGTGTGTGTGTGATATGCCGAGTGGGCCTCCAACAGCTGGCATTGTTGAGGTGGCAAACTCTTGGAATATCTCACTGGCATCTGTAAGTACGTGACAGCGTCTCTGGTAAAGCCTACAAACAGTTAACTTCAACTTTTAGACACACACTGAAAAATTAACCACATCTCATTATTTCTTGACGTCTTGACATGCAAAGTCGCAAATGCTTCATAGAGGCTTATCGTCGAAAATTCCACACTTATTTATTGGTTCGTGTCTGTAAAGATGGTTAATTCCATAATAATTTAGCATAAATAATAAGAAATGAAACTACACCAGTGCAATGGTAATATCAGTGTAAGAGCTGAGCGTGTTTGTCTCTCAGACCTCGATGGCAGTGTGTTAATGCTTCTCTGCGTGGTATGAAGATGATTATTTACAAAAATCTTTGAAGGTAAAAAAGAGACAGATGGAGAGAGAAATAAACAGAATAAGAGGGGATGAAAAGAAGCAAAAGAAACTGATAAGAGCAGCCAGATGCCTCACAGGGAATTTCAACACAGTCGCTCTGTTCCAAAACCTAGTGAGCTGCACCGCTATCTACTAGCTAAATAGGCAGCTGCTTTCGAGGTAGCATTCTAACTAAAACAGAAGCTCATAAATCATCACTCAAGTGGTTTGACGTGCTCTACATAGCAATAACATTGCATTTCACGCAAATAGCGCTTCACACAGGAGATTTGGCTGACAGTTGTTTCCAGCAAAATTTGACATTCGAATTTTAAGCTAATGACATTTTGCTAAGCTAATGATAGCTAAGCTAATGATGGTCGAATAAGCAAATGCACAGCAAACAGAAAATTCTGCGTAAAACTACAGTGAACTATGATACTTTTTTTCAGTTTTAAATGAATGAAGGACCACTGGAAAAATGTGGCTGGGGTGAAATCTCTCTGAAATGATATTACATTGCTCTTTCAAAGTGAAATATCCAGTGAGTGAAGCTAAAATCGAGTTTAGTTTTATCCAAAACAGATGAATGTCAATCTGGCAACGTTTTATTATGCTGGTTGTTGTACGTATCACGACAGTTTGGAAAGGAGATGTCCTCTGAGTGTGCTCTGTCACGTGTGAAAATAACGTACTAAACCTACTAAACCATACCCTAAACCTAACGAACAAAGGTTTTAACAAAAGCAAACGAAAGATAAAATGCATTTGCTGAAGCTGCCATGCCATTTAAGCTTACTTCTACAAGTCTTTGATCTGTTTTATTGTGACTTTTACAACTGCTCTGTTATAACAAGTGCAATGCTGTACAAATAGAGCAAGCTTAGTACGTTAGAAAAGCCATATGGAGCTGCTTACGTAATGCAACTGTAAAAATGTACTAGTTTACAAATCATGCAGTATGGTAAAAGTATTTTGAAGTCATAATAGGCCTATTGTGTAATGAATCGCACAAAGATACGTTTAATTGATCATTTGACCCAGTAGCTAATCATAATTTGTGTGAACAGAAATAAACGTTGTTGGTATTATACCGCCATTTAAGCTGGAAACTACAGTGAATTGAATGGGTACAATTTTGATAAACACATGTGTTTCCAATGGGTTGTAATCAGTGTTGGGGGTAACGCATTACAAGTAACGTGAGTTATGTAATCAGATTACCTTTTCAAGTAACTAGTAAAGTAACACACTACTTTTAAATTTACAAGAAAATACTTTTTCAAATAAGTAACACAAGTTACTTTGTTTTCCCATTTATTGATTGACCTCACCTGTCCCCATGTTGAGAGAAATCGGGAGTGAGGTGCAGAGGCGTTGTGTTTGTTTGAGCTACACCCTCTATGCATTTCCTTCAGCCTGAGGCTTATTCATTTCACTTTTGATGTGAAAGGGCCTTTTCAGCTTGCAAAAATGAAACTTTCAGTTGTTTTTTGTTATTAAAAACAAACAAACAAGCAGGCCCAGATGAGAAAAACTAACACAAAAGTAATGTAGTGCATTACTTTCCATAAAAAGTAACTAATACAATTAGTTACTTTTTAGAGAGTAACTCAATATTGTAATGCATTACTATTTTCAAAAGTAACTTTCCCCACAACTGGTTGTAATATGGCAGGACTTATTCCGCCATATTGCACATGTGCAGTATTTTGAAGAACTTTACGAATACACAAGTGACAAACAAAGTTGAACAAAGCTGTCACATGTGTCGACAGTGATCTACCACTTGATACTGCAGGGTTGGCTACTAGAGAAGATATTTTGCTATGTTTTGGAACAGAGTGATAGTTTCCACTTGAGCATTGTATATAGAGTACTGTGTATAAAGAATAGCAGTACCATATTTTTTACTGTGCACCTGTAATGTCAGAGTATTCTCTGTAACATAAACTGTCTTCTGCTTCTTTGAAACGGCTCTTTCCAGCTGGGCTGGCATATCTGTCTCCACTCAGCTCTATGCTTATACACACAAACAGATATAGTACGTCTGTGCTATTCACTCCATCGTACAGGCTGATAGCACTAACATCCAGGGAATGTGTTTTTACAACAACAGTCTCCCTTGCACTTACCTAATGGCAAAAGCAAGAACATGGGGTTGTAGAACATATCTGTTTCTCTTCCTTCACGTCCTCTCGTTTTACTCATCCCTTTCTTCTCAGTCTCTCCCCCTTTGTAGAAGATGCAGGTGTTTGGAGGAATTAACAGAAAGAGTATCATTGAAAATAATGAAAAAAAGTCTACGTATAATCGGTTCATCAACCGTTCTTCTATTTCAGGTATCTACGTCAGGTTGTAAAAAGTCTCATGTTACACACCAATGTCTTGAAGAAAACATGAAGAGAAACGAGCCAATTCAAAGCTTTATGGCCATTTATTTTTATAATTTGTTCTTTGGTAATGTTTAAAGTGGTTTGTGGTGTACTACAACAGTCTGGAAGACAATCCTCCAGGCTATGCACACAGTTATAGATCACTTTGAGACACTCATCATGACACCTACCCTCTTACAAAACCTCAAACACAAGCTCACACACAGACCACAACTCAAAACAGACATTCCAGCTGATTATCTGCAAAAAGCCTCTGTCTCACATCTGCTCAAATGCAACAGCAAAACTATGATTAAACTAGTCCTTATTGTGAGCTGTAAGAAATTGTTAGGCCAGTGCGCTTAAAGGAGACAAAAGTAGAAGCACTCCTGGCTGTAGTTGAATAGGCTTTATAAAGAGGCCAAGTGTGTTGAAGAGATTAACCACTTGTGCATATAAACAGCACAGACCTCCCACGCGACGTTAATGTGTTAGTTTATTCATTTATTCATTTTTCTCAGACACATTGATATGATCCTCTCTGTCGTAGTTTTTAAACACCATATGTTTTGGTGCATTGTCGCCATTATCATTCAAAAGGAATCTCTCTATGAACACATAATTCGTCCTTTGGGAGAGAAAAATTACACATGTCGGACTTGTTTTGGGAAAGAAAAATATTCTGAAACAATGCAATCTGTTGAGAAATATTGTATTGAGTTTATCCTGTTCTAGAATGCTAATGCTAGAGAACTTTTAAAAGTCTTTTGGAGTGTATCAGAACAACTGAAACACCAAACAGAATTGCAAAAACAATGATTGTTATCAAAAAGTTTTCCCTAAACACTCCCCTGTCTGTCATTGGTCAAACAAACAGACAGCACCGCCCGAAACTCGTGCCATTGGTTAAGCCAGTGTTGCTGTTGTCGGGCTGGTCGTGATTTTTATGTGCAAGATTCAGAAAAGTGAGTAGGGATTTATGCAACCCTTTCTCAAGCCCCTCTACGTTGTCTTCCCAGAACCGTTCCCTTCACATCCCTTTCCTTTGCCATCTTCCCCTTCTCTACTCGCTGGTCAGTTCCAAAAAACACTCAGTAGCTACAGACGTCACTGTGCTCACACACATGCACAGAGATATGAGAGGACTACGTCATTGGGCTCCTCTGCATCTGGGAAACGACGCCGCTTGAGTGTTCTTTCAAGGCATTGGCTATAACTCTACGAACAATGTGGATTTTACAATAATCTGTGTACTAGCATCAGTCTAAAACAATATTTGTTCAGTAGAGATGTGTTTTATAGTAGCTATGTACTTCTGTGCATTGGTGAGGAAACAATACCACTGAAATCACTGCACAAATGAATAGCAAAATAGAACAAAGTTGCAAAATAAAAGCAAAAGTAATAATTATAATATAAATGTTAATAAAAATGTTCCATTTAAATTGAGTGTGTCAACTAAAATAGGAGACTGGGCTGGTTGTAATATTGGGTGTGTTGTAACACTGCCACCTCTTAGGAATTACACCAATGTTCAAAAGATATGGGCTCAGTAAGATTTTTATTTAGTTTTGAACAAGATTAATAATTCTATGTAGCAAAGATGAATAAGATGAGAAAGTGATAGTAAAAAGACTTTTACTTAACTTCAAATTTAAATATTTAAATTAGTGCTGTCAAATCGATTAATCGCATCTAACATAAAAGGTTTTGTTTACATAATATTTGTGTGTTTATATTATTATTATATTTATATAGGCTATATTATATACATGTCTGTGTGTACGTGCGTGCATGTGTTTGTATACACGTCTATATATGCTTGTGTATATATATATATATATATATATACATATATACTGTACACTGTAAAAATAAAAGGTGCCTGGAGGAACCTTTTGGGGTTCTTCACTTTGCCACACCGGCGGAACCGTCTGTAGATCCTCTAGGCACCCTTTAAAAAGGTCCGGTTCTCTGAGGAACCACACAGGTTTCCTGAGGAACTCTAATATTAGGCACTTTGTGGAACCACTTTGGGTGCCTCCAGGAACCAAATTTCATTTTTTTTTAAATATTTAATTTCATGTTGTTACTATGGTTACCTTTGACTTCTATTATAATAAACAAATTGAACCAAATACAAAATAAGAATTGTTTATTACATATTTGATATTCATTTTTATACATACACTTCCATGCACATGGGGAAAAAAGCTAACTACAAATTAATATCAATGACTACACAAAAAAATAGTATAATACATAAGCAACATGAATAATCAACCATGTATATACAATAGATAAACAAGAAAAGACATCTCAACAAAATGCATGGAAACACATATGTTCCACTAAATAAATCAATGTAAAAAAAATTACATTTGAACTAATTAAAAATGTCCATCATACTTAACTTTAAAACATTTGTGTTTCAGTCCGATGGTTAGTCTGACATCACTGTTTCCAAGTCCAAAAGCTGATCAGATGCCAAAAACAAACAACAGTGCTAATATACACTCATTGTGCTGTAACCTTTATCTCTATTATATACCGAAATCTCTGATGGTTAGTTATTCAACTATTTTGAATCATAAAATGTTTAAGTCTGGGATGCCGTTAGACTGGAGACTGTAATGTACACTATGGCTTTTGAAAAGCTTAAATGTGAGACTTGAATCACCAGTGTTCATAAATGGTTGTTGAGTATTCTCATGAAACAAGATAGAGGAAGTAGAAGTAGAGGCTTCGACCCGAAACAGAGTTAAGGTACAGTAAAATGATCTGTTGTTCTGTGAATGTTCACTGGTGAATTCAGTCATTTCAATATGAATTCACACGATCAGCAATTTCGTTTGTGGTCAGAAATGTCACTATGGGACCAAGTTGGTGTGAGGTACTTAATGAGTTAGAAAAGTGAAAAGGTACAGCATCGTTTTCCGTTTGTTTTTCCTCTTTTCTGGTGGATGGTCCAGGCACTTCAATGATTTTCAGGTCTACAGGAGGATTTTTATTCTTGATCAAACTTGTATTTCAGCTTACCGAGATCCCTGCAAAGTACAAAATTTACTGTTAGTAATGTTATTAAAGTGATAGTTGTGAAATTTAAATAATTTCCTCAGCCTTGTGACGTTCCAAACCTGTTTGACTTTCTGTCTGTGGAAGCCAAAAGCAGATCTCAGGCATAATGCAACCCCAGTCACCGATCGCTGACACTGCATGAAACACAAGCAGAAAACAATTGTGTAAATCATTCATGAAACCATTCTTATGCACACTTGTCTAGTTCAATTCAATGCAACAATTTATGTAAAAATGGTTAAGCTCCAAAAATGTCCCAGAAAAGATTCTAAAAATAATCAATGAGTTCACAACTCATGTGTTATGGGTTGTGTTGCAAGTCTTCTGAAGCCTAATTGCTTTTTCCTATTTATTTATTTTTTTGTCGAAAAAGACTAAACTTGAAGTTATAATTCAGAGTTAAAATGTCTATAGCATTTTTTGTGAATCAAACCTGTGATATTATTTTTCTGAGTAACATGAATGAGATTTGAGATCATGAGAAAAGATTTTCAGAGAGTAACTGATTAAAAAACACAAGTACACAGTCAAACAATACAACTTCACACAGCTAAAGTTCATAGTAATAAAGTACTTGCATGTGGTGCAGGTACTTACTGTAATTCAATGTTGCCACTGAAATGTTCAGATTATTTTAGAAATGTAATGGTTGTTCTGGGGAAACAAAAGAACAAAGATGATTATTCACAACATAATATTTATTGACCAGTAAATGGCTTTAAAATGGTATTTGAGAGAATGAGGGCACCTGTAGTAAGTAAAGTTAACGTTAGGCTAAACAAAAACAGAGCAAACTATAACCTGTTTTTGTTATTCATAACAAACGCCAAGAATCAGAGAATTTTCTAAATTAGTTAGGCTATATCAGCAATTTGAAGACACAGTTGTACAAAATATGTTGAATTGAATAACTAAATCAATCTAAGACAATAAGTCAATCATTTCCATTTGTTCATTAGATCAACGTAGTTAGCATCGCGGCTAAAACCTTCATACCAGATATACTGTGCAATAAACGAGTGGTAAACACTGTAAAAACGTAGTAATGTATAATAAATTTAGTTTATATATGTGTGTGTTTAAATATATAGTGAGTAGACTCTGTATTTATATTTATTTGGCGAGTTTACAAACCTTGTAATGGAGAGCCGAATAAACGGCGGAAGCTTTGATGAGAGGAGCCGTTACTTAGTTTCCTGATGACGATCAGCTGAGCTTTGTTGCGCGCGAGCAGCGCGAGCATCACTGAAGCGACGACAGCAGACTGGGAATAGCAGCAGTTTCGTGACAGAATAATACTTTTCTCCTCCTGCTTCTTCTTCTTCATAATATTATTATTATTTAGTGTTGTTGTTTAAGGTTTAAATGACTTTATAAAATAGGCCTATACTAAATATATGTAATCTACCCAAGTGAAAAAGACTATAGTTACTGTTAAATGTATTAAAAATGCATTAAAGTATATTTGTATTGTAGGTCTACTAAAAACACACTCAAGTACATTTTTAATACATTTAATAGTACATCTTTTTCACCTGGGTATGTATACTGAATCAAACTTGCCTATAATAATAATAATAATAATAATAAAAATGCATTAAAGTAGGCTATATTTGTATTGTAGGTCTACTAAAAACACACTCAAGTACATTTTTAATACATTTAATAGTACGTCTTTTTCACCTGGGTATGTATACTGAATCAAACTTAAGTAGCCTATAATAATAATAATAATAATAATAGGATAATAATAATAATAATAGAATAATAATCTAATTCGGGCCTCATTGAACCATTGGGGTCCTCCAGATGCTGGCTTTAATATAAGAGATCTTCCAGGAACCACTTAAATGTTAAAAGATCTTCCAATAACCCTTTTATCACATTTAAGTTCCTCTATTTTCCCCCAAAGCACTTCGAGGTCTCATGGTAATGAAAAGGTGACTCCAGAACCTCTGAAGTAAATACAAAGTGCTTAAAGGATCCCATAAGTTCCAGCAAGAACCTCAAAGATTGTCAATGCTCCTCCAGTAACCCTACTATAGGAGAAAGAGCTCTGAGGCACCAAAATTACATTTTGAAGTTCCTTGAGTATCCAACAGGATACTTGAGGCTCCTTTAGTTTTTACAGTGTATACAGCTATTGTGTAAAAAAACGTATGTTAGATTAGATTCATCGCGATTAATCGATTTGACAGCACTAATTTAAATATAATCTTATTAAATTATATAAATGTAATTATATAAATTTAAATATTACAATATTATATACATTTAAATGTTATTACAAAGTTTTACAGTGTATTTTAAATTGTAAATTGTTCTTTACTGTTTTTCTTTATCAAATAAATGCAGCCTTGGTGAGCGTAAGACGGTGGTGTATGTTCAAATAAGGTTTAAATAAGGTTCATATAAGGTTTATATATCATATGTGAGCAGACGAGAGAGTTGTTTTATGAATTTTGCAATATTTTTTCACACTTGTTTGATAAAAACCTATTTTTTCTTTTTCTTTTTTTCTTAAATGGGATGGGGGAAGGGGTTGACATACAAGTGTAAAAGAATTTACCCAGTTTGTAGATTTCAAAAACAGCTTTAATTTGTAGCAATCAAATATGGAAACATTATATCAAAGTTTGAAATAAATGTTTAACACATATTTAAAACAGACATTGAAACAAGACGTCACAGTCATCCCTGGCCTCCCCTTTTTAGTTCACAATTTTTGGCTTTACTCCTGAAATCATGGTCTACACAGAAATGCTCAGTGTATTTTAGCCACGGTTTGTGTGTATTAACAAGTGTGTAATCGTTCTATTTTTTGCTCTCACAGCAGGCATGCTGAATGAGATCTGCTGCTTGTCCCGAGAGGCGCAACCAATGCCCTTTGTTCTACAAGGAAGCTGAGCACGCTCTCTTGGTTTTTCCCACAGAACATGGGCCGATTCGGCCCTCATTACATTCACACCGGCTCCCCTCCCCTCACGTGGACATTTAGCCCTGTCACTTCCTTCTGTCAACCTAACCTATTATTGTTCAGGACATCCTGTGAACACCTTCATATCCAGCATCCCTTCCTACCTCTTAGGTTTAACAATGTGTCTACGGGTCACGAATGGGATATGACAGTGCCATCCTAGCACAAGTGACCCACCTTACTTTCATTGTGCAGACCTTATTCCACACGCCTCTCCCGGCAGTCCAGCATTGTCATATCAGAGACGTAATCATCCTGGGAGGATGCAACCTCCTCCCTACTAGTTCTCCTTACTGTAATAGCTGAAACATAAACCAGATCTATTAGCTGAAACATGTAGGCAGGGTTTTGAGATGAATTTGTGGAAGGAAGTCCGGGCAGACGTTGAGAAAAGAAAGATCCGAAAGGGAGAGACAAGCTGCCTTGCCAAATGTCTTGAAGCAGGAAAGAAGAGGAGCTGACCATGTTTGATAGTGTTGAAGAAGAAAGTGGATGATTAGATCAAGGGATGAAGCACGTAAATGGTGCGTCTTGAGGATATTACATTTCCAAAAATGTTATCTTCACCTCTCAATCTTGTGTGAAGACGTATACCTTACTGAAAAACTTAACAAGCTGGGCTGTGTTTCTTAAAAGTATCGAGGCCTACCTATGGTCTCTACGATCAACTTAGCTCACAGTGGTTTTGAGAAACGCAGCCCTGGTTGATAACATCACTTTGATACCTGACTTTCAAATGTGTGCAGTCACAGATCTACCAAAAAGGAAGTGTGTTAAAGAACATTTACTGTGGGTTCCAAAAGAGGGATTCACTTACAGGGCTTGTCCCAATACCCAGACTTGCTGTCTATGCACTTGTCTACATACATGATGGATTTCCAGACTTTGACCAATCAGAATCAAGTATTCCAGTGTGCTGAGTAATAAATAAATCCTGCACTATTTCAAGTTCATTAGCTGAATCTGAATGATAGCATATCTCTCAAACATTGCCTCACTGCACATTGAATTTATTATTAGCAAATGACAAGGATAATGTCCCTGGAAGTGAGAATTCAGTTGACAGCTGAGACAAATATCTTATGTAGTCATCTTATCTAACTTATCTAATGACAGTCTCCAGATATCATTTTTGTTCTTCACTGCCAAGACATTTTGGTCTGTTCTGCTCATATTTTGCTTGCTTATCACTTTTTCAGAGTCCATACAGACCGTAACCGTTTCACTGTGACTGATTAATAAGCATTAGAGAGACCAGTTCAAATGACCCCTACAGTCAGGCCAGTGTTATATGATCTGTACAGTGAAAGCAGTCTGCCTGATAGAGAAGTGAGTCTGTTCAAATGCCAGCATCCTGAGGATTGACTGCAGACTCCAGGCTTACACCTCTTTTATCAACCCCGTAGTCTGTTGTATGTCAAAGGTTGTAAACAAACACTTCTAGTCAACAGATTCCAGCTAAGGCAATGTTAGCTTGGTTACGTTTAGTCAATCAATTTAAATGTTACTGACTAAAAAATACTCTAGATTATTAAAAAAAAAATACCATTTCAGTCTAATTTATTTAGTTTTTGGATGTTCAGTGCCAACTTCTAACCACATCTTGGGTAAGAATGACTATGAAAGTGATCTCACCCCAAAAATTAAAAATCATTCCCAGAATCCCCCAAGCTAAGAAAGCAATTGTAAGTAGATGGTGTTGTTGTTGTTGTTGTTTTGCATGGTGACAATGTTCTGACCTAATTAAAGGAACACCGGAGAAAGCTCTGCTGAAACACCTGATATTAAAGTCCTCATGAAATCAAAATTGACCATATTTACTTTGTTTGCCTAAATTGATCGTTTTGTGGTGAACAATTCATCCATGCAAGTCAATCCACACAAAAAATTTTTTTGGCTTCATATCTTATATAAACGATCATAATCTTTAATCAAAATCTGAAAATGCCCCTCCCCTCTGCATTGGAGGACTTTCTCAGATGACGTAGGTTTGAGGAATTGGTTTGGGAAACGCTTAACCACTCCCCTCAAACCGTTAGTCTGTTATGAGCAGAGATGGAGAGGAGGAGCGCTAGAGTAAAACCCTGCCCTCTGTTCAATATTCCGTTTCACTGGGAAATGCGTCACAACACTGGAGAAAAGTCGTTTGCAACTTCCGGTTCACGCGGACTTTAAAGTTCTACCCATCATGCCCTTCTCATGTGCAGTTTATTCTTGGCTAATTTGATTTCGATTTCAGCAACTAATATACACTAATGTTTTTTTTATGTAATACACTCTAAAAAACTCTTATATGATCAATAAGGTATGACAACATATGTTTTTACATTAACTCACCAAAATAAGTAAATACTTTATTCAGTGACCTTGAAGACATTTATGACGTTAAAAAAGCATATTAGAATGATTTCTGAAGGATCATGTGACACTGACGACTGGAGTAATGATGCTGAAAATTCAGCTTTACCATCACAGGAATAAATGACATTTTACAATGTATTAAAATAGAAAACAGTTATTTTGATAATATGTCACAATATTACTGTTTTTAATAAATGCAGCCCAAAAATCTGAATTAACAGATTTCACCATGTTTGCATAAATTATGCAGATATTCTTCACCAGTTTGGAAATTAAATCAACGTACTTATCACATAAACTAATGTTGACGGAATATGCTATTTCAAAATGGGCAAATCTGTTTCTTATGTTAGTATTTCTCAACTGTACACAACATAGGGACTTCTAGCAGTAGGTGTCTGTCTCATTTGTGTATTTTCCTTGGCAGAGGCCAGCTTGATTCGTGATTGTGTTTCTCATGTGCATTGCCCCATGGTGCTTTTTGAGCTTTTTGAACCCATACTCAGGCTCACAATCTGTACTAGAGCCCTGTTGCAATCACAACATGCACAGCATTTTATTTCAGCATTCCACTTATTTCAATATGTCTTACAGTAAGTGTGGATACAGACATAGAAAAGATAAACTAGTATTGATTCCAGTTATAGTCTACAGTTTTCAACCTTCGATGCACAAATGTGATTTGGTGATGATAAATAATCTCTCTGACTTTAGAGTGTATTTACCCCTTATTATTATCATACAATCCGTGCTGTTATTATTTAAAAAAACTCAAACTAAAAACTATTAAAGATTGGCATTATTAAAGATTGGCAGTTTGGCAGTCAACTGAAATACAAATAAATGAATGCTAAATAGAAATATATATATTTTTAAAGCTAACAAAAATGACAAAAGCCCATCAAATTAAACTTAATCAAAAAATTAAATTAGAACAAAAAAATATAAAATAAAAACTAACTCAAAAATATAAATACTATAATATATAAATAATACTAAACTTTTAATAAATAATACTGTGCTTTTGTTATTGATTCTCCTTCGTCTTCGTCCTGATTATACAACCAACCCATGACAGAAGAACGGACCCTCTAAAAGCGTGCAAGCGTGCAACTTCCTGGGTGAAGTGCTGAGTGCCTTTTACCATAAAACCTCAGTGTAGAAATGCCTGGTGTGGGTCCTTGGGGGAATTTCACAGATTACGTGGAGTGGATCCTGATGAATTGATTCACTACAGACCATCAGCATACACGGAATTCACCAACCCCAGCTGCACGGACAATGAGCCAGAGCCCACCGCAGATGGAGGTATTCAGCCCTTGGACCCCCGCCCACACTCCCGGACTTTGTTTTTTGTTATTTTGATGATTGCTTTGAAGAGTATGATCCCCTGCCACCTCTTATTCCACCCAGCATTAGTTTCCCTGTGTCTCCGCTGGTTCCCCCCAGCAAAACTTCTCCTGTGCTTCCAGCATGCCCTCCCAGCCTTCCTCCTCTTCAGACCTCTACCAGTTCCTCTGTCCAGGTGCCACTGTCTCCCTTCAGCCCCTCGGTTCCTCCTCTACCATCCCTCTGTTGTGTGGATCCACCTCGAGCTAGCTGTTTAACAACGCCATCTGGATGTATGGATCCCCTGGCTCAGCCTCCAGCCACTGACCCCATCACTCCACCTCGGCCTATCATCCAGATACCTTCTTCCTCCCTCGGCTCCACCTGAGAATATCGGCCTTACGGCTCCACCTCGGTCGGACATCGCCTCGCCTTTGAGGAGATTTACACCATGGCTCCTCCCTCGACTCTGCCGTAGGACATCATCCTGGCTGAACTCTGGACTTCTACCGGACTCCTCCTGCTCCTGGCTTCCCCCTTGCTCCTCCCACCCTCCACTTCCCCATGGACAGTAGTGATTGACCTGGACTGTTTTTGTTTTGTTCCTCACCCTCATCCAGAGCCCTCTCCCTCCCTCCTCAAATTAACTCTTTATGGTGTGAGGACGCACCTTCCGGGAGGGGAGCTGCTGTTACAGTTCTAGTCTGTTATGTTCTGTTTTGACTATGTTTTATTGTGTTTTGGTTCTGTGTTTGATTAGTCATTATGCTCATCTGTCGTCTCATAAATGATTTCATTAGTTCCCTTTGTTTGGTCCATGATTTTACACGCTGTGTTCTCCTCCATTCTCTGTCCGTTCTCATCAGTGTTACGTTGTGTTAGGTTGAGCTTTTGATAATAAATACTATTATACTGATTCTTCTTCATCTTTGTGCGGTTTATACAACCAACCCGTGACCCAAAGCAGAAATTAATGTAAAGATGTTATTATAGGCAAAATCCTGGACAACCTTGAAAGGAGTGTTTTTGAAGTCCACTGTGGCAAAAAAAAATCAGACAAATTGAGCAACTGGACAAGAAGACCAATTGTCAGACCAAGAGGTCAGTTGCAACACTAACAGAGTTTCAACGCTCTGGCTAAAACTGGAGACACTATCCAGACATCAGTAGTCTCTTTAACACTGCTCTTTGGGAGGGTGACTAGACTAAAACCTTTCAGAAGAAAATATTGTAGTCTGACAACACTAAAGCTGACCTGAAAGCCAAATGTTATGTCTGGCACAAACCAAACATAGGCTGACACCGAAGTACCACAATTGCTATCAAGTGTGGCAGGAACATGTTCTGGGCTTTCAGCGGGAGGAAGTGGAAAGCTTACTGCCATCAAAAGGGACATGAATGGTGTCATATACAAGCAAATATTTCTTAAAATATTGAATTGAATTGGAACCCATGAGAAATAACTTCTTCCAGAGGCTTCTCCCTTCTTTGGAGAAGGTATGAACGTGTCAAAGAAACAGACTGTTACCATCAGTTAGCACAAAAAGCTTTTGATCCCGAGTTATTAATAACAGAATAATATACAGCTGTAAGTTTTATCCAGAGAACCAGCACTAAAGGACCAGAGAGAGAGAGATAAGAGTGGTTTAAGACACAGGAAGTTCTGCTGATGTGAGAAGAGCTTTGTTTGGTCTTTCTGTGTCACAGGCACAGATAATTTAATACACTACTGGAATGAAATAATTCAACTCCCCAGGCCAGATCTCTCGTCAAAGTCAAGAACCGATGCTAATAAACAGCCAGTACTCCAAAAGCTCCAGGAGAGTAAAAGATTGATGTTTGAGAAAATACAGCATTCATTTCAAAGAAACTTGTGAGTGCAATGGCTCACACTGGCTCACAGTTTTAGTGTCTCTGCATTTGGAAAAAAACTAAATGTACCAATGCTCATCAACAATTATATAAAACTGTAGGCCTAAATTTAACTAATTAGAAAAAGGTGAATTTAGAAAAGAATTGAATAGAAAAGTAGAAAGTGAAGCATGTGAAATTATAATGACTTTGTTTTAGCAAACTAAACAAATATGTCATTTTACAATAAGACATCATTGAGAAGTGGACTTGGTGCATCCTTCTTTGAAAGCAATAAATCCAAGTACTGAAGCATACCAGTTCAGAATTGTGACAATATTACAGAAATTACATAATGATGAGTTCATGTCTGGTGGAAAGGGATGGAAGCTTTCTGCACACTTTTTTCTGCAGGGTTGTGTGTCAGCAGTAGAGGGCGTGACTACAATGTGCCAGTGAAGGACCCCTATATGGGCCCCATTGCTGTCCATTCAAAAAGCCCATTAAACTAAATATAACACTGCTGTAATCTGTAAAATTCTGTTTTGATCATACTTCAAATTTATGTGCTGTACAGTAGCTATCAATAAAATAAATTGTCAAGACAGATATCCACAGACAATTATAACCTGTCAATATAATCAATGTTTTACATGAGGACTTCAACAGTTTCTGGATTTTAGATATGCTCATTACATAATAATAATAAAGAATTGCCATTTCTTATATTTCTTTTTTTCTGCCAATAAAAAAGACTGCCATTTCAAATATTCACCACAAGATGGCGCATGGGAAGTAGTTGCTCAAGAAATGCACAGAGGGTTCATGCTGTCTCCTGACGACGTTAAACCTTTTTTCCAACTCATCTCTTTATTTCTATTGACGTGACATTGTCCCTTCATGGAAAATATATTAAACCATATGAAATAAGTATATTTAGAATTTCCTTTTGAAAGGAATTATAGCCTTCATGTGTCCCCAGGGCTGAATATCAAGTAGAACCTGACTAAATTAACTGTTAAAGTCAAATAATAAAATAAATAAAACATCAGACATATCATAGTGGTCTTCTGTCTTAAAAATGGATGTATCTCAAAAAAGAAATATGCAATAAAATATAACTTGATTTAAATATGCATAAAATAGGCTCTAAAATATGCTATAAGAATATAAGGTATACATTCTAATAATATAATTAAAAAAATTCCCCACAGTTTCCTTAAATAACGTCTACAAAGTCTAATTTCTAGACTATTTTTGACCAATTGACAATCCTGAAAATTAGAGAATGAATGATTGAATAAATGAATTCATCTCATACTATACAAATCTTCAAAAACTTTTATGACAGATTTTGTTTTGAATTTAACTATAATAGGCTACATCAAGGCACTTTAGGGTCAAATATTAATTGTTAGCATTAAATCTACAAAATAGAAATCAAAACAAAAAGCGTATTAACACTAGTGAATAACTTACAAAAAAAAGCAACATCAAATATATATATAAAAAAATCCTAGATCTTAAAAAAATCTATATAATAAAACTTTCACTTTTATTTCTAACCTAAAATCTTTATGCATGAAAAAAGTTCATGTATATTTCCATTTGTCTACTCTTAGACTTTAGTTATGGAGTAAAATTATTAATGAATGAATATGTTAAAGATATATATACATTGAATAAGAAGACAACATGAGGTGTGTTGTCTTAAATTGCTCTACACAACAACTGATCCGTTTACCCCAATTGATGTAGACAGCTTAAACCCACAAAACCTGATCACACGATGAGTGTCAGTGCAGGCAGAGATTAGCATAAGCATTGTCTAAACCATATTCTGCTGAGCAGTCAAATATGCTAATCTATAATCTGTCCTATAAAGGCACCTAAACGGAGTGTGCTCACTTTCCCAGACCAAACAAACCTTCAGCGAGGGGTGGAGAAACAAACCAGCGATCATGAATGGCACGGAGGGACCGGACTTTTACATCCCCATGTCTAATGAGACTGGCGTGGTGCGCAGCCCATACGAGTACCCACAATACTACCTGGCATCGGAAGGGGCGTTTTACTGTGTCGCCGCGTACATGCTCTTCCTCATCATTACCTGCACCATCATCAACGGCCTCACACTGTATGTGACCGTTGAAAACACGAAACTTCGAACCCCCCTGAACTACATCCTTCTGAACTTAGCCGTGGCTGACCTCTTTATGGTGTTTGGGGGATTCACGACCACCTTCTACACCTCCTTACATGGATATTTCGTCCTGGGACGTGCCGGCTGCAACATAGAGGGCCTGTTCGCTACGCTTGGCGGTGAGATCGCGCTCTGGTCTCTGGTTGTCTTGGCTGTTGAGAGATGGGTGGTCGTTTGCAAACCCTTCGCCAAATTTCGCTTCACGCAACTCCACGCCACCTTCGGTGTTGCCTTCTCTTGGACGATGGCCTGTACGTGTGCCATACCGCCTCTAATTGGATGGTCCCGCTACATTCCTGAGGGCTTGCAGTGTTCGTGCGGAGTGGATTATTACACGTTGAATCCTGAGACTGAAAACGAGTCTTTTGTTATCTACATGTTCGTCGTGCACTTCACGATCCCTCTAATCGTCATTTCTTTCTGCTACGGCCGTCTGCTCTGCGTTGTCAAGGTAGCAGCCGCCCAGCAGCAGGAATCCGAGACTACCCAGAGGGCCGAGAGAGAAGTTAACCGAATGGTAATCCTCATGGTCATCGCTTTCCTAATATGTTGGGTCCCCTACGCCAGCGTCGCCTGGTATATCTTCACCCACCAGGGGAGTCAGTTCAGCCCCATTTTCATGACCATCCCGGCATTCTTCGCCAAGAGCTCAGCGCTCTACAACCCGCTCATTTATGTCATGATGAATAAGCAGTTCCGTCACTCCGTGATGTTAATATTGTTCTGTGGAAACGATCCATTCCACGACGAGGAGGAAGCAAGTTCCACCTCAAAGTCCAAGACAGCGACCTCATCTGTCTCCTCCAGCTCTGCATCTTCTGCCTGAGGGTCACGCTCAAGGTTATTTGTGGAATACACAATTCAACTGCCTGCTACCTATGGCAGCAACTTCCCTGTAAGGACATATGGAAAATTCTGAAACGGCAGATGGAGTTGTATACTAATATATCGGTACACAGGCGTTTCAATAAAGCTCAGACTGTGAATGGGATAAAGCGATTTTATATAAAATTCAGACGCATCACACACCTAGTATTTTTGCCTCAAACTCTTAGGGTCCAATCATACATCCGGCGCAATGCAGCGCCAGGCGCAACACAAGTGTTATTAACTAGTTTCAGCCCGACACAGTTATCATTTTCATGTCCTGCGCCACATTGTTTCAATAGCAAATGCACTTACGCCTATTTGTGCGCCCATGGGCGCACTGGTCTGAAAACGAGGTTGCAAAACGTTACTATTTTGAGGCAACTGTAATAGATTGCGCCATTGCCCAACAAAAACCTGGTTTAAAGTCAATGGCGCAGTATTTATTTTTTTGTTATTTAAAGGGCACATTAATAATATGCGCCAATAGGCAAGTGCACATCGCGCGCATTCTGTTTATTGCACACACAGGGACGTGCAGCAGCACACAAACATGCCAAATATTAAAACTAAAAGGATTTCTATGTAAAAGATTATTATTGTGTACATAAAGATATGGTGGAATCCGGCTTGTCCAGTAGAAGCTTTAACCTTGTGCACAAGCAAATCCGTTTCCTCGCTAGAGAAGCGTTAAAAGGCGAATCCGCCATGGCGCGAGCACAACTGGCTTTTAAAGCGAATGGGAGATGAGACTCTGATTGGTTTACTGTACGTTCCAGCAAAAACACACCCATTACTCATTAAGAGAAGAGGGACAACCCTTTAAGATCATGCACCGGGTGCGCCGACCATTTTTCCCGTCGTTAGACTGGCAAAAGTGGATTCGGACACGCCCTAAGTGCATTTGCGCCCTGCGCTTTAGACCATGCGCTTAGATCGTTAAACTAGGGCCCTTAGTGTGCAAGAGGACCTGGGTTTAAATCCTGATTTTATACATTATATTCATAATTGGGATTTTATATATGGGAATTTAGCAAGGATGCATCAATTTGATCAAACGTGACATTAAAGACTTCTACATTGTTACAAGATATCTTTAAAAATAATGCATCATAGTTTCTACAAAAATATAAGCAGAACAACTGTTTTCAACATTGATAATAATCAGAAATGTTTCTTGAGCAGCAAATCAGCATATTAGAATGATTTCTGAAGGATCATGTGACACGGAAGACTGGAGTAATGATGCTAAAAATACAGTTTATCCATAATGGGAATAAATTACATTTTAAAATATATTAAAATAGAAAACAAATTTAAATTGCATTAATATTTTAATAATATTTCATAATACATACATGTAATAATATGTAATAAAAATATACTAATATCATAAAAAATTTTGATCCAACAAATGCAGGCTTGGTAGGCATAAGATTATACATATTATTTTTTAAAAATTATATAACCCACATATTTAATCAATGTTATGTATCAACATGAACGAATCAATCAAAATCAGTTCGTTTTAATTAATTTGAGCAGAATAAACCGGCTGCGCAGCACCAGAATATCAATCAAGTAAATGCAAACATCATCTGAGCTGTACTGATCACTGCAAAAATTCAGTCTCAATGTTATCTTTTACCAGCTGCAAAACAATGTGTGCTAAACAGGATCAAGATTAATACAAAGGTTTTCAGAGAATGAATTAAAGAATCCCTTTCTTATTAAATGTAACTGGCAATGTTGGTTTTATACTTAATGTTAAACTTAACTACAATTGAGAACATTTTGTGGCAAAACTTGACCAAACAATGATCAAGGCACCATTGACACAATGACATTGAGGCATGCATTTTCTGTCATGTATGTGAGCATGGAAAATTAAACATTTAAAGTCCAATCAATGTTTCCATGATCATTTTTTATATCACCGTTATATGGTTTTTGAGCCATGCTCTCTGCAAACAAATGTCTATGAAACTCTGTAAAAATGACCTTGAGGTAACTATAGCAACCCAGAAACCTCCTACCCTCCCCCTGATGAACAACAGAATACAAATTCAAACCAGCATAAAAAGAAGAGAAGGGCACAAATGCTAGCATATCTAGATGGATGGATAGATAGACATAGAAAAAATGTCTGGCAATGAACTTTTTTTTCATTTTTTAAAATCAGCTTAATGCAATTTAAGTTGAAATGACTTAAATAGCAAAGTTGATTGTATTAATTTACTAAAATACTTAAAAAAATAATTTACAGTGCAGACAGACAGACAGACAGAGATAGATAGACAGACATAGACAGACAGACAGACAGACAGACAGACAGACAGACAGACAGATAGATAGATAGATAGATAGATAAGATAGATAGATAGATCAAGAACAATAGTTAAGACTAATATTAGTCTTATTTCTTAGTTGATATTTCTTTGCTTGGATCGAGATGTTGGGAAGTCAGCATACTTTGCACGGCTGGAAAGCAACAGTGTCTGTAGCTTACGTCACTCCAATTCTTTTTTTCATTCTCCAAAATGTAGGCCTTCTATTCTTGGATGCAGCACTGGGACTAAAATGAGGTCAAAATAACACCAGGTAGCTCAACTAACACTATGTCATTCCAGGAATGAATCAAACACTTTTGTCTTGTGCCAGATATTAGAGAACTCTCAATCACACATAGTTCTTCTGCACAGTCATCTTTTCATCTGTTAAAAAAAATAATTTCTACCTTTTGAAATATTTAGCTATAGACCAAACTGTGCCAGCATTAACTCAATAGTTTTAAGGCCTAGATTTTGTTGGGCAAACTTAAATGAACTGAAATTTTAGTTCTGGATCTGTAATTTTTATGATCATTCTGTAAAGTTGTGTTGTTCAAGTTAGGACATACTAATTCACTCTTATGCCTAACCAGCCTATCCCTACCAGGGCTGTAGTAGAGAACAAAGTACACCTGAAGGGCTTCTCTTTTTATGCATTCACATCATTCTCTTTAAGCCGAGAAACACTCAGTCTCTTATTCATCTGATAACCCGAGAGGAATCATTCTCACTGGATTTTTAAAAAGCTGTAGACTCCGTGGGTAGTGTATTGAATCTCTTTTCCTTCACCTTTTGAACTGCCAAGAAGATAAAGAAGTCTTTGTTCTCTCCTCCTCTTTATTTTCCAGACATGTTGGCAAAGTGTTGAAGAACCCAGTGCAGTTAAACACCATCTCGATACCTCCCACACGCATCCATCTTGAATACATTTCACTGTCCAAGTTATCCTCCGCTCGATCAGCTAACTAGCCCATTTCCTCTTTGTGAGCATGAGGATTATAAGAAAGACCATCAAGATGTGTATATATACTGTTTTTATTTTTTGAACATTATCATCATAGTTTTTATTTCATTATCCCTTCATTCTTTTAAAATGATCACCTCTGAATGTACACATACTGCAAACTGTCAAAAATATACAAACGAATGCAGGCTTGTGCTATACTCTGGTCAAATGTCTAAAAAACAGTGGCACTGGGGAAGAGAAAGAAAATAAAAGAGAGAAAAGACATTGAAAGTGTAAAGACATGCACAGTATATGTCTGAGCACCACATTGACTGAGCTGCTCGGTGCATGAGAGGGCTCTCTGTAACAGAAGGTTTCAGAATCGGACAGTAGTCCAAAAGGCTGTCCTTTATAAAACAAAAGAAAAGAAAAACAAAAAGAAAACACCAAGAATGGTACTGTTAGGCACATAATCGTTTTCTTTATACATAGTTGTCAAACTCTGTAGAACTGCTAGCAGATTTATAAAAAGGGTCATAAAAGAAACCAAAATGACACTTCGATGGAAAGAAAAGAAATCATTCTTCTGCTGTTGAGAGTTGTAAAGATGTTCAACCATGAGAAAACACCAGTTTTCAAATCAATAATTTAGTATCCAGGGTCTGCGCAGTCCTTGGATGAAGGCTCGTGTGGACAGTGGGCTCTGGGTATGGTGTCCTTCCTAGTCGACCCATCAGATGCTGAGGTCTTTGGAGCTCTCTTTGTAGGCCTTCCTCCTCGGCTCAGGTACGTTGTTGTCAGCTCTACTGTAATTGGATCTGAGCGTGCTATAATACCCACTCAGCTGAGAGGCGTCTTCTTCCTCCTCCTCCTCCTCCTCATCGCGGTACCCTCCGATGGGAGACAGGTCTCGACTTAGACTCCTCGTCCGGTATGAGTATGAAACTGGTGACTCGACTCTACGGTCTCCATCCTGTCTGCCCCCACTTCTCACAGGGGAACGGCCCCTCAATAAAGAGTTGTAGCTCTGGAAGGCCGAAACCGAGTTGGGCGTCCGAACGTGGGGAAAGGTGCCGTCACGAGAAGCCCCACGGAGAAGGCTCGAATCGCGATAGGATTCAAGGTAGCTGGGTGGCTCTCTCTGTACGGTGTTGCCCAGACTGAGCCGGTCCAGGGATGTCGCCAAAAGTGGAATGCTCTCGGAGCGGGATGGAGGCTTCGGAGGAGGAGGTTCCTTTAAGGTCACATCCAGCACATCGTCGAACTCATCGTTGTAGGGTTTATCTGAAGGAGCCGTAGGGTGTCTTGAGGGAGACTGGTATCTGGAGCGTTGAGGGGAGCGGTAGGGAGATCTACGGCGGTAAGGAGAACTGCGGCGATGACCAGATCGGTGGGGTGAACGCTGAGGGGAACTGTGTCTGCGAGGGGACGAGTCGCGATGACGCCGTCTATCTGGCGAGCGGCCTTGTCTCTGGTTGTATCGACTGTCCAAGGTGTTTTCGGCACTCCGAGCTCTGCGCCTGTCTGGGGAGCGGTGCTTCCGGTGGTTCTGGTTGTGGCTGCGGTGGTGGTGGTGATGATGATGCTGTGAGTCATCCGTGCTGGACTTCTTCTTGTCGCCCTTCCTCTTGTGAGGCTTTGAAGTTCCGCTGTCCTTTCCGTGACCCTTGCTCCTGCTTTTCTTTTCGGGGGAGCGGTGTCTGTGGTTGTTGTGACGGTGATTTGACCGGTGGCCGTGCTCCCGTTGGCCAGACTCCTGCCCTCTCCTGTCGTCATTACGTGATGATTTGTGAAGGTCTGGTGGATAGCTGGACTCCGATGGTGGGTGGGGCCGACTTTCGGGAGGAGCTGCGTTCACTTCCGAAACAGTTTGTGCACCGGCGCTGAGGCCGTTGCCGCCGTTGATGCCGTCTGTAAGATATGAGTAATTATGGGTGAACTCAGTTATTTGAACAAATATCAAGTTACTGTATTTGATGGATTGTGAATGTGTCTTTATCCTTACTTTATTTCCATGAAACGCTGATATTGGTTTGGCTGTTACCATGACTAGACGACAGTGCCCCCATTAAGTACGTTTGCATGCACTTTAAAAGTTTGATATCAGTTGAACTAAAACAGTAAATCAAGGCTGGAATCCACTACATGACTTTTGCCCAGATTTGCATATTTTGGTCAGTTGGACTTCAAAGAAACTCATGTAGTGTATGATTCGCTAGCTTCAGACTATCATTAATTACAGTCAGAGGAAATCAAACATACAGTATTTGATATTTGGAGCTGATTTTAGAACACAGTGTTTTCATTTCTCATGCATCTCCTAGCAACAAGGAGCATGTCTCCGCATGGATTTGTTTTGTTTGGAATGACAAGAAAGTCTGTTAGTGTGAACTTCAGTCATTTAATGTGTGATGCCCACTTTTTGTTTGTAACCATTTTCACAGTTGGCAATTAGAGAATGATGCCTTGTGTATAAAATCTGTTCAGAGTTTAAAAAGTTGCGCAGTGTATTCCAGCCTTTAGTCTTGTGAAGTCGGACTAACAAACCGAAATATGCGACTAGAGTTCAGCTTTGCCCAGCATGTGTACATGTTAATCTACAAGCGGTTACTACAATTGGTCTCTGCATTGTAAGACAGAAGTGAAGCGAGACCTTTTTTCTAAATATTTGATTATGCTTTGCCATGTATACTTGGACAGACAGATGATGACTGGAACTCGGCTATGCAAAAGCCTGTTGTATCTGCGAGTGCGCATGTTAACGTACTTGGTGATTCTGTTTCTACTCTGAAGTAACAATTAAGAAAAGTTTTAGTGTTGATCCAGATGATGATTCTCATCTGACACAAACTCATGCATTTGCTGCTTCGGTTCAAATTGATTTTGAATGATTTAACTCCAAACATAACGGACTGGTTTTTGATAGACATGTCTATATGATTAGAAAAAAATGGATGTAACAAACCTTGCAGGCAAACATTTTTGTTCCCACAACTCTTTTCTGAAGCAGTTTAAAACTAAGATTCTACATGTAGAAGCGCTTTCGAGCTACATATTTTCTACATGCCTAAGATAGACAAGGATCCAAAGAGTCAAAGAAAATTTACCTGTACCGAGTAATGGCTTTGGTGGGTGGCAAACGTCGACAAAATAAGAAACGCATGACAAAAAAAAAAAAAAAAAAAAAAAAAAAAAACACCAGTAATAACAACAAAAAATGCATTCATTGATGAGGTTTTCATTTTGTCTGTGGTGATGTCGGCAAACCTAAATGCAAGAATGAACCCACTCATTCAGGTCACAATGTCAGGAATGGCCAGAGCACTGGCAATGCATTCTTGTGTAAATGAACTTGCAAGGGACAGTACAGTTGAGTGGAAGCCACAGCACAGAAAACTGCCAGAGATGTGATGAGACGGAACACGGGATCTACAAACCGTGGTCTGATTTTGGTAGAAAGCAGGCTCTCCTGTCTTTTCAGATCTCATACAAGCAGCGGCTTGGGGAGCAACCATCGCTATGGGTGGAAGGAAGAGCCCAGAACAACAGAAAAGAGTAGATAAAAAAAAAGAGAGAGAAGCAGAGTATTTAGATCCCTGAAACAACAGTCGTGAGAGAGTTATGCTCTTTTGCAATGGAAACAGTGTTTATTTTATCAATTAGTCAAAGATAGAGATTGTCCATAAAACGCCCCCACCCTTGAGTGAAAAATCAACAGTAACAGAGAGAGCCGGAACCAAACGCGCACACACACGCACACACACACACACACACACACACACACACACACACACACACACACACACACACACACACACACACACACACACACACACACACGCATCCTCGCCCAGCTGCAAAATCAACCCAAAGACATTGAGATGTGGATGCCGTAACAAGCTTATGTGCACAAACACACACACACCATATGAAGCAGTTTACATTGCAAACAGAAAGAAAACAAAAGTGGTGAGACATGGAAGAGAAAAATGAGAAAAACAAGTACAAAATGGTATAAAAATATACAACCTCACAGAGATATCATGTTGGTGCAGGAAAGGACACATTATATCACATTCTGAACTTGACAAAATACATGAATGAGCATCTTTAAATGGTCAAGACCGAAAACAAAACAAAAAAAACCCATAAAAAATAATTGTGGCAAATTAGTACATGAATTTTCCATAAATATTATGGAAATTGACAAGAAAAAAGAACACATTTAGATATTCACTGACATCATGCGGCACTGACATTATGCTCAATAAGTGAGTTGCTTTCTGTCTGTAAATGAAAGGATGTAACGTCCGATAACAATCCGTTAGATACACAAAATAAATTTGATAATGGAATGTGGAGTTTAAGAACCATCTGCAATGTTCGCAAAGAAGCAGTTGACATGTACAACGTGCAAAACGATCGGTGAATATGTGGAATACAGTATTGTGAGTTTTCACCGAAACGGCTAATGATACCAGAATGCGTTTGTAGTCATGGAGTCTCTTTAAAGACCCTTCTCAGTAGCTTACATTCACCTTCAATAAATATCATAAATATGTTACAACTCACTGACATGGTCATGCCACCTCAATGGAGGGCATGAAGGAGTTTATCATATTTTTTTTCTCTCTGAAAAACAATAAACGTATATCCAGTTTTAGAAACGTTAATATTTCTGCCTCCTCGCTTTGCTTGTTTTTAATTCTTGTGAAGTATTACGAAAAGCATGTGCCACAACCACCACCCAAAAGCCACATATCCCATAGTCCCCTAGGCTAGCCCAGTGCACAGAGGCAAGGGGGGCAACAGCAGCAAGAGGAAGGCCCATCACCCAGCAGGAGGTCAGAGTGCGCAGAAAAGAAGAGGTGGTGGTGTTGTCGACCCCCGCGGGGGAAACTCCTCAAGGTGTGAAGACAGGGGAGAAGGGGATGTTCTCGTAGATTGACCCACCATATTCTGGCACCGAGCCGTCCCCCCTCCTAAGGACCAGGTGGACTTTTCGGCCACCGCTTTTGATCAGTTCAATGGCACGGGCGTGCTTCATGCCCTTGGTGGTCTCCCCATTGATCTCCAGGATCTCATCTCCAACCTATGAAGAAATGAAGAGAGGATAAAGTAAGGCAATGGTACCTATATTTAGCTGTGACATCCAGTAAACATCGTCATGCATATAGAAAGCTAAAGATGAAGAGGAAGGTAGAATTTCCTTTGTTCTATTTTTCCTCTCTGCCTCTGGTTATCTGTCAGCGCTTACCATCAAGGGAATACCGTCTCCACATAAGTGGGTCTTCGGCTGACAACTCGCTGCGCTTCACAGAGTCACTGTGTGTTGCTTTCCTCTCATCTAACTTGCAGAGCTTAGTACAGCGGCTGTGCAATTCATTTGTTTGCATTGATGCTAATGGACAGTTAATCTCTCTATTTCTCATTTACTTTAAAAAGCCACATGTCAACATCACTTCAAAGATGACAATGGGGATAGAAATAAAAAGTGCGAGTCCGATGCAAGACTGGGTCCTGGGTCGGACAATGTGTTATACAGATGCTAACAGATGTTGTTCTAACTGTGGAAGCAATAGTAAATTCAATTAAATGCAACTAACTGTATTATCGTGCATAGTTAGGGGAGCTAAATAAAAGTTTTAGAAAGGAATAAAAAGACACTGCTTGATATATTATTTGTTGTTGACAAGGCATTGTGTGCAATCAGACTTCAGTAGGAAATGTATCTATCACTGTAGAAAATCATATAATATAATATAATGAACATTAAATTACCAACTTTTAAAAAGAAGAATAAAGTGCTTATATATACACATCTTTGTATGTGAGAAAGGCATTGTATACAATCAAACTTCAACAGAAATAATATAATATAATATAATAATTTAAATCAAATGAATATTTATTCATCTATATTTATTAATTTATTAATTATCTATCATAACTTATCCTAGGGCATCTTGTTAGGTGATTTAATGAATCTAAGTTCAGATCACTCATATTCAAATGCTGATTCTAATTCAAGTATGATTAAATCCTAATATGTGTATCCTGATTCATGTTCAGGGTTAGCTGCACGCACCCTCATCTTTCCGTTTCGCACGGCTGCTCCGTCCTCTGCTAGTCTCAGCACATACAGGTCCATGTTGTATTCTCGACCCCCTCGAAGGCTGAAGCCAAAGCCTTTATTGTCCCTCTCCAGATCAACAGAGTAGAATTCAGCATCCTAAAACACAAACACACACACGCCAAGGTCAGTGATGAATCTGTAATAGTGCATTTTTTTCATCAAGGCTCCCATTTCAACAAAGGGAACATAAGCCACCAGCAGGAAACTAAAATGTATTTGATAGCAACATCATCCGTAGAATATCTTAAATAATTGATCTGGCTCTGATGGTGTTTTAGTGCAAAGGTCCATCAAGAGACAGCAACGAACACATTCAAAGTCCAAAATGCCACCATACAAACATAGAATAAAAGAATCTCTAGAGTAAAATTAGTCACAAATTCGCTTTGGTGGTTCAAACATTTTACGGTCTCTTGTTTTTGACAGTCCATCAAACCACTGGCATGTCTTCTCTCAGAGGGCAGAACATCTGAAGGAGACGGCAGTGTAGGGAATGGAGTGAGCGAAGTACCTGATTTGAAGGTTGTGTCGGAGCTGGAGGGGGCGGAGCTTGTGGGGCTTTGAACTCGAAAGACTCCTGTTTTGGTTTGGTGTTGTTTCTGGGAAGAAAAAAAAAGACAAACCTTTTGTGAAATAATGAGCACTGATACATTGCACCCCCAAAAAGCCTTTGGACACTCTTAAGCTGGCTGTTTTCTATTTTAATACATTTTAAAATGCAATTTATTCCTGTGTTGGCAAAGCTAAATTTTCAGCATCATTACTTACATTACTTACCAATCTTAAAGGGATACTCCACTTTTTTTGGAAATAGGCTGATTTTACAACTCCCCCAGAGTTAAACAGTTTAGTTTTACCGTTTTTGAATCCATTCAGCCGATCTCCGGTTCTGGCGGTACCACTTTTAGCATAGCTTAGCATACATCATTGAAGTGGACAAGACCATTAGCATCTCTCTCAAAAAAATGACCAAAGAGTTTCGATATTTTTTCCTATTTAAAATTTGACTGTTCTGTAGTTACATCGTGCACTAAGACCGACGGAAAATGTAAAGTTGCGATTTTCTAGGCTGATATGGCTAGGAACTATACTCTCATTCCTGCGTAATAATCAAGAAACTTTACTGCCGTACCATGAGTGCAGCAGGCGTAATGATATCATATGACGAGCTGGGGACTATTTTCAGGCGCTGCGTCATATCATTACGCCTGCTGCACTCATGATACGGCAGTAAAGTTTCTTGATTATTACGCAGGAATGAGAGTATAGTTCCTAGCCATATCAGCCTAGAAAATCGCAACTTTACATTTTCTGTCGGTCTTAGTGCACGATGTAACTACAGAAGAGTCAAGTTTTAAAAAGGAAAAATATCGAAACTCTTTGGTCATTTTTTTGACAAAAATGCTAATGGTCTTGTCCACTTCAATGATGTATGCTAAGCTATGCTAAAAGTGGTACTGCCAGAACCGGAGATCGGCTGAATGGATTCAAAAACGGTAAAACTCAACTGTTTAACTCTGGGGGAGTTGTAAAATGAGCCTATTTCCAAAAAAAGTGGAGTATCCCTTTAAAAGACAAATGATCCTTCAGAAATCATTCTAATATGCTGATCTGGTGCTTAAGAAACATTTCTTACTATTAACAATGTCGAAAACAGTTAATTCAATGCATCATTGCAGAATAAAAGTATTAATTTCTTAAAAAATAAAAATAAAAATACTGACCCCAAACTAGTTAGCTTTCAGAAAAGCGCTGATACCAACTTTTAATTTATTATCACCAAATGCAATGAAGTTCATTCATTTTTAAATATGACTTAAGTGTTCAAATACATTTTGGAGCCACATTACATTTTTAATGTAGTGGCCTGATGTGATTTTCTTTCATAAATAAATAACGAGCAACCATCAAGAATACTATACTTTACTTAAATTACTTCAAATTCCTCTTTTTTTCCAACTCAAAATGGCTGTTTATTATTAAGTTGAGGTATGTGGCACGTACCTTGGCTCAGGTGCAGTTTGCTGTTGAGGGGTGTGTGTGGTAGTTATGGTTGCAATCTTCTCAGCGTTTGTCAGCAGTGATGCATTGGAGGACTCTGTGGGAGGAACATCAGAAATGGTAAGGAAGATACAGAAGCCTCCACATTATTACCCATAATGCATGTGCAGTGTGTAAGCGTACCCTGTGGACCAAGTATCAGAGGCCCATTTTCCATACAACAAAACATTAGCACTAGTGCACTGTGCAAGCGCACTCCAGCTGGGCAGCAGGAACACCGGCACATTTATCATTCTGGCTGTAGCTTTCTCATCACAGATTACATTACAGCCTAATGACCGAATACCATGCAAAGCCGAACACCCAATTCTCCTCTTTTGTCTGTAATCTCATATCACAATCTACCCTTGCATTAACAATTACAACAGCATGTGCTGAAGGGATAGTTCACCCAAAAATATATATTCTGTATCATTTATTTACATTCATGCAGTTCCAAACCTGTATGATTTTATTCTTTCAATGGAACATACAGTAAATTAAGATATCCTGAATAGTGTTCATGCTGTGGTTAGAGTTAGAGCAAGTTTGAATAAAATTGAAAAACCTAATAAAGAAGATCAGATTTATTGTGAATAATGACAACATTTTCAGTTTTGGAAATTATTGCACAAGTCATATCTCATACACTACCAGTCAAAAGTTTGGAATAATAATGATTTTCTAATGTTTTTGAAAGAAGTCTCTTATGCTCACCAAGGCTGCATTTATATGATAAGATATTATTACAATTCAAAATAACTGGCGAAGCTGAATTTTCAGCTTCAGTGTCACATGATCCTTCAGAAATCATTCTAATATGCTGATTTGCTGATTATAAATTACTGTTGGTGCTCACTTGCTAATAATGGTTCTTATTATCAATGTTGAATTTGTGGAAAGCATGACAATTTATTCTTATGATTCTTTGATTAATTGAAAGTTAAAAACAGCATTCATTTGAAATACAAATCTTTTGTAACATTATAAACGTCTTTACTGTCGACCCTAACCCTAACCCTTTAAAATAAAAACCACACTTACCCTACATTTTTGAAAGGTAGTGGTTTCCACAAAAATATTAAACAGCACAAAAGTTTTCAAAATTGGTTATAATAAATATCTTGAGCACCATATCGCATATTATTATGATTTCTGAAGAATCATGTGAGACTGAAGACTGAAGTAATGGCTGCTGAAAATTCCAGGAATACATTACATTAAAAAATATAATAAAATAGAAAAGTTATTTTAAATTGTAATATTTTTTAAAAAAATTACAATTTTACTGTTTTTACTGTATATTTAATCAAATAAATACAGTCTTGGTGAGGATAAGAGACTGAATGTTTAACAACATAATATATATAGATATTTTTGGAGCTAGACAGACTGTAGTCATTGTGTGCTTTTGTCAAAAGGAAAAAAGCAGCTTAAACATTCTTCAAAACTTCTCATTTTATTCGTTTGTGGGTGAACCACTGTACTAGTTTAATTGATCTTGGATTGTTTGCTTTGACTGCATCAGCCTAACTCTTAAATCAGCTGTCACCAATGAAACGCGGACTGCTGTTGCTTGCGCTCAAAGCTGCTTTAATTCCGCCCCACTGGGCAGTCACTGTGGGGGCGAGAGGGGACTTTGATGAGTGCACAGCCCGTGAATCCCACCGTCTTAAAATAGCCTTTCCCCATCACTCTGCTGGGAACAGACTTTGGTGTTCTCTCTCTTTCCTCATCTCATGGTTTTATCTTCCTCTTTTCTCCACTCAGAAAGCACAAAAAAATGCATAAACTATAAATGATGCATAAATTAAGCGCAGAAACCAGTAAGAAACCAAAAGACTTCAGTTTAGTAACTGCAGTCAAGTAACATTCAGGGAAGCAAAAAAGAAAAACTGCCCACAACGAACCGTCTTCGCTCTCCTGTAAACACAACCAGACGTACACATCCACATTCTGTCAATTTTGGAAATTCCCATAGTATGCCAGCGCTCTCCGATTAAAGAGTATGAAGAACTCAGACGGACTCCAGTGTATTTGGCATCACATATTACAGCAGAGCCGAAACTTCACTGGAAACTTCACTTTTTTTATTATTGCATGCCGCCTTCCCTCTGAGGAAAACACTCAGTATTGTGAACAAACACACTGGCACATGCATGCACGCATATACCATGAGCTCTTACACCATTGGCCAAAACTCACGTTTTTGAGGGGGAACCAGTGTCAGTTCTGGCTCACTTGGTGCCCTAGGTGAGATGAGACTTAATCAAAGAAAATAAAACACTTAGTACAACTAATTAGTACTTAGATATAGGTCAGAGGAAGAGTTTTTGTTTAGCATTAAAAGCGGGGGGGAGTCTATACATAAATACATTTTATATTCTATGAATATATATTTTTCTATAAACAAATATATAAACAAACATATTTTTCTCGCAAATAAAATATGATCCTAAAACAATCCTTACTTTTCACTTCTGACTTAATTTCCAAAGATGTAATTTTTCTTAAAAGTTGCATAAAAAAATACTTGTTACTTGTCACGTCTGATGTATGTTCTGCTTCAGTTGGACTTTGAGTTAGTTTTGCACAGTTCTCAGTTCAGTTTCCTGTGTTTTCTTTGTTTACGCTCTTCTGTTGCCATGGTTTTCGATTTGCCCTCATGCGTCTCACCTGTGTCTTGTTAATTATCTAGCTAAGTCCCTAGTGTTTCCCTGTGTATTTACAGCCCTTATTTTCAGTGGTTCTCCGTCCGTCATCGTCAATATATATTGTTTTTTGAGAAGTTCAGAGTAATCTGAATGTTTGGCTATTTTGATTTTTGTTATTTAATAAAGTATGCAGCACATAGATCCTGCTGCAAGTGCAAGCAATGGTGTCACTACTAAAATCTCTGGGGAAACATTGAAATGTGCATGACGCTTATGCACGGCTGTGTCTTTGTACCTTTTGGTGTGCCATCTGTCAATATTACAACAGCACAATACGAAGGTGTTCTGCCTCTAAGGTTATAAGAGCGTGTGTTGCATATTCATTGTGTTGATCCCCTCACAGGTTCCTGTTCATTATTCTTCTTCTAATAAGGCTGAATGTACCGTCTACATTATTACTGTGAGACACACGAGAGCAGTGTGCTAAGATGCCGTGCTATTACACATATTGCGCACACCCACATGTCCAATATGTTCTCATCACAGCTATGCTGTTGAGCGAAGGGAAAGAGAATGAGAGAGAGAGAAACTGACCGTCTCCTGGAATGATCCGCAGCGTCACCGTGTTTCCAGCCTCTTTGATCAGGTTGACGATATCCGAGTGGGACTTATTGGTGATGGAGCAGGCGTTTACAGCCAGGATCCGGTCTCCAACTTTTAGTTTCCCGCAACGGTCGGCTGGGCTTCCCTCGATGATGCGACCTATTTTATGAGGCATTGCCACACATGCGTTTCCAACTTTTGGCCAACAGTGATTGAGCATGTATGAGTTTGAATTAAGATGGTTATGTTCGTTTTTTATTTATTTTTTTTGGTGGGGATGGAGAAAGAGAAACAGAAAGAGAAAAGAGAAAGAGAGAATGTGTAGGGGTTAATACATCAAGCCACCAAGCTAAAGTGCCAACATTTTCATAGAATGCCCACAGATTATGCCCTGGAAGCAAAATACACCTCAAAAGAAACTTGTGACAGATAAAGGCATGTTACTGAGTGGGAGGCAAAGGGTCAATAGCGCATAGTAAATCTGCTGAATTTGGCGATATTAAAGACTTTCGGATGCATGCTAGATCACCCTGAGCATCGTTTCAGTAGCGCTCTTCAGATCCTTTGAATAATCACCACCGCTTTTGAATTATTCATTATGCAAAAAAAGGTGTAAACTCTTGAAATTCCCTAAGAGAACCGCATTGTACTATAACTCTGCCTGTGTGATGAATTATGAAAAATGACTGGATTAGGATTATTCAAATTTGCCTTTTGTGTTTTACTTACTGCAGTGCACCCCTAAAGGTGCCGTTAGCCGTTTTGCTCATTTCTGCCATTTTGCTGAATTTAACCACATGTCCTCCATTCAAAAACGCCTTCCAAGGTTTGCAAATGCATAAAATGTTTTCCAGTCAGTAGACACATTTCTGATTGGCTAGTTTTCTGATGCCAAAGAAAAGGACAAAAATGTAACCCCCCCTGACTCGTTTCTTTGCCTGTTTAATTTTTAGAGCTGGCACAGAGACAGATGTGATATCTGCTAGGTTATATGTATACTAATGGCAACAAAAATAGCTTAAGGTGTCATTCACACAGAATGCGTTTTCTGTGTGAATGGAAAAATTAGATGCAGGCCAGTGGAAGGGCAAAAAAAAGCAAAGTCTTGAGACGCGTTTTCAATTATTATTATTTTTTTTTACTAAAACACTGGGTTTTTATAGTTGATGCCCAATGTCGCTAGCTGAGCAGAAATACATAATCATGTTTCGCTTGGTCCCCTCAAAGTTGCGTTGGATTTTCTCCTTAGTGTAAAGGTTGAGGGGTCCACCTGTCACTGTTTTCCATGTTCATAGAGGTAGTTCATGGAGTAAATATACGGCCTATAATCGGTGTGTTTACACAGCTTTTTTAAAAATGGCGGGTTTTTCTAAATAGGGTTTCGCATGCGTCCGGTCAATCAGTGTTCATTTACTGTACGTCACTGTTAGTTCCTACTGTATAGTGCTGGTTTAGACCCTACTCTGAAGAAGGAGCTAATTTGGTTCCCCCCAAAAAGCGTTCCTAGAGCTAAAATCAGCAATCCACAGTTCCTGCGGTGTGAACACACCAAAAAGCGAGTACTTCCGCTAATAGTTCTTGGAACTATGAAAAGGTTCCTCTGGTGCGAAAGCCCCTATTGTTTGATCCCCATTTATTGTGGTCTTATGCACGTTTAAATGCTGCGATGGCACTTGGACAGGATTTTTAGTACAACTATAAAATTGAACCTGTTACGCTTGTCACACTGCTATGAAGATGATTTGTAGTTTGATTGTAATACTAATGACTGGAACTCTGCTTGCTCTGAGGTTCTCGTTCACAGTGACTTTGGCTCAGGAACTCTTTTCATTACTGTAGTAAACGAGTGCCAAGCACTGCTCCCTCTCTTTTATTCCTCTCAAACATGGATCTGTCATTCCTCTCTTCCATCATAACGCTCTGAACAAAACTCCCACGTGGAGTCACCATCGAGCCTGCTGGATCCAGTGTACACTTACGTGAAGGCTGCCAACGGCGCTATTGTGAGTTTAAAGACTGAACACAACGAAGGAGGATCTGAGTATGTAAACATGGGATGTCAATACTTCATTTGCCTTTTCACTAACTTGATCTCTTTATCAATTACAATTGTTAAAAAAATGATGGCAAATGCTGTTGGCAACTGCTGTGATTAAATAATGAGATTTGGACAATGTAAATGCCGTTTCACTAACTCTACAGCCATCTTGTGTAATGGAGACTTGTCTAGCTTTGGGAAGTAGAGCGGAAATACAGCCTCAAGAAGAGAGGGTGGATATCGACCCCACTTCAGGCAGGCATTGCGCACACACTGCCTTTCGAAATAAGAAAATCACAGGACATGCAGATTGGCGTAAGGAAAATACGAAGAACCCACACCCACCAAAAAGAGAAAAAAAGTGAAAACCAAAACCAAAGCACCATTCAGAGGCAAAAAGCTCCAAGAAGAATGTGAATCTCTTTCTCTCCTTTCCTCTCTTTAAAATATAAAAGAAGTGAATATGCAAATATGTGATTGCTTGTTCCCATTTATGCATTTGGCAGACGATTTTATCCAAAGTGATGCACAGTGCATTCAAGCTATGCATTTAGTCATTTTAGTGCTTTCTGGGAATCGGCATTGCTAGCACTATGGTCCCATCAGCTGAGCAACAGGAACACTAGTTTTTAGAACACTAGAACACTAAAATTATAGGCAGATTAAATATATTCTGTCTGGATATTTAATAAAAAAAAAAAATACATGGTAACACTTTATTTTACAGTGCCCTTGTTACATATGCTACATGTACTTACCATAGCAATAAGAGTAAATTATGCATAATTACATGCAATTAACCCTCAACCAAAACCTAATCCTACCCTAACCCTATAGTAAGTACATGTAGTTAATTATTATTACTCAGTACTTAAATATATAATTACACTGTAACACGGACAGCTTAAAATAAAGTGTAACCAAATACATTAATGACAGTTTAACAATTCAACAAACTTACCGAAAGTGGTTCCCGCTTCAGGCCTCGACACTGACGACACAATAACAAATCCGAATCCTTCGTTCTCTCCTCGTTGGATCTCCACATCGTAGGGCTGGATGGCATTGGGGACCACCGTGTTGTTGCTGCCGCCTCCACCTCCGCTGCCGATGCCGCTAGTGGAGCCCGACCCGGAGCTGACCGTGTTGAGGGAGTTCTGGCTGCCCTGTGGCGTGCGCTTCTCCTCGGTTAGAGACGGGGCTTGTGTGCTGCTGTGGTGAGAGGAGGCTGGAGAAGGAGGCATCTCACCATCCACCTTTGCCACTGAGGAGGAAGAGGGTTGGGGGAGGGTTAGGAAGGTCACTCTGAGAGATTTATTTTCTGCAAGTCAAGGAGAAACCACTTCAGGACAGGCAAAGGCTGGAACTCAATCACGTTTATAATCTATGCACCAAACATGCTTCTGAACGGCATTAGTTGGTTAAATATGTAAACTTATTTTTGCCACAAAATTAAAGGTAATTGCGACTTTTTATCTCGCAATTCTGACTTTTTCTTGCAATTGTGAGATCTATAATCGTAATTGCGAGTTTATATCTCACAATTGTGAGAAAATCTGAATATAAACTCACAATTCAGGCTTTTTTTCTCGCAATTCCGAGTTTATATCTCGCAATTCTGACTTTATTTCTCGCAATTGTGACTTTTTCTCCGAATTCTGAGATATAAAGTCCGAATTGGAGTTTTAAAGTCTGGATTGCGAGATATAAACTTGAAACAAAGTCTGAATTGTGATGTATAATCTCGCAGTTGCCAGAAAAAAAAATTCGACCTGTGAGCTAAAAAGTTGCAATTATCTTATTTCTTCTTTATTCCATGGCAGAAACAAGCTACAGTAGTTAGGACATGTAATTAGATCAAATTAAAATTTCCCTGGATGTATAAAATATCTTTGCTCTGCTCTTGCATTTAGGTAGGTGATCCTGGATAAGTGAACAAGGTTAACTTATACTTTGAAACCTGACATATGGGACTCAGAGCCCCGCATAGATTAATTAGCCAGAGTCAGCAGGCGTACTCTCATTAACATGTGCCATGAACTCTCATTTAAATAAACTCTGTCTGATAGGAATGGATAATCAGGCCGCAAAATCCTGCATAATTCACAATTCCACTAGTCATGCTGGTCATTACGTAAGGGATGTAGAGTGCAACATGTAAGCTGTAATTAACACTTCCTCTGGAATTAACATACTGATATGAATGACATATGATACTGTACTTTAGGTACAGATTATCTTTTCTGGTCATGAAATACTGCAATGACTCTGATTTATTAATACATAAAATGTACAATGTTGTCCAAAGGTTCGGGGTCAGTAAGATTTATTTTTTTATTTTTTTAAATAAATACTGTTTTTCGCGAAGAAAGTTATTTCTGTTTCAGCTGTAATAATAATAATAATAATAATATTAAATGAGCACCAAATCAGCATATTAGAATAATTTCTTAATGAACAAATGAACAAATAGTTAGTCAGTAACTTTATAAGCAATGTATGGTTAGATTACATGCAAGAATAATAGTTTAAACTTTCCAAATGTAAGTGACATCTACGGTTCAAATCAACCCAAAGTTTTCTTTTTCTCCACGTTCAACACATGTTGTACATTTCCTGCATTAAGCATTCGAAACGGAAATATGAGCAACTAAATGTGGTTGAACGTTTTTGTGACAGTGACTGACACTGGCTTATCATCATCTCTGCAGGTGACCCATTGACCGGTTTCTCACAATAATGAAGTAGTATAAAATAAAGAAAAACAGCTAACATAATTCTGTTGTCACAGGGACAAAATATATTTTTCAATAAAAATGTCAAATACAGTTTCATGACTAGTAATAAATATTTATGGCCCGTAATTTGTCTCAACAAAAATAATATTTTGGAGCCTGCTTACATCCATATCCAGTCTTGCGTCTCACAGTCAGGTTGACGTGACCCTGTTTTGCGGCTTGTTGCATGAGTTGAACGACTAGCTGATGGGATTTTCCCACAACAGCCGTTCCATCCACACAAATTAGCTCATCTCCTGATCGCAGACGCCCATCTTCATCGGCAGCTCCATATTTCACAATGTGGCCAATGTAAATCTGTACAAACAAACACAAAAAGAGAGTTAACAAGAGTTCTGAAACAAATCTGCCTTGGCCAAACTGAACTTCAACCCTTGAGGTTCATCACTTTTCAAGCTCTCTGTCAGTGTCGTGTCAAGGGGGTTTTAACTTCACTGAAACACTGAAATGTCTGATTATTTTAAGTCTAATGGTTGTGAAATGTTCTCCAAATAGTAAAACCTCTATGGATTTTTTTTTCATCCCTTATACCAGCAGAAAGAAGCAGTATTGTGGACAGCTCGTTTTTCATTCTTCAAGGACTAGAGTCCGAGAAACCAGCTCATCAGTTCAAAGATGTAACGTGGCCTCATTAAAGGGAAGAACTGGTGGTCTGAGAGATATATTCTGACTGATCGAGGCTGTGCTGCACACATCAAAGCCTTTGTCAACCTACACACACAGGGCAGATGCTTTCACTGGGAACAAGTTTTGCCAAAAGCGGAGTGTTTGTAATGTGCACATTTCACATAGGAATGGGTATCACACACAAGATGTGAAGACTTGAAGACTGATTGTGAGATCTTGGTTATGCTTGGACTATTACATTTGGAAAATCTTCAAAGGGTCTATATTTGGTGGGTGACTTTGGAAAAGTCAAAGAGTGTGAGTGATTTTATACACAAGCATTAAAAAAAAAAAATAATCTGTCTGGAATTATAACTAATTAAAATAAACCAATTAATGTTGTTACGTTTTTATAAAATATTTTTGAAAAGTAACTATTAAAATTGTTTTAGTTAATTGAAATAACTTTAAAAATATGAATATTTGATTAATAAAACAACAACTAACAACAGCCTTGACAACTAACTGAAATAAGTTGAAGTATTAAAATTACTAAAACTGAAATAAAAATAAATAAAGCTAAATTAAATATTCAAAAATCTAATAAAATCAAATAATGGCAAAAGTACAACAAAATTAAGAAAACTAAAATGAAAACTAAAAGAAATTTTTTAAATAATATAAATACTATATTTATTGTAGGTTTAATTTTATTACTATACTATACTTATGACAAATGGACAAATCCATACAAGACAATAAATAGCAGTAGTAATGTTTTTTAATTTAAACAAATAATGGTGTTGAGTTATATAATATAATATAATATAATATACTATAATATAATATAATATAATATAATATAATATAATATAATATAATATAATATAATATAATAACCTACATATTTTAGGCCCTGTAAGTGGTACATGTTTTTTTTTAACCAATTTTAAAAACTGTTTGCCGTCATCATTTCATTTGAAATGGCCCTGCGGTAAGACAAATGTGTTTAAAAAAAAATCCATGTAGGCAGTATGACAGTATGTTTAGCTCAATTATATTTAAAATTGGTTTAGATGGCCTACAACGTCAGACCACAGGAAATAACTTTATGCCATCTACCCATAACCACAGCAGATTAAACGAATTAAACAAATAAACAACTATAATAAATATCAATAAATGAACAAACTAATGAACACAATACTCGCAGAACTGCACAAATGAGGCCTGCACTCATTTCTTTGAACTTACCGGCTCGCCAGGTTCATTGCCTCCCAGGATCCTGAATCCAAAGCCGGTATCTTTTCTCCACAGGAAAATATCCTGCTCCTGGTAATCAGGTACTGAAAAGGAAGAAAAATAGCTTGAGACCGAGATCAATTCACCTGCAGAATGACGCACAAGCTTTGATTATCCCGATCCTGCCTCTTTCAAGAATGGCTGCTGGTTCAAGGAAAAGCGAACAATGTCACTTTCATGATTGCATCTAGTTCTCACACATCTGGATTTTTTTCTAATTGGTTCACACCAATGAAGATGTAATATAATGACTACTCTGCTCCAGTTAATTCACATATTACAATCCGATTATCAGGTATTTCCATCTGAGAAAATGATAAGCACTGACACACGTGCTTAAATCTATATTACAGATCAAGTGAAGCAGAAGAGAGAATCCAGAGGTCTTTTGAAGCAGATGTGCCCTTGAGCTTACACCAACGCCTGTGTGCCGGCTCCACCACAGCACTTCCATGTCAAATCAGTCAGGACAAGCACCAGCAGAGCTTCCCCCTCATTTAGACTTAAAGTCCTGCAGACATCAGCAATCTGTCAGGTTTTACATTATTGACCCTGTAGCTCTCCAATGCATCACATGATGTTCTGTCAGGGGACGCTTATGCCTGTTAAGTAGAGAGAGCTGGAAACCGTGGCTCTAGGCAGCTTTTACCGGAGATCTTTTTTTAAATGTGCTTACCTTTAAGAATGGGCTTCGGTTAACGTAAGCTAACAACAAATGATCTGGATTCGTGATTCTGCTGCAAAGCTATTGAAATGCAACTGGACGTGTGGAGCAGCTGCCAGACACAATGACCTCCGTCTCCAGTCTAACCAGATGTGCAGCAATTTACTGTAACAGAGACAGGAAGTAGAATGGCTCCAGAGCCATTCAAAATGGCTGCTGCATGGGCAATTTTCCCACACCGTTCGATCTCCATTAAGAAGCAAGGACGGTTGTGGCAGACTCTGCAAATTGTGCATTATGGCATAGACCTTACATTCATTTGTGTTAAAGCCTCTCAATGCAGCTGCTCATTGAGTTTATTGAACTGAATGATTTCAAGCTGGTCCAAAAAACCCAATCAAAAGTCAATGATTTATTTCTCAATCCGTTCAAGGACCGCAACAGTCTGATTATGGAACGGGCTCCCATTAGCCGGTTTTGTTGAGTGACTCAAAAACACACACTTCAACCAGTGAAGCCTGATTTTCAAACAAATTATTCTAATGATTTGGTTCTTTTTAGTCAATCAACTCCCAAATGAATTATTTCAATGAGTTTTTAGAGAATCAAAAAAACATATGGCGCAATCAGTGTAGACCAATTCCCAAAAGAATGACTCTAAAGAGTCAATTCTTTTTAGTATATAGTTTTAACTTTATTATTGAAATTATATCTTTTGTCTACTAAATTATTTTTTTCCCATTAAGGAAGAGTAGTTAAAATAATTGTTAATGGAACTCTTAAAGGGGTCATCGGATGCCCATTTTCCACAAGTTGGTATGATTGTTTAGGGTGTTCATGTAAAGTTTGTAATATACTTTGGTTAAAATTCCTCAATGGTTGTGTAAAACAACACCCCTTTTACCTCCTCAAAACCTGACCTGTTTCAGTGCATGTCTCTTTAAATGATAATGAGCAATTGCTCACCTCTCTTCCATGGGGGTGTCGAATGGCTGAAGGCATGAAACAGAAAAATGGCTAATACGGGACAGTCCGTCAGTGGTCGAGGGCAGAGCATGAGCATTACGACATCATAGTGCTCAGAAAATTCAAACGGCCTGATTATTGAGTGTGTTTAGGCTTTTTGAGGATTAAAAAAATCCTCAAAAATTGTGTCCACACACAGCAAAGACACACTTATATGCAAACACCATATAAAAGTGGATTTTGCATCCGCTGACCCCTTTAAAGAACTGTAATAGTTAAGAGACGTCAGAACCCAATTCTGAATGATTCCCATCCCTATAGTCCCTACATCCTCCTCCTTAAGGGACTTACTAATGAGAAACCCTAACAAAAACAGAGACAATGAAGACACTCCAAGTTAGCACAATTTTTCCAACCCAAACATTGGAGTGCTCCATTCCACAGCCTCTTAACATCCGCTGAAAGATATTCTTGTTAATTAGCCCCTCTGCTCTCTGGCACACATGAAAGTAGTATTGGATTCACTGTCTTCCACCACTACCAATTATATGCACATTTGTCAAAAGATGTGTTCTAGAGCGCGCTGGAGCGTGTGAACGTACTGATGGCAGGGAGAAGTGTAATTGGTCAGAAGTGCCTCAGTGTTCATGTTGGCTTCTCACTGGCGGTGAGTGAGTAGGCAAAAGCAAAGTGAAGGATAGAAGGAATGGGAAAGGCTAATGAATAGCTTTGGAAATACAGATGACAGGTTCATCCGAACACAGCTCTCTGATCACAACAAACACAGACGATTCGAACTGACGGCTAATGGTTTACATTAGGCTTGGACAGCTATTTGGATCCTGAAAGACTACAGCCGTGTTCAAAAGGATGTTTGATGTAAATGGAATTTTTAGCGTTCTCGCCACATTTGAAATGCACAAATAACCTAACGTCACTACTTAATATACATAATATTGAGAAACCATGAATATAATGTTTGGCTGAAAATGTATATTTTGTTTTGTATAGATTGACTGTTAAAATTAGCATCAACTGTTAAAATCACATTGATATATAAAGACAACTGCTTTAATTTTAGACCAAACCGACCATGCATTATTTTTGTTTACACCAAGGTTAGATCATTTTTTTCACCAGCAAACATTTTCAATCCCCAAAATGTTGATGTTAATATTTAGCTTAATGGCAAAGCAGAACCATCAAACAAGAAATACAGCCTGTTCCCAACCAACTAACCAAACCTGATATCCCAATACCAACCAAACATAAACCCAGTGATCCGCTGCCAATGCACCCGCCACCAGAATCCCATATTACTTACGCCTACTTTCATACATGCTCCTGGATTGGGCCCAGATTTTAAAGGGATCTGGTTTCTTCTGGAGAGTTCCGTCTACTGGAGGGTCCTGTGGCAGGCTTGGAAGGGGCTGGGAGGGTGGAGGTGGGGCGGCCGACTCGTTGAGCAGGGCCTGGGAGGCGTGGAGGGGAGAGTCTGTGTGGATGCTGCGCTGACTGGACACGCTGTGCTGGGAGCTGCCCTGACTGTCCTTGCGCTCCAACTGTTGCTGTGTGGGGGGTAAAAATTAGAGGAAACATGAATAGAGAAGAAAAAAAAGCACCACAACATCATCTTTAAGATGGAGTGCAAGAATTGAATAAATGGGGAGAAGGCAAGTAAAAAAAAAAGAAACAAAGAAAGAAATGTGAATGAATGAGTTGAAGGACAGAATGACGCAAAACTCTCTATAACCATTCTGTCAGGATTCATTCAAGCCAAGAATTAAATCAACGCATTCAACTATCATTCAACCTCACCCTTTCAACAAATACCTTCCAAGCAACTCAACTCAGTATTTTTGCTTCAGTTATCACATTTTAAGCTTTTTACTTTTATACATTTTGTATACACCTTTCTTGGTCTGATTGCATTTTTTCAGTGTGCAGGCAACTTCCGCTACTTGATTGACATAACATCTTTTGTTCTATGCACCTGAGAACTCACTGGCTCTTCTTTTTTGAGCGCATACAATTCTTTTCAATAATATTAATATAATAAATAGGCTTCAAAATGAAAATTAACACTGAAATGACTATAATACACATTAAAAAGTGGGGTCTAAAAGTCTCAGACACTAAAACTATGAATATGCAAATCAACCATATTTTAGAACTTAGAAAACTGTCAACAATACAACATTAAAATGAATAAGAAATATAATTCTGCACTGTTACTAGGTCACTTATCGAATAAGCAAATGACAGTGTCTGATCATGTGACTCCTTCGTACAGATGGTCAGATGTTCAAAGATGCTCTTTGAATCATGGTCAAATTAAGCTGGATAACATGATTATCGTGTTTTACACAAACTTACAGCTTGAGTGCTGTGATAGTTGTCACCCAAACTGTCATGCTGACAGTTTAATTAGTAAAATCTGCACTTTAATAATTTGCAAAGCAAACAATTAAATGATAAAATGCACAATAGAAGCATTTTCACCCCATTGTATATACTAATTATTATATAAAATATATTCAAACCATGTTTTAATTTAAAATGTTTATTCTAAGTAATAAATCATTATTTAACAATGACATGCTTCCAGAAGGGTTGGGTTTTTTAATGTTCTCTCCTCCATTAAGTCATCTGAAGTTCTTTTTAAACCCACGCATACAGCTCTACATCCTTTTGGATCCCAGCACAACCTATGAATCTGTACAGCAGACATCCAGAAATTCAGCAATAAAAAAAATAATCATACATTCAAACCACAATTCAATAAGTAGCTAATAAATCCATCCAAATAAAACAGAGGCCATTTGAGATTTGAGAGATGCTTGTCTGGCATTGAGGACTCATACAAGCATGGACTTGAAAAAAAAAAAAAAACACAAAAACAAGGCTGCCATTTTAACAGAAGAACACTGATTATTGTTTTACTGTCCACAAACTCGAGCTCAAACCCTCAGACCATCAACAGGCTGGTGAACACAAAATATAAAAAATAAGCACATTTTTTGCTATTCTGTCCCTGAAGCTCCAAGGATGGACCTGCTGGTTTCGCTGTTTTCTGTAAATCATTAGAGGGCTATTACAGGGTGCCCATGTGACCAATAAAATCAGCCCTCCTCCCAGGGGTGAACACCATCCTCCCAACCCCCGACCACATGGTTTCACCGTCCACTGACAGAGTGTTTGCATTGAAGTGCATATCAGATTCTCTCTGCCTGAGCAGTGACATTGTAAAACCTCTTTTGAACACTAGACCAATGCCACAGACTATGAGCAAAAGCAACCAGAAACAATGTGGAGAAGATTAATAATAAAAAAAGGTGGTGAAGAGGAAAGAACAGACTGAGAATGAAACATCTGTACTCACCAGTTTGGGGCTTTTCTTCGCAGGTGCCACCCCTACAGAAAGCGAAAGAGACAGAAATATTAATTGTACGCACACAAAGATTTCACCTTCCCCACAGGCACAAATCTGAAAGTAATCCCAAGACAGATGGATGACTCCAATCAGGGCGCTTGGTGCGGCGGCAGCCCCGTCTCTCTTTCCGTTTCTTCTCTCGTTCCTTTACTCCGACAGCACAAACCATAAAGAGGGCAGCGCGGACTATCCGCATCAGAGGACCGACCCCCATTACCCTGATTAAATGCTAAGCAGACCCCATGAACTTAAAGGAACAGTTTGGTCTTTCTTATGTAAAACACAAAAGAAGATATCTAACAGAATGTCCCAGCTGCCATTTTCCATATCATGAAAGTCACTTCCATTGTACGGGCATTCTGTAAAATATTTCCTTTTATGTCTACGGAAGATTTGGAATGACATGATTCCAGACATTTCATTCCAGGGAGAAAAAAATCCCTTTAAACCTACCAGACACTGCGCGAGAGATGAAGACAGAAAAAGAGGAGAGCGAAAGATAGAGAGAACGAATGAGACACAGGAAGAGAAACAGAGAGGGGCTTATGCCCAGACAGGTGCAAAGCTATTACCCATGGAGAAGGAGTCCAAGATACTGAACATTAAATTATAGGCAACGGTCAGTTCCCCTCTTACTGAAACCATCTTCCAGCGTCCCTGCCCCTCGCGATGTTGTTGCCGAAGGATCCTGCATCTAGAGCCAGTCCTTGATTCTCCTGTCTTTTGAGCTTCTCTTTTTTTCTCTCCCTCTCTCTCTCCTTCCTTCTTTTTTGCCCTCCCCCTCCTTGTTTCGATGTGCATCACCCTCGCTCCGTCTTCATGTGTTTGCTGCTTCTCTCTGCTTCTCTCTCCCCGATACGACCGTTCTCGTGCTCGCTTTACCATCGTACTCCCTCCTCCGAACACTGATTCCCTCCCACTTCTACATGCGCTGATGTGCCATCGCCCCCTCCCACGCCTCCATCAGAAAGGCTGGGTATGACAGGCCATGCATAAATTATGCATTCATACATAAATAGATGTGAACGTCATTTATTGCAAGAAAAAAACAAAAAACAGGAAAGAGATGAAAAACTAATGTCGGTAAGATTCATTAGTGTGATCATAAGTTGTGATTTCGCACCTGGGATCCTGATCGGTCCTCTGATTCCAGTCTGGCCTGGAAATAAGGCTGCTTACTATGAAGCCGTTCCCTTGAGAGCAAGTCGTCTGCGTGTGAGCGCGCCCACGGTAACACACATGCACACTCGCGCCATTTAAGCGTCCAGCCTGTCCTGAACACATAGTTCTCTCTTTCAAAAAAACGCTTCCACTCTTTATTCTGATACAACTTCAGGTATTCAATCGTCCTTTCCATTGCAAATTGACCTGCCCCATAAAGCCTTGCCCCCAACCTGACTCATTATCCCCAAAACAAACACAAACGTCCTCTGCAGTCTTCCGCCTCCCTCTCTTCTCTATGCCAGTCTCCACTACATTCCATTAATTGTTAAAAGTTTCTGCAGCATTGCTACACTCCCTCTTTGCTAACACACTCTCTTCATTTTTCTCTGTATGTATTCACTTTAAATCTCACACAATGGTTTGTTTGGTAGAGCAATTTTTCTGAAACTTCTGACAATGGCAACTGTAATATTGATTTGGCTAAACGTTGATGATTCTTATGACCTCAATTGTAATTTCTATAATGTTCTCCCTGCTACAAACTATTCCACAGTGGCACAGCAACAAGAATGCATTTTTTTAAAAAACAGAGAATGAATCTATGCTATTTTATGAGATTAAGAGTAGATTTGTGCTGGTCTTATTTTATAACCCAGTTGAGTGTCTGGAGGTCGTTTCTTATAGAGGAGAGATGCTGCCTAATACCTTGTAATCAATCAATCCATTTCGCTTTACTGGGCACATAATGGCTTTATCTGAATCCCATAAACCAGTGCTGCTTGCTGAATGAAAAACAAACAAAGTGACCAATGCATTAAAAGTGGATGACTCTTATTGTGATTGCTGCTTAACTCTTGAACCTGTTTCAAATCCTGTAGTCAAGCACTTTGAGGTAGTTTCAAGACCCTTGCCATTTCTCTCCTCCTTCCTTTGTGCAGAACTGATACCATATCAGCTCAACATCTCCACCAATTCATCATTTATTTAGAGGTTTGATGAGCAGAACATCAAAGAAACGACAACTGACTGAGATTAGCTATATTTCAGTTCTGCACAAAGTCGTCAAGAAAACTGGGTTAAGTAATTCAGCTCATGTCCAAAATCAAACTCAAATGAACAATATTGTTGGTGTGAGAGACAAACCCAAGTGGCATGTGAGCTCCCTCCATAACTACTGTATGTTGAACATGCAGGAGTTAATCAGCAGGACTATAGGTGACAGGTCATCGGGAATCACGTCAGGCACAGAGGAGACTAATAAGAAGGTTTAGCAGGAGAAGATTATGGTGCACATGCATGTGCATAAGGGCATGAAGAGAGCGAAGGGTTTGTACTGGAACCATTTTCCTCTGCCAGGATGATAGGAACAGATTCTGACGGTCAGGACCATCTGTCAATGATGCAGTCTGACACACAGAGGAATGAGAGACAGTCTCCCAGGAGCGGCCGCAGCATGAGTCTAGTGCGGAGCGTGTGACACAAAACCATTTTCATACAAGACTATTGTCCAGTTCCCAAAACTTGTCAAATCCCTATTTGGCAGCATTCTAGGGCATCACAAGCAGTGAAGTCTGTTAAAAAAGGTAGGCAATTTAATTAAGCTGCCTGCTGCAAAATTGCAGCATCACATTTATGGAGAAGGGATAGTTCACCCAGAAATGAAAATTCTGTCATAATTTAATCACCCTAGAGTTGTTCCAAACCTGTATGAATTTCTTCCCTATGTTGAACACAAAAGATGATATTTTGAAAAATATGGGTAACTAAACAGTTTCTGGTCCCCATTGACTTCCATATTAAGAAAAATACTATGGAGGTCAATGGTGTCCCACAACTGTTTGATTACCAACATTCTTCAAAATATATTTTGTGGTCAACAGCGGAAAGAAATTAATTTACGTTTGTAACGACATGAGGGTGAGTAAATTATGACAGAATTTAAATTTTTGGGTGAACTACCCCTTTAACAATTTCTGTGATCATTTCAAGATGGCGGACAAAGTGTGAGAGATTATAAACACACTTCCGTCAATACTGAAAAATATCAATAAAAATTGTTCAGTGTAAAGGCCTATTCACACCAAGAATGTTAACTATAAAGTTAACAACGATAACTATATTAGTGTCCACACCACCGGTCCGGATGATAATGTTCTGTTTTAAAGCTCGCATCGCCGATATGTTGTCTTCTGCTTTAAACACTCTGAAAGTGGTTCCAGCGACATTGTCATTCCGCATTATAATTTGTGTGCCATTTCCTATTCTAACATAGAGTGATTATTAAAACTTTATATTTATGTAGATGTTGATTATAAATACACTTAAACTTAATTCAGTACTGAAAAGTATCAATAAAAAACCTTCAAGGATAATTAAAATATATTATTTTACCCAATATTGTATTTTGACACGCTTTGAGATAAATCCAAGATGGAAGAAAGTGAGAGAGATGTTAAAAAATACTGTTAAGTAGCAGTAATGAATTAAGTGTAAGATGGTGGACCAAGATACATTTAGGTTAACTTACAATAACGCACTCGTTACTGAAAAGAAATAAATTATGATCAATTGTTAGTTCAGCCTCCAATGTGAAGCGTTATTTGTGTGTAGTTGCTGCCAATATAGAGCGTTTCAAAATGTTCTCATGACATTCCTTGTGAGTTACAAAATGGACTATTACAGCTGCCTATGTAGGCTGCTCACTAGAGAACACAGCTTATGTGTGTACGGTTGTTGTGTGTAGTCTTAACATGACATGGCCTTCAATTGGAGGTGACAGGCCATGGAGTGATGTTAAAATAGCCCTGTGCATACACCGATGCACACACACACACGGCTCTGATGGCTATTGTACAACTTCCCCTCCATTGCTTGTGTGGATTCAGCAGGTCCACACAAACATGTCAATCAAAAATCATTCAAGGGTAACACATAATGAAAGAATAAGATGCAGAGTGGACTTGAAAACACCTGTCTGTCTGTCTGTCCTCACTGCCTACTGGCATTTGTTCCAGAATGTGATGCGCCTGCATGTTGTGTGCAAGACAGACCCCTCCGCTTCATCATTTTAACAGGAAACCCCACCGTAAAGTGCAGCAGAGCATCGTCATGGAAACAAGGTGTGAAATCATGCGATTGGTGGGTTCTATGCTTCCCACTTTTAGCAAACCAAAGGGTGAGCAGTCAGGGAGAAAACGCTCCCCACAACCATTATCTAAACATATTTTTCACAAAAAATCTCTTGGTTTGATTTAGAGCCAGACAACCACTTCTTTTGGACTGTTGCTATCATGAGTATTTGTCTGCAACACCATTCATTTTTGCTGTTGGACAAATCAGCAAAAAAGAATGCAAAAAGTGCAAAAACTTTGCTGGAATCCTTCCTTTTAAAACATTAAATCAAGTTACTTTGGTGCACACCACCAATCATAGTTGTTTATCTTTCTCTCTATGTATCTGTCCAGCCAGAAAAGAGAAACGAGACTGCAATGCTGTTCCATGCTGAAAAGACAAGCTTCGATTCATTTCCCTGCTGATTTAAGGGCCGTTCACATCAAGAACGATAAATATGACGCCAACTATAACTGTAAATTTAATAATTGTTCTAATTCTGTAAGAATAGGGCAGTCCACACCACAACTATAACAATAACGACAGAGAAAATATATTGTTGGAATCACTTTCAGAATGATCTTTTCCAGATGATGAACGATAAACACTTTGAAAGCCACTGATTTTAAAGAGCTCAAGAATTTAAAACGACATGCACCATAAACACAGCATGCGCATATATTAAACAGAACGTTATCGTCAGTGGTGTGGACACTGTAATAAATGATTTTTTGAAGTTGAAAATAAAACAAAAATTATTGGAGAACATTTTACAAGAACATACCATTTCAGTCTTTATACTTCAAAATTAATGTGTTGCTTGCCGTTTCGTTGTAATTGTGAAATGTACTAGCAATTTCTGAGTAAAAATTGTTTTTATGCTTTTTTTTTTTTTTTTTTTACAGTGTAATAAAGTTATCGTTATAGTTATCTTAGGGTGCATGCATGATCTTTCTTAAGAAACTGACCAATATAATGTCCTACTGGTTAAGCTAGTTAAGATGACAGCTGGGAATCAGCATCCAAAACCCAACATATTTTGGTATTTTCTTATCTTAGTGTGTAATTAAGCCTTAACACACTTTTTTGGATGCTTAGAGTATAGCAGCTAATGAGACCAGACTAGTTGATGCCTGTGTAGAAGTGGGTTTTTCATTACTGCTGGGGAAATCAAGATGTGTGCTGTCATGATTGATGTCTCATAAAGGGAGCGGATCAGATAGTAGAACGCACCTTTTCATTTCATCACGCAATCCATAGCTGGAGCATCCCTCACTTTCTTTCTCAAAGCTTCAGATTCTAATAAATACCATCAGGAAGAATTGCAATGAGGCAAGAAATGGCCTTCTATATGTCACAGCGCTAGTAATTCCACACTGACGTAAATACATAAACACACACACACTTCAGGGAGACAGAATGGACTTTTGGGCAACTAACTCAAAGCCATGATCTATTCAGCTTGCAAATGCACATTGTGTTGAATTGATTACTCCGGGCATTACAGATGCATGAATCTCCTTTATACTGATTGTTTGCGAACGTATCATTTAGACCTGAACAGCTGAGAAGCATCTGAAGAAAAAACAGATATCGTTCAAGCCTCATGGAAAAAAAAAAAAAAAAAAAGTCAACGATGACAACCACAGGTTTTATTCTCTCTCGAGCATCAGAAAATTTCATTACGTTTGATTCTTAAAGGAATACTTTCTGAATTCAGCACAAGTTAAGCTTAATTGATGGCACTTTGAGTACTAGAAAAACTACATTTCCATTAGTTCTTCAAAAAAGAAAAAATCTGGGTTACAATGAAGCACATTCAATGGAAATGAATGGGGTCAATCCATAAATGTTACAATACTCAATATTAATAGTGAAAATTTAAAAAGCTTTACCGCTTAAATACACAAGTTTTATTTCTCCTTTTAAATAAAAAATTAACGTCATTCCCTTGTCCACTTCCATTGTAAGAGTCTCAACTTGACTTTTTGTGGTAAATTATAAAAAAGTATATTATATATATATATATAATTATATATACAGTATATATTTAAAAAATAAATATAATTTACCACAAAAAATCAAGTTGTGATATATATACACATATATATCTACACATACACATACATTTTCCAGAAAACCAGCAGAGCCAGCAGTGCATCTCCTGCAATAAGAAATGTTTTAATAGGCCAAACATTCTGCAATTTTAAGATGTGCGTATCTATGTTTTAAAGGAATTAAGAAACGTACATCATGTTTATTTCTACCCATCAGATCATTCTTCGGACTCTACTCTAATTAGTAGGCCAGTGATGGGTGAGTGCTGATGAAAAGGAATGGTGTGTGTGTGTGTGTGTGTGTGTGTGCTTATTTGTGTGTGGTGGGATTTGTTGCCTGACATCAAGGCCAGCAATTAAAGGTGAGGTGTGAGCACAGAGAATACTTAAAACATTCCAGACACATTTCACAGGCATTAGAGAATGTCTTTGGTGTGCACCAGCATGAACCACTGAACTTGGATTACTCCAATGATAATTAAAGCGCTTTTAAATGTTTTTTATCTTTTTACCCTTACCGCCATACAATGTTAGTCAAGGTATTTTGCACCAAAAAAACGTCAAAGTTTAGCATTAAATGTTCATTTCCCGCCCTTTCTTTGACCCTTAAAATTAAACATGCAGTTTTTTTTGTAAATATAAATGTTAGCAGGGCTAAAAATCTGAACTATAGCAGAATAAAATACTTACTACTGATCTCTGGTTGTGCTTTAAAAATGCCATGCAATAGAGCATGTAGGCCTAAGCCACATATAAGCCAGATATAAAACAGGCCATTTCTGTCCTGCCATCTTATTTTGCTTCCTGCAGTTTGCGCATAAATTACACTACAAGTTATGTGACGTCAGTTCAGTAGGCCATCAAATCCTAGCGGACAACTTTTTTTGCTTTATTGAAAATAGCTAGGCGGCAGTTCTATTGATGAGTCATAAAAAAATAAGCAGTGCATACTCTTTTGTTTACCTGCTGGTAACTGTCCCAAATGACAAATGGGGACGTTTTTAATACAGCAGGCTCTGGCCTTGCAATTGGCATGCAGCAATTTCATGGCCCTGTTAAAAGCATTTACACAAGACAGATAAAAGCGCTTTCAATTCATCAAATTAATAATCCGAGTGCTAGGCACTGACTGAATGCCCTGTAAACAGGCAAAATTGGAATTTGAAGCTCTGAGGTTCTGAAAGGGATTTGTGTGCAAAACTCTCTCAAACTGTAACTTTCTATAAGGAGGAACTTCTTTCTTTAACAGTCAGATGCTGGTATTCAATGCTTTCTCTCATTTCACACATGCACATACGCGAGTCTCTCTATTCCTCTTAGTCTGTCTCTCTTTGTTTCTTTCATTCACTTTTGCTGTCTCTGGACTGTAGAGACAGCGGTTTTCCACCAAAAGCAGGTAACCTTGACATTTCTATCTCAACTTCCTCTTCTAATATTCAAGATAGAGAAAAAAAGCTGAGTGGAAGTGTCAGATGAGGGTTAACAGACAGCTGATTTTGGTAGCCCTCGAGGGAAAAGCAGATGTCACAGACTTCATATTCATGATCGACACGGACCTCTCACCCGAGACTGTCTCTGTCTGGACACATTCCTGTCATTCTCTCTTCATCTCAAGTGCACAAGCTCTCATTCAGGAACACTGACTGAACAGCCTATTCTCTCACTCTTCCCTTGCTTTACACTTAAGTAGTAAGATTTTTAACAATCTCCGTAAAGTCATGTCCACATTGCAAGACCCTTTTCACATTCCCAGGCTTGGAACACCAAAAGAAAACAATACCACAGTAAGAAAAAGTGAGAAAGAAAGTGTACTAGATTTATAAAAGCAGAAATATGTAATCAAAAAGGGCCAAAAAGCACCCACTTAAACAGGATACAACCATCTGGCTGACTTGTAAACCAACCAATCACAGTTCATTATTTTACATTTAGGAGTGGGAGAATCTAAAATGGGATACAACTCAAGGAATAGAAAGTTTGCTTCATAGGGATGCTGCTTAATATACACTATACCGTTCAAAGGTTTGGGGTCAGTAGTACTATTGTTTTTTTTGTTTTTGTTTTATAAACTAATAGTTTTAATCAGCAAGGACACATTACATTGATCAAATATTAGTTTATCAAATAAATGCAGCCTCGGTGAGCATAAGAGAGAGACTTCTTGCAAAAACATTACAAAACCTTTTTCAACCCCAAACTTTTGAACTCTAGTATATCAGTACCAGACTGGATTTTGGTAATTTTGGGTATTTTTTCATTTTTATTTTTAATCCATTTAACGAAATAGCATTACATTTTAATATCAGCTATTTGTGGGTTATCAGCCATTTTGATCATTTAATTGTACTGGTCAGAATTGTATTATCGGTGCGACCTTAAAGGGTTAGTTTGCCCAAAAAGAAAATTATCCCATAATTTACTCACCCTCAAGCCATCCTGGATGTACATGACTTTCTTCTGTCAGCCAAACACAATTGGAGATATATTTAAAAAAAATTCTGGGAGTGAATAGTAACTGAGATTTTGAAGCCCAAAAAAGCGCATCCATCCATCACAATCCATACAGCTCGGGTCAGAGTTCACTCTTCGGTCCGAACTTGACTCGCATACGGCCGATCCCCGAAAGCAAGTGATTATAGTGTACAAATTTATAAATATGGATATTTTTTGTACAAAAATGCATCGCTTCACTTAAGAAGGCTTTTATTATCCCTTGGAGTCATATGGATTATTTTTTGGATGGATAACCCTTTAATGATGCCATAAACCCTGTTGACTTCGACAAATAGTTTTTTTTTTTTCGACAAATAGCTAGTTTTTAAATTAAAATTAAATTAAAACAATAAAAAAATTCTTGTGAGCTCACCTCTTTGCACCAGCATGGTCACTTCACTGCCTTTGGGGCACTTGCTGAGCAAATCGACCACCTGATTGTGAGTCAGGTTCTGCACGTTCCTCTTGTTCACCTCCATGATGATGTCCCCCTCCCTCAGGCCTCTGCATCGTGGGTAATCCACTATCTGCTTCACTCGCTGGCCTCCCCCAGAAGGGCTGTCCGCTATTGTGAAGCCAAATCCTTTGTCGCCCTTCTCCATATGGACAGTAATAAGCTCGGGCTGGGTTGCAATCGAAGACGCCAATGTCACCACGTCACTAGAATAACCGTGAGAGCCATTGGAAGCCACCTCCGCTGAAGGGCTGTGGGGGCGAGGTGGGTCGCTGGAGCCATTCAAACTACCACCGCCACCTGTAGTTTCGCTCCCGTGGCTGGAGGGCGAGTCATAGCTTTCTTTTCCATTGACGATGATGGGTTCCTTGTCCAGAATGGCCACAGAAGTCACCAGGCTAGTGTTGGGGTCATCAGGGTCAAAGGGTAATGGGTAGCCACGGCAGAGTTCAAGGTCGACCATAGAGCCGATAGGGATGGACTGGAAGATCTTCACAACCTGGGCGTGTGTGTAACCCAACACGCAGGTGTCGTTCACACTCACGATAACGTCACCTGAAAAAGCAAAACACGTGTTGGCCCAAGAACAAAGATTACAGCACAAAAGACCACAGTTTCAGATTTACCTGTTTCCATCTTTCCGTCCAGGGCAGCTGGTCCATCGAGCACCAGACTCTTAATCTGCAGAAACTCATCCGGTTCATCTCCTCCTACTACGGTGAAGCCGAAGCCACGTCTGCTCTTCTTCAGCTTGGTGTTAATGAATGTTCCCTTCAGTTCTGCAGGGTTCCTTGTGAAAAATGGCTTCCCTCCTGCAATAAGAAAAGCATTGCACAATTCGTGAGCTATGGGAAAAGGTGAAGGTAAATCTGTTGGCCCCTCGGCATGAGATGATTATACCTCTGTGTATTAAAACAGCAAATCTCAAGAACATTTTAAGTTTCAAGAAGAAACTGCACTACAAAGTTAACTTACCAACCATAGAGTAATTAAGTAGGCTCAAAAAAAGCAAGATACTGTTGTTGTACAAACTCGGATCGTCTATCTATCCATCCATCCATCCATCTGTGTCAGTCAACTTACTAACTGTATATCCATCTTAACGCTTTATTAACTACACAGGGTCTAACCCACCTTTTAAAATTTTAATCTGTCAAGCCAACAAGTTTGTGTTGACAAACCTTCCTTGTTTTACATTTTAGCATTGCTCTGTCAGAAAAGAAATTAACAGTGTGTACTTCTCAGGCTATTTTTGTTAAATAATCATGTTGTGCATTATTATGGTTATTCGGGTAAATGGTCAAATGAATGTTAGTAGATGGATCAGCTGGTTATCAGTCCTAGATCAGAGCAAAAGTGACGTTAGTACAAGATACAAGAGAGAATGAGAAGAGAGAATCGAGGAGTGAGCAGAGAAGAATGGTGTCATCGGCTAGAGAGATGATGTGTGATCTGTTCATGATGGTCTGTCATGTCAGAAGGATCAGAGAAAGCTGCAGAGATACCCTGAGGAGAGACACACTGCACACTGAATGCAAATGGCTGGACATGATAAAGATATATATGAGAGAGGGATAATAAATGATAGACAGAGCAACAGAGCTGTCCATAACAGTAAAATCTAAATGCACACAAGCACACAAAACTGCATACAGTATGCAATGGGGTCCAAAAGTCTGAGACCACTAGTGAAAATGCATATATTTCTATTTTCTGTTTTAATACAAAATTTTCATTACAAATTATATTAACATAAATATTGAGTGAAAAGAACAGAACAAATAACACTAATTTCAGAAAGTCTTAGAACAGATATAATGCAAAAGATTTCAATTTTGAATCCCAGACTTTCAATATGGACTTTTATAACCCCACAGTATATAATTCCTGAAAGTATCCATATGTATCCTAAACATATTTGATCCAAGATCAGTTTTTTCCCAACATACTTGTTCTTTAGTGCATAAGCCTTGGTTGGAATTTAATGTGTCAAATCATTCAGAATATTTTGAAACGACACCATTTCTCTTCGTTAATTCAACACATCCTTGACTTAAATGACCATAAAGCATATTTTGTATGTAACCCTAGAAAGCACCACAGAAATTGAATGAGTGCCCACATTAAGACGCCAGAGACATGGCAAATGGTGTGAGGGATAACGCAAAATTCTTCACTTAAAAAGAGTGTTTGCTAATCTTTAAACAAGTAGCTTATCATTGGGTGTTCAAACAATACAGGGACGGAAAAGACATAGAGCTGAGGGAAGGAAGATTTGGAAAAAGTGAGTGAATAGTGAATGTCCACAGAGGAATACGCCACGTACGGGTGTGTATGTGTTTGTGTTACAAACAAAAAAGGAGGCAACACATACGTTTAGCCACCAGTTGGGGTGGTAGTGGAGGGGCGGTGCCGGGGTCTCTGTAAGTCTCTTGGTGGTTAGCAGCATAGCTCGCTAGCGGTGGTCCTGAAGAATGCTCCTCTATCCATTCTGAAAGAGTGAAGGATGCACTTCCTTTTTGTGTGTTTCTCAAGCCAGTCGCACTTCCTGCCTACTCAGACTAATACTGAGGCTGTGCAACCACCAGCTTTAGACCTTTACAGCCCCCTACGGTGTCCTAACTTTCCTAAGTGTAAAACTTGCATATTGTCAGTACTGTATCACAATCAGTGGCAGAATGAGATACTTGAACTTGAGGGTGAAGAAGTTATTAGGTAATCAAGAAAGCAATTTTCAGCTGAGTTGGCTGGGAACAAGACCAAGGCAACCTGCATTTCAGTAGAACTTTCTAGACCGTTTATAGAATGAGGTGCGACTCAAGCAGCCTTGAAAGTCAACGTGAGCTCATAATCAACCCTATTCCCTTTCATAAAGAGAAAGTAACAAACCTGTATGATTTTCAGAATCAGAATCAGTTTATTGGCCAAGTGTTCTCACGCACACAAGGAATTTGTTGGGGCAGTGGAAATTTCTTTCCTCTGTGGAAAATTAAAGAAGATTTTTTGGTAACACTTTATTTGGTCCCACTTTATATTAAGTGGCTTTAAGTACTATGTACTTACATGTACTTACATTGAAATTAATAATTTGATACAATGTACTTATTGTGTAACTACATGTTTTTACATTGTACTTACATATTAAAAATTCCTGCATGTAATTACAGCTGTAATTAATTTATGTAATTACATTTGTAATTACACAGTTGACCCTTCCCTTACACCTTAAACCTACCCAATCCACCACACCTCTCCCTAACCTTACCAGTATCACACCTCAGTAGCAGCAAAAGTGTTTTACAATACAACATGAACACAATAAGTACATTGTACTTATTTTTTGATGTAAGTACATAGTACTTAACGCCACTTAATATAAAGTGGGACCCTTTATTTTACAGTGTCCTTGTTACATATGTTACATGTACTTACCATAATAATAACAGTAAATTATGCATAATTTACCCTACCCTAATCCTATAGTAAGTACATGTAGTTGCTTAATATTACTCAGTACTTAAATATATAATTACACTATAACAATTACACCTTAAAATAAAGTGTAACCGATTTTTTTTATATTTATTTTCCTTTTGTGGAATTCAATGGTCACCAAAACTGTATGGTTACCAATATTCTTCAAAATATCTTCTTTTTGTTTGGAAAGACATGAGGGTAAGTAAATGAACACAGAATTAAACATCTGGGTGAACTATCCCTTTAAATAGAAAGAGAAAAGAAAGAAAGAAAGAAAGAAAGAAAGAAAGAAAGAAAGAAAGAAAGAAAGAAAGAAAGAAAGAAAGAAAGAAAGAAAGAAAGAAAGAAAGAAAGAAAGAAAGAAAGACTTTTTTTAAGTTTAATCAACTTCAACTTCAACAACAAATGAGCCGTTATCTTGTATAAGGTAAAAAGATATGTAAAAAATATATAAAAAGTTGCTCAACTTATTTTGATGAGTGAAAGCAATGTAAAAACATATGTCATAACTTACTGATCTTATAATTTTTTACAGTGTGGGGTTGATTATGAGTTCATGTTGACTTTAAAGGCTACTTTTTTTTTTTTTCTCGAAAATTCAGTTTCAATCGAAAAATGTCATATTATGGAAGTAAAATGGGTTGCAATTAGCATTTCATATTGACTTTAATACCGTTTGCTCCAGGTAATTAACTGGGAAAATCCTGATTTATATACATAATACAAAACAAGATTTAAAAATAGGCCTATATATATATATATATATATATATATATATATATATATATATATATATATATATTATAAAAAGGACCACAACAAATACATTTTCAAAATGCATGAAGTCATGTGTCGACTTCTCTTCAAAAAAAATCTTTTTACAAATAAATATAACATTTTCCAAAAAAAACTAAAGCAGTTTTTGAATAATTGAATACATTATTAACTTAAGCCATGTGATGATTAACAGTTCCAAAACCAAAGCGTCAACAAACATGGACAATCACAAACTTATAGGAAAAGAAAGAAATGGCGGCATGTTGGGCCTTAAACGAACCTTGGATATACCGCTCACCTTCAGCGGGCTGAGACTGCTCCAGTTGCTTCTTCCTTTTAGCCTCCAGAATTGGGTTCTCATACTGCGTCTTCCTGTTAATATGGCTGGGAGGTAGAGAGAGAGAGGTAGAGAGAGAGAGAGAGAGGTAGAGAGAGAGAGAGAGAGGTAGAGAGAGAGAGAGAGAGAGAGAGAGAGAGAGAGAGAGAGAGAGAGAGAGAGAGAGAGAGAGAGAGAGAGAGAGAGAGAGAGAGAGAGAGAGAGAGAGAGAGAGAGAGAGAGAGATGATGTAGATGAGTTAGCAGAGGACACAGTCAATAACAGAGCCAGAGGGAGAAATAGGAATTAGAATGAGAGGGCAGGTAAAGGTTGAGCAGAAGGAGAGCAGGTAAGTGGACGAGAAATAAAGTGAATTAATTCAGAGAAAAGGCAATAAAGATGGCTTAAACTATGGCTGAAGGCCTCTGCATTCATTTAAAATTGAGCAAAAAAGTATGCTATTCTCTCTCATCTTATGTGCTTAAGAGCAAAATCTGTCTACTACACTAGGCAAGCTCAACAAACATGAATCAAAAGCCAAAAATAAAACCCCATCACCACATTTACCAAAAAAATACAGATCGCACCCAGCTGCGATCCAGGCTACTTTCCAAAAGGCCTGTGCAATTTACTAGGCAAATACTGCTCAAAACATACATAAACCTCTCCAAAGACAAAAACCGAAAGGTTTCCTGCCTCGGAGGTATTGCTTTGAAACAACATCAAAACATATGAATGCATTCATATTTATGCACTACAAACCCAAGGGTCCCCCTGAAGGGGAGGGAGAGAGAGAGAGAGAGAGAGAGAGAGAGAGAGAGAGAGAGAGAGAGAGAGAGAGAGAACAAGATTTCAGAATGGTAACAGTAACAAAGGGTGTGTACAGCCGAAATGGAACAGGCACAATCGGAGGGATGGCAGCAGTCTCCTTTATGCTTCAGGGTGATGTCATATATTAAAGATGATTTGAAGGTAATATCGATGAGTCACTTACTCAACATAATACACCCCATACACTGGATCATCGATCTTCTCCCAGCCTGTTGGCAGCTCTGGAAAATGAGCAAAACAGAAGAAATGTTCAGCTCATTATAACTCATTTAATAAGGCTTTTATCAAATACTTTGTCATTTGATGTCTTGATTTTTCAACCAATTAAAATGCAAGAGGCTTCAAACTAACAAGCCGGATATTTTAAAACTATAATGACCATGCCGAGCAGATTATATAATTATAGCATGCAAATTGAATCTTATTATTCGTCTGTTGTTGCTTTTTTACTTTTACACAACTGCACTACAAAATGTATGATTCTGATTGGTTGCCAGATGTTCTAAGTTATTGGTTACTGTCATACACTGAACTATTTCAGTGATGTCAAAGAGCTGTATTGTCTACCACAACAATATAAAAGAACTATAAAAAACGATTTCTCTGTCTCTCTTTCCAATAATGGCTTGAGAACAACCCCCCGCTGTTAAAGTGATGCTTCTGAATCAGTAACAGAGACTTTGACTCATTCAAACTAGCAATAACGGCTTGATGCTGAATCAGTGTTCTACACTCAAATGCATTAAAGGATTAAAACATTAAAAATGTTTAGGATAAGCACATGTCCATGAGGAAAACCATGGTAAAATGAAGAATAATTGATAAATGGAACACATACTTTTTGAAAGTAATGCACATTCTGCTTGCTGCGGAAGCACTACCATCATTTTCAATCATTCAAAAGTCATAAATTCTTTTGTGCAGACTGGATGATTCCCATCTCAATGTAATAAAAACATTGCTTCATATCCGAGGATCCGTATTAACTGAAACATCAGACTAAAGACGCAGAATACGCTGTTAACAGGATGAAGTTTGTATACAGGTCTGCCATTTGTCTTCAGGCACAGGCCCTGATAAAAATATTCCCTGTGATATTTACATGAAAAGCAAATGCATTCCCCATCATTTCCAAATCTCTTGCCCTGCAAACAACAAAAATGCGAACAGCTCTGAAAATTTCAGGGAAAGGTTGACAAGTGTACAAAAACAACAGAAGATATTCAGAGATTTGATCGTGACGCTGTTAAAAGACACACTCCATGTCTTCTCTAGAATAACGGAATAATCATAAAAAGGCTCTGCTGCATTTGACATTGAAATGTGCTTTCATGCATTTGAAAATATTGCTTTTTTTTACCATAGCAACCCCTATTTAGGCAGAAATGTCATAGTACCAGGGACACAGAGCTGTATTAGCATAGTGCCTGCAGCACACAGGAAACTCGTCATCACACCCACCATAGAAAAGTTCTATATTATGCATGTGTGTGTGTGTGTGCGCAACAAAGCAAGAACTCATTATCTTTCCCAAGCAGCAGCAGCAAATAAGACAGTCTCCTGTACTGTCCTAATGAAATTATAAATGTCAACAAACACTAATTACTTACAAATAACGATCTAACGGTGAGCGATCTCTCAGCAGCCTCTGTCTCATATATCTTCATTCCTCCTGATCTTTCATGAGTTTCCCATAATTAATCAACAAGTGTTTTTGGGTGTGGGGTGAAATGTACGCCATTTTGTGCAGCTGTGTAATAGACAAGCTGTCACAAAATCATTGCTACAGTATGCTGGATAAAGGTGAAGCGTGCAATTTTTCCATTGTCAAAATAAGTGAAAAGACTTAGAAAATGAATATAACTAATCTATTTTGTAGCTTGATTTACCCAAAAAGTGTAAGCACTGGGATTCTCTGGTGCTTTCAAAACATTAGTTTTGTCCCGAATGACATACTACACACTATGCACTCTATTATCAAGTGTATAAATGTTAAAAGTTTATATTTGTCATCCAGCACTGGAGTCGGAATCATCAGGGTATCTGAAGTGCACTCTTTCTTTACGAAATTCGCAGTGTTACCTAACTACTCACACTATTTTTACTACAAAACAGCATAGAATAGTGTGTAAATATGCAAATTAGGACACACCTATTGATCTGATCATTTGGAGGTTCAGACTCAGACTAGCATAGCAACAAAGGCAACCAATGGCATTATTTGGGGGCGTGGTTATGTGTTTGTCTGACCAATAGCAGAAAGGGGGTGTGTTTGAGGAAACCTGTTTGAAACCATTATTATTTTTGCAACTAGACTTTAAAATAAGGTCCCGTTACTTAACGTTAGTTAATGAATTAACAGACAATGAGCAATACATTTATTAAAGTATTTATTCATGTTTGTTAAATGTAATAAAAATACAACTGGTCACTGTTTATTCATGTTAGCTCAGGTCCATTAAATAATATTAACAGATACAAAAAGTAACTAATGTGGTTAACCAATATTAACAAATGAAACCTTATTGTAAAGTGTTACTTTTTTATATAATTTGTTATGAGGAATTTTAATTTCACCCAACAATAATTTATAAATGATTAATAATATAATATAATATAATATAATATAATATAATATAATATATGTTTTTGTTTTGTTTTTTTTGGTATTTTTTGTGAAGAAGAAAGCCTAAACGCCTACCAATAGCAACTGCTCAATTGTACGTCCTGTCCTTCCCCCACATCATTACTGCGACTCTACTGACAAATTGGCCATTAATCTGTTTGCATCCCATCGTCCCTCTCTACAGGATCAAGTCTCTACTGTGTGACTGGATACTCTCGTACCTACTGCCCACATCCCGCAGTCACGGCATCAATTTAATGGCTCCGATTTCTCAAATCAATAGCTATTGACCGTGCTCTTCCAATCAGCCCGGACACAAACACAGGCCTCCTCAAGGCCACTGCCTGCATCACCCAATCCGTTACTAATGATGAATCAGCCCTTCAATTACAAAGGCACACTGAACAGCAGAGAGAGCTCTGCGTGCTGCGTGCTCTGGCGATGGTAAAACTGATTAAAGCAACAAATTATTCAATGATTTGACTGCCACTGTTAGCTCGACATAATAGTTTCGGATCTCTTGAGCTATTTGCATGCATAATGAAAATGGAACCACTCCCAGCTGCGAGAGTCCTGAGTTAAACTCCAAACGCTTCAACGGTAGAAATAGTAACAATGAATATTTCATATCATGCAGTGCCAATGACAACACAAATGAACCTTGTTTAAAAAGTAATGAAATGCGTTTTACGGTCATTCCAAAATGAATACCGAAGAACTAGATGACAGCAGTACTTAAACATGGTGGTGCATTGTGGGTAAACGTTGCCCTTTGCACTGATCAGCTGTGAGGTCCGTTTTCATAATCAGCTTCAGGATTTGAGTGGAAAAAAACCTCGTCCCAAAGCAGCACAGAAGGATCGATCTACCCCACTAACATGCAGCTTACATATGTCTTGCAACATGCATATGTCTACAGGTTTAAAAAGAAATTTTCCCTATGGAATTGTGGCCTACCTAGCTCATTGTCCAGCTCCTCTGTATGTACCCCTTCTGCACGAGAGGGAGTAAAAGGGGAGCAGGTGTGCAAAGTGGGGCGAGAGAAAGAGGGGAAGGGTGTCAGAGAGGCAGAGAGGGTTAGTTGATAATACAAAGCAAAATTACAGCTCAAAGCCACCATACAACATAAGCAGTGGAAATGCTTACAATTAAGCCACCATATTACATAAGCAGTGGAAATGTTTCATTAGTGGCATTTATTAATAGCAAAATGATCTGGATTGTGTGAGAATCATTGTGAATTATTGTGTGAGATCTGAAATCATATTTGGCATAATCATAAAACCGCTCTGGAAATCATTCCAGATTCCACCACACAGGGAAATTGGCTTTAGAGGTTCATTATTTGTTTGTGTGAGGAGATTCAATACAATCCAGACACTCCTTGTAGCATTATATCAGCTGCCTTTCACATGGTGAGAGTGTCTGTAAGACATATGACAGCTCAAGAACGCCATCTACAGGCCATCACGAGATTACAATGGACAATGTGAGGCACTGATTATATGCAGCTCTGATTATTAAAACTGTATGTGACAGATATTATTTAAAATGTTAGATTTTCTACATTAAAAGCATATGAACAACACCAGAAAAACACTCAGGAGCAAGCGTTATGAGTGCATAATCTAAAAAGCACACCATAAAACTGATATTTGCACAAGCAAACCAGACAAAAACTCAGGCACACGTCCATACCATCATCTTCACATTCCTCCAGGGGCTTTTGAGGTTTGTCCAGGCATCGGGGGTCTATCCAGGATGTTGTCTTTGTGTTGTGGCTAAGAATAGATGCAGAACACAGACAGTGAGGCATTGTTCTAAGAGATGCCTTCAGAACAACATCCTGTGGCCTCTTTTCTGCATCCCAGAAGGCAGGAAAACATATACTAAAGATATCACAATGTTTGATACTTCCTGCCTTGATATCTGAAAAACCGCCAGAAGCAATTTCTAAACTTAAAATAAGAAACATAAAACCACTGCAACCTACGATATTTATAGTGCAACCTTTGTCTATACATAAACCTATCTAAATATACTAAAAGTGGTACCAAAAAGTATTTAAAAAAGACAATTGGGTTACACTTAAAAATGTATGCATTTCATTGCATTAGATTCAAAATCAAGTGGCATCTGCAAACAGCTGATCTTCAAACTTTTCTCAGATCTAATTTCAATTTTGTATGGAGGCCAAAATGAGACACTCATTTAATAAATCAGTAAATCTATGTTAAAAAAATCAACTGACAAAACTATCAAGCAATCAATTATAAAAATGCTGATAAATATATGAAAGAATTCACAGCTTAAAAAATAATAACAATATGTGCACTAATTATTAATGTAGAAATAATGATAAAAAATTAAAGTTATTCTAATTTTTGAAAATTAAGATACATTTCTCTATTGAAATGAGAATTCTCTATTGATTTTTCAGGTTTCCCTATTATTGATAAGAATCTTTTTTTCTCATTTATTTTTGTATTTTTTTTTATTCGTATGTTTTTAATTGATTTTAAAATTGATTTTACTATTTTTAAAAATAATTTATTCATAAATATTATGCCAATATAATTGCCTTTCAGGAGGACATATAAAATATCATTGCTACTTGATATTTTGTTATATAAAGCAAGTATTCGTGCATTTAACATAATGTGTGCAGTGTCCAAAAACTTTTCAAAGCCAATGTAAAAATAAAAGTGTCATGAAGACAATAGTTGGTTCTTACTCTATAAAGTAGACCTCTCCGTTCTCAGTGTAGGCCATCTCCCAGTTTCCAGGCAGAGGCCCCAGAGGGTCCTCTTCCGTGGGATAGCCGGGGTGTGTGTGTGTATTCTGAGAGCTCTCCGTGGTTGACGCCGAGGTGTTGTTGAGCCCGTAGGGTTGAACGTGATCGCGGGCGTAGGGCCGCACGGAGGGGTGGTCGTCCGGTTCACTCGAGTCTCCTGCATGCACACATAAGATTAGTACACAAAGACAGACCCTCTCAGTTCAACATGAGGCTCTGGATGAGAAATGCATCCCAAATAAATGTGGCAATGTACTTTTGCTAATGCTAATGCTTTGGAGAGTGGCACCAGGCCCCCTCCCTCTCACTTCCTGTAAACTCTGCAGTGATCAAACACTTTTCACACTATACTATACACAAATACACATACCGACACATGGTTGTCTGACACTTTCCCACCCACACCAAAAAATGAAAATCACAAACATCCCCTCAAATCAGTAAGAGTGTAAACAATTTAAACACTTAACCTTCTTGGAGAGGTGAGGAATCTAAACAAAACGACTCTCAGCTAAATTGCATGGCCCGCCTGACTGAAATAGCTGCTTTAAATAAAACCACTCTTCCAAATTTAAAGGCGTGAACCTGTATGAATAGGACAGCTTATTGCCTATTTTAAATGAAGGGCCCTAGAATTAACTTGGATATTGAACAAAACATGCAATATAAAATATTATAATTCTTTTGAAGTAAAATATGTGATTACAGCCTGAAGTATGGATTGGAAAAATGTCATAATGCTTACACAAACCAGCATGTGGGATCAGGAGCAGAAATTGAATGGTTTTCACATTCATCTATGGTGATTCGCTCACAGACCAGACCGTCTGCCGTTTACACCTGGTTGTAACGCGTCTCAAATGCAACTTTGCGCTGCGATTATGCGACTACACAATCTTTCAAAAAGTTTGGGGTCAGTAAGATTTTTAATTATTTGCTAATAAATTAATACATGTATTTATATAATTTAATGGCAGTAAAGACATTTATTGAATTCAAATAAATGTGTTTAATCCTAAAAGAATCCTGTGGAATCCTGAAAGAAATGGATTATGGATTCCACCATAATATTATTTGTTATCAGAAATGTTACATGAGCACCAAATAAGCATACAATGTAAAAATGTATATGATCAATAAGTTATGACAACATATATTTTTACATTGCTTTAACTCATTAAAATAAGTCAGTTTAATGTAATTTAAGTTGAAATGACTTAAACGTCCAAGTTGATTGTACTTAAAGAATTTAAGGCAGCAACTTTTTTTTTATTTTCTTCTTTTTTTTTTAACAGCATATTAGAATGATTTCTGAAGGATCATGTGACACTGAAGACTGGAGTAATCATGCTGAATATTCAGCAATAAATTACATTTTAAAATATATTACAATAGAAAACAGTTCATTTAATTGCAATAAAATGTATCTGATCTACTACTGATTTTAATGTATTTTTGATCAAAGAAATGCAGTGAGCATGAGAGACTTCTTTTAAAAAAACATTACCGAACCCAAACTTTTGAACTGAATCTTCCTGCATGTTAATAAAGCACAAAAAAAGAAATGTTGGCACAAAAGCGCTGCTTCCACATACTCCCAATCTCACAGCAAACATGACATTTAGAAAGGAATTCACAATATAACTGTAGTTGTGCAGCTGTATTAACTGAACTTTATATGTGTAAGCCTCCAACTTGGGTGGGAAAATGTCTTTGAAGTAGTTTTAAACCCTTGTTTTAGCATAACTGTTGATTGACAGATCAATAGGCGGTGCTCAATGTTATCCAGTACACAACAGGATAGATCTGCATTTATAATACAATGCAATGTGGACATTTGCATTTTCGACTATCACCAAATATGTTTACAGCAATCGAATCGTAACACAAAAGCGTTGAAACCTGTACTTAATGCTGCCCACTTGTGATCAGATCACAATAATGTCAATACCTCTGATCGACCAGCAGCAGCTATTGCGTGCACGTGCAGCAATCCATTTCATAGACAGATGGCTTCTAAGAACAACACAAAATGCAACCCATTCAATACTCTGATACAGAGTGTGAAAGTTGGCAGCGCATAACTGTAGGATCAATAAATAAAGACAGGGAGAGTCCATCTTGGTGCTTTCTAACACAAACAAAACCCCTCTGCCACAGCCAGATGGCGCTCTTTCCCCCTTCCTCCCTGAATCGTGATGGCGAAGGAAGAGGAAAGCAACAAAGAGGCATCACTCTTCCCTTCTCCCATGTGCCAGACGGAAACGCAAACACATCGGCTCACTGCTGACCTGTGAAGCTACTGTTCATTTCAGGAACCTCATCATCATCCTCAGTCTCTGTAGGCACTATTCCAGCATTTTGCATCTCATTGTAAGACTTGGTGCGTCGTGGGGTTGACTGCTGGGAACCAGGAAGGCTGTCTTGCAGAGCATCGCCAGTAATCACTGTCCCACTAGGGGGCTGGCTGGGCGGCTTGGGTGTTCCATAATAGTTACCTAGGCAACAAGAGGATATTACCAGCATTCAGAACAGGAGGGTTAAAGGAAATGCAAGACATGATGATGATGTGGGTTTTTTGCAAATGCTCTATTATGAAAATAAATGCTTGTCTTCATGAAGTTGATGCAACTTTAATGGGAGATAATGGTATCAGTGTGTCTGGACAATCAGGCAGTATTGTTTAAGGGTAATGAGCGTGCACAATGGACAGAGCTGTCTGTCTGAACAAAAGCACTCCACATCATTAAATGAGAGTGATAAATTTAGAATTCAGCCACGTCAGGACGAGTGATCAACCTTAATATTAATTAAGAGATTAATTTTGATTAAAAACAACAGCTGCAAAGAGTAGAATGAAAAAAAAGAAAGATGTTAACTATTAACAAGAATGTATTTTGTTACGTACATACATAACATAGCATATATGATATCTGAAAATCTGGGATTAAAAATTTCATAATTTTAAAAATATTATAGTTAATAGTTAAAGTTTTTAACTATTAACAAGAATGTATTTTGTTCTTACATATCTGAAAATCTGGGATTAAAAATTAATAACAAAAAAAAGATATATACAGTGATGCATGTGTGTGTATATATAAATGTATTTAAAATATTTATATATATATATATATATATATATATATATATATATATACACACACACACACACACACGCATACATACATACAGTATAAAATTGATTAGTAATAAATAAAATAAAATATACATTTATGGTGTAAAATAAATACGAATTATTTCAAAGTCACTAATAAAATAAATAAATTTGTGACATTATTAATCTGAAAAAACTAGGATTTAAAATTCTGATTGAATGTCTCTTAAACATGTTAATAAATAATGTTTGAGAATAAAAAAAAATGTAAAACAAATGTTATGATGTAAAATAAATAAGAACTATTTAGATTCTGCACTATTCACAGGTCACTAATCAAATAAGTAAATTTGATCATGTGACTGTGTAAAAAGGACAGTTTTTTACCATCCCACAATCCACATGTATTGTGAGCTGACCTTGATCTATGAGCACTGCCTTGGTTTAACATAACTTAACCTTTATATCATTTGTATGACTTACAAAACCAAATCCAAAAAGGTATGCAATAAATACAATTTCCTACTCTGTTTTTATATGAGAAAATCAGTTTGGTGTTTATCTTCATGGGAAGGACTCAATGAGAATTTGCATCCCATAATGCATTGCTGATAAAAGGTTTCCAACACCTTCAATGACATTCCATAATCTTTCCAATAATTTGCTTTTATTGGGTAAGGATAAAAAAAAAAAAAACATCCACTCATGAAAAGCGATTTCTAACTTATATTTTTGAGTGCAATGTAAAAGTAGAACAATTCATATTGACAATGTTTCTTTGATATAATGAATTCTATGATTAGATATTAAAGATAAATGTCAATGACATTTCTGTGCTCTAATAAACAAACTTTTCTTGAAAAGATTAAATATCATTTCCATGACCTGTGCTCAGAAATCACACATTTTAAATTCTACAGTGCTATACATAAGTTTGGACACCCATGCTAAAGTTGACTAAAAAGAGGAATAAAAAATAATCTTTTGGAAATTGAACTTAATGCCTTAATTAAAAAAAATAGGAAAAATCCAACCTTTAAAGGGGTCATATAATGGTACATGCACTTTTACAAGTTGATTGTACTGAAATGTGTGTTGGAAGTGCCTGTACACAACCATCATAAAATGATAAAAATCCATCCAGTGGTTTTTTTTTAATCTCCTTATATGTTTGAACCTCTCTGAAATCAAGCCGTTCGACCGTGTGACGTCACACGGTCGGACGCCCCTCCCACGATTGTGATTGACAGCTGCAGCGTTTCAACACACACCCGCCCTCGCTCATGAGCGAGCTGTCAATCATAGTCCGCGCGTCATTGTTGATACCCTCACTGGAGCGCTGTCTATGAGCATAATGGCGTCTGCGATTGTTCTTCGGTGTAATAAGGAACACAGCAGTCATTTGAATGTTCCTAAATCTGAGCCATTGAAGATGCAGTGGCTGAGTTTTTTTTTTGAAGCAATATGCCCAAAGGATTGACGCAATATGCCCAAAGGATTGACGCGGGGATTCCCTCACGGGGATTCCCCACGATCGTCTGTGCTTTCCTGTTTGCGTGAATCATTTCACATCAGACAGCGTTACAAACGAGAAAAAACGGATCGGTACCAACGTGTTACTGCTGAACCTCCAGAAGATGTGAGTGTAATGTTTTATTAACCTTTATATTAGTATTTATATTAATCTTTGCAAATTTGCAAACCTTGCTGCACGCTTCATGATGAATGCATCTAAGGTTTACACTCCGGGTACATTACGGCATGTTTTCTATGTACGACGTTCTCAATATAATTTATAATCCCACGTTTATAATGAACAACGCGTGGTTATTGTGTTAGAATTGGTGTACGCACAGAACAGAGGGGCGGGGTGAGCAAAGCTCATTATCATTTAAAGCTGTATGCACTGAAACGGCATGCTGAAAACAGAGCTGTTTTTGAGCAGGTAAAATTAGTGTTTTCTTACAATACTAATGAGAATTTTTAATTAAAGTATATTACAAACTTTTAATTTAGACCCTAAAGAATCATATTAGCTTGTACAAAAATGGCATTATATGACCCCTTTAAGGACGCCAATTTTCTTTGTGAATGAATAATGTATCGTAAATAAATAAATATTCTTCCTTAAAATACAGGGTGCATAAGTTTGGACACCCCTATGTTAAATTCCCATAGAGGCAGGCAGATTTTTATTTTTAAAGGCCAGTTACTTCATGGATCCAGGATACTATGCATCCTGATAAAGTTCCCTTGGCCTTTGGAATTAAAATAGCCCCACATCATCACATAGCCTTCACCATACCTAGAGATTGGCATGGAGAACTTTCCATAAGATCATCTCTCAATGCAAATCAAACCAGCTATTAGGCTAACTGAAATAAAACCATGCCAATCTCTAGGTATGGTGAAGGCTATGTGATGATGTGGGGCTATTTTAATTCCAAAGGCCAAGGGAACTTTATCAGGATGCATAGTATCCTGGATCCATGAAGTAACTGGCCTTTAAAAATAGAAATCTGCCTGCCTCTATGGGAATTTAACATAGGGGTGTCCAAACTTATGCACCCTGTATTTTAAGGAAGAACATTTATTTATTTACGATACATTATTCATTCACGAATAAAATTGGTGTCCTTAAAGGTTGGATTTTTCCTATTTTTTTTTATAAGGCATTAAGTTCAATTTATTCCTCTTTTTAGTCAACTTTAGCATGGGCGTCTAAACTTATGCATAGCACTGTATGTTAATTCCACATTTCCCATGATCACAGGAGTTTATATCATTATTTTTTATTATGATATTTGTATAAAATAAAAGAAAAAGAACATTGTATATAAAGGCCAAGCGAAAAGCATGTGTTAAAACTCTATAGATTACCATTTACCTTCATAAGATCCAATCTCCAACAGTGTCCCACTCTGTTCAAGCTTTAGAAAGTCCTCCACTGACAAAAAATTATAATCTACTCCTGGCACCTCTCCGTCACGAGGACTGCGGGTCGTACCTGTGACAAGCAAAAAAGGAAAGATAACACATAAGATACCGACAACATGAAACTGCTAATTTATGCCCAAAACCACATATACCACCATGTCTATGATTACCACCTACATCAGGGCCAACAACAACCACATGCTACAGTCTACAGGCTCCTGGAAGCCAATCGCTGGGTGTGAATTAAACCGTGAGAGAGAAGCTAAAAGTGAAGATGTTGTAACACCTTGATGATGATTGGTTGTAGGAGAGCAAAGTGTGCCCCCAACCCCCACTGTTTTGCTCTAACTACATATTAGATTAAAGTAGCTTTAGGGATCAAAGATTCCATACGGTTGCTCTGCCTCCTCTACCACATTCCCTTAGACCCCATATTAAAATCCGTCACGGGGAATGCAATCACAAGTGGTCAGTAATAAATACAGGTGTAAATAGGGTCCAAATGCATCCCAGAGAATGGTAAACGACCCGCTACTGATCTATCAATCAACCATGCACTTAATCAAGAGTTTTAAGTAAGGCAGATTTTAATGGATCAATTATGAATGGAAATGTTCATAAAAAAAAAACATCAATTAAAAACAACTTCAAAACATGTGCCAAGATTCAGATCTTCTGAATTGTAATCTTGCTTTATCCGTGTTTTTCTTTTAATGAGGCTTTTTTCCCCCATAATATCAGGTCATTTGTATCACCCTAACATTTCTGATTTATTCCAAAAATATCTAAATGAATTTTAATACAGAAATTAAAAACATGCTCATCATAGTAGAGGTATGTTCAAGTACAAAACAAGAGAGCATCATGCCACTGAACCTAATACTAAGTGTACACGGGGCCTTGCAAGACGTATTTCCTTCTTTTCATTTTTCTCCACACATTCTATTTGAACGGACTCTGATAACCCTAGAGCATGTTTATTAGACATCATGATCAATCATAATATCATCCACACACACACACACAACGCTTTTACAGATGTGAAGTGCATTTGCCCCTTGCATTGAACCTGTAATCAATATCTCTGCTGTCATAAAACACCTCTTTATCAACACAACTGTATTTGTTTGCACTTGGACACTGGGGTCTTCTGCAGCTATTTGTGATGCTGAAGGTTAAGACGGTGGCCTGACAGTCAACGCGTGTCTCGCACGTTCGTCCTGCTGTGTGCTGTATCTCCCCATCACTTGATGGAGCTGATGAATAGCTGATATAAATAGCACCCCGCGATGGGAGATGTTCTTAGGCAGCCATCTTAGTGACACTGGTGATAAATCAAAGATGTGATGATAACTCAGTTTTCTTAACAACCTTGCTATGTAATATTCTCTTTGGTTTCCAGGCTGTGTCTGCAGTGAGTATAGAGTAAAACACAAGCCCGAAAATGGATGCTGTTCAAAGCCTGTGTGTCACTTTAAAAAGGAAACAGGTCTTTTTAGCCATTTCATTTAGATGCAAACATCAATAAAATGTATGTTCCTGTGGTTTACAGGATCACAAAAATTCTGAGATGATTCTTAGTTCAAAAACAGCCTATAAATGTTTGAGTATATTTGTCGTTTTCATTTCTCCAGCAGTCACAGAATGTCCTTTACATACACTACCATTCAAAAGTTCTTTTTAGCACCATTTTCCACCGGACAAAATTGCGCTTGTTAACTCATGATGTCTTCTGTGCGTCTGTGCGCACCAATCTTGCACTTCTATCTACTCCTCAACCAGACCACCTAGAGACTTCGGGTTTTCGGCATTATGTTAAGGAAGGTCTAATCTCGGGAACGCATAAAAAAAATCCAGGAAAAGATTTACTATCTCTTAGTGTTGTGATCCCATGAGGTGAGAAAATTGCGCTAAAACACTCACCGAGTTTTTATTACTTGTTTTTAAAGAAATGAATACTTTTATTCAGCAAGGATTCATTAAATTTATCAAAAATTACAGTAAAGACATTTAGAATGATACAAACATCTCACATAAATGCTGTTCTTTTGAACTTCCTATTCATCAAAGAGTCCTGAAAAAAAATATATCACGGTTTCTATAAAAATGTTAAGCAGCAGAACTGTTTTCAACACTGATAACAATATTTATTGTGCAGCAAATCAGAATATTAGAATGATTTCTGAAGGATCATGTGACACTAAGGACTGAAATAATGATGCTGAAAATTCAGCTTAGCCATGACAGGAATAAATTACATTTCAAAATATATTAAAATAATTTTAATAATATTTCACAATATTAATGTTTTACTGTATTTTAGATATAAATACAGCCTTGGTCAGCATAAGAGACTTTAAAAAAAAAAAACATTACAAAATCTTACCAACCCCAAGCTTTTGAATGGTAGTGTGTATTTATATTAATGCTAACACTGACCTAAAAAGTCATTGAAAATTTTGAACGATCTTGGGCCAATTGACTCAGTGTGTCTTGGAACCAACAATACATTATAGTCCTTCCGTCCCTTGTATGACAAACAGATAATCCTACGTGCTATTGGCTGAGCCAGATACACTAACCAATGGATTACTTATAGCTAAATGCTTAGAGTATCACACATCACCTTTATGCAATGACTCAATCACAGTATTGATGATTGATGAGATATATATATATATATATATATATATATATTCATGTTAACCTTCACTTCACTATTTGAAGCATGCAATGATACACTCTGCTCCTCAGAACAATAAATAGGAATCAAAGCACTGTATATACACAACATGCACAAACATAAACCAATGTCACCACTGCAAGTAGGGAAAAAAAATATATCCACAAATATATAAATAGCAATGCTGTCACATGATGATATATTTTCTTGTTGCTAGGGACAACCCTTGAATGATTCAATCCCTGAGAGCCTCATCTCTGATTTCTGAGGCGATCAAACAATTTCATATCACATACTATTCCTATGGAAATCATCTTCGGTTCATTTCTTGTGTTCAGTCCGTTGAGGTCAGACGTGAGAAAAAACATGAACACACTGGAGAGTTGATTCATTGTAGAAATTGAAGTTGTACTTCTAATTGAAAGCGACACTGACAACTTTTCATGTTTGATACTGTAAAGCTACTTGCTTTAACCCTTAAACGCATATCTCAGGTCTTTAGTGACGGGTCCTCTTCCACTACCCTCCTCCTCATTAATTTTTTTAATAGTTAGACATCAACCATCTTAGTATTCCTCAATCGATTCATTATACAATATAACAAGAAAAAACTAATAATATTATAAAAGAAGTATATTTTTTCTGCACAACAATAATTGAATCTTTGATGACTGAATAAGTGCAATTCACCTGAAGGGATGTTTCACTGATAGTTACAATAGGCAGAAAACAAAAGAATAGGAAGAATCATCAGCAAAACTTGTAATACCTCAGTGATTTACTCAGTGTGCGCAAATATTAGTGTCACTGTCACTTGATGGTGGATCTGGTAAAGAAGCTGTCAGCGATCAAAATATTTATTTTGAAGATGTTGAAAATGATAGTGCAAATAAACAACAAAAACATTTTGAAACAAAAATCTGCAACCGCTATTGGAATCTACGATCGGAATCTGCCATGAAAAATCATGATCGGTGCATCCCTAACTGTCATCATTTACTCAAGTCGTACCAAACATGTATGACTTTCTCTTCAGTGGAACATTGCAACATGTATCATCTTTTATGTTTTGGATGAACTGTCCCTTTAAATGTGTACATCTTCCTGCATGCCATATAATGATTGAAACAACATGCACTTAATTTTCAGCAAAATCTGAGTTCCATATTTATAACACCAGCCAATTAATAAAAACTCTGACTTTACTAATATTGACTGAAAATTCCCCACATGAGGCTTTTTCTGTGGAATTTTAATATCATCAATTCGACATCCTGGTACCTCAGTTCCATGACTTTTCTAGTAAAAAATTTTTTCAATCATTTAAATAAAATTTACACATTTATAAAAAAAAAAAAAAAAAAAGAAAAAAAGAAATTCTACTCAAAAAACAATTTTCTTACAAATCAAACAATGTTGTCTATCTTACATAATAAAAAAAAAATACTATGCATTATTACGAAAACAAAACTGTACACTAATGTTCAAAGTTTAGGGCCGGTAAGATTTTTTTTAAATGTTTTTGAAAGTCTCTTATGCTCACCAAAGCTGAATTTTGATCAAATATTACAATATAAACAGTAATATTGTGAAATATTTTCAGCATCATTACTCCAGTCTTCAGTGTCACATGATCCTTCAGAAATCATTCTAAAATGCTGATTTAGTGCTCAAGAAACATCTTATCAATGTTTAAAACAGTTGTGCTGCTCAACTTTTCTTTTTTTGTGTGTGTGGAAACCATGGTGCATTTTTTTCAGGAAATATAAATATTTTCATCACTTTTCATCAATTGAATGCATTGCTGCTAAATAAAGGTATACATTTCTTTTAATATATCTTACTGACCCCAAAACTTGAGCATGGTTCTGCATTGTTTACTACAGACATTTCCACAATTTTATATCTTGTTATTATTTTTTTATTTATCTACATTACTTGCACACAGTGTAAATTCCTTGATTTTTCCAGATTTTCCATGACTGTGGAAACCTTGATTTCAGCTGTGAGTGGCCTTAAATATCCCTGGGTGTACATGTGACATAAGCACATTGTGTTTAGCAAGAGTAAATTACAGTACAGTACACTTCTCTTTACAGACTATTTTTTTTTTTTTTTTTTTTTTTTAAACAAAGACGACAGCACACCTTGCTGCTGCTGTTAATGTACTTATGCTAGACAACTAAAAGCTCACTGGGTGCCCAAGTGCTAAATTAACCAAAGGTGAGGAGCTCTGACAACAAACATCACAATCTGCAGCTGTTCGATCCCGGCCTACACACACTCATCAGTTGTGGGTCAGTGACTGTGAACAGAAAGGGTTACTGTCGCCAAATTGCATGATCCAGGGCCCAAAAGAGAAACAATTACCTAATGGGGGTTTACAACCCTCAGCTAAATGATAACCCCCTCAATGACACACACACACACAGCTGCATCACAGGCTGTAGCTGCTACTACATTGGCTGGTCAATGTATTTCCCAGCAGTATGTGTATGTGTATGTGCGGCTGGACACATTCTCTCTCCGGAAAAGAACAGTGGTGCCTCACAATGAATCAGCATCAGGAGTTCCCACAATGCAGCCTGGGAACATGCAACACATGCATACATGCAATACATGCAGACACACACTCAAATAACAAATCTGCACCTAACTCCTAACACAAATCTGCACTTTGCATATAAGCTAACCTCTACTGAAACTTTACATTTTGAGATTGCGAATACATTTCAACAGGGAAATCTTAACGATCCTTCAGATTTCACATGTTTCAAATTCTTGTCTTATAGAGGTGATGGTAAAGCATCCTCAAAGGGGTCATTTCATGGAAAACAGGATTTTTCCTGCATGCACTTTTAATAATAATTAAAAAAAGACAGCGATAGACTAAAACATTCAAAACCCCAAAAAACTAAGTTGCAAAAACCGGTCATTCTGTAACTGTCACAGTATTAAACAACCATGAGAGCATTAACATATTACCGCCCACATTTATACATCAACGGCTATTCAGTATTCAACAACATGGCCTGTCCTGATGAATGCAGTGTGAACTACACCAGTAGTTTTCATGTGCAAAGAAGTTAGCCAATCATAACAAAGGTCATTTACATTTAAATGTCTTATATAAAAACAGCCTGTTTTAATTCTAAAGGTCACAGAGAGTGTTTAAAATGGGCAGGTAACCTAAAATTCAGACTGTTTTGGTGCTAAATCTTTGCTAACATTATAAGAGGATGTGAGCAAAAAATATACAATAAAGATGAAATGAACTGCATCTCTTTTTCTGCGGTTTTCAGAGAAAGAAACGCAGTCTATTCTTGTTTTAGGTGTAGTCAAGGTCTGGCAGGTCTGGCTGAGATGTTGACATGTGGTCTGATTTTGGATCAGTCTGTCAGACAGTAATCCCCTTTAGACTCCATGTAGCTTAAACCTGGCTGGGCTGTTGACTCTGCTTATGACTGATTCTGGATCAGTCTGTCATGCTCAATGGCATTTCTACCTCACTTTGAGCTAACATCAGTCTGTCCTCTCTACAGAAGGACATTTGGGTAAATATACAGCTTCCTTTTTGTCTGCATGGGGATTCAAAACAGTAGGTATCTTAAATTAAATATTCTCTCCGGTTTGAATATGTAGAAATTTAAATTTCATTGTTTACTCACCCCAACTATTTTTTTCCCCTTTAGTGGAAGACACAAAAATATTGCTTTGCAATTACAATTGGGGATATACCCATATTAAAATTCTGGGTGATATGATAAAATTATAATTATTTGTCTAAATAATTGACTTTTTACGAAATATTTTTTACGAAAATTCTATACTATTTTGTCTAAATAAAATAAATCAATTGTTTTAAATGCTACAACTTTCTAAAGTACATTATGAAAGTACATATCTTTTGCTAAAGATTATATTTATCATTTTAGTTAAATTATTTGTGTTTTTGTCTTAAACTTTAAGTGCATTAGATGATGAGAAAGGTCATTTAAATGCAAAAATAAAGAAAACAAGCATAGAAAATTAACTATCCAATACCGACTGATATATAACCTACTACATTAAGTGATAAACTAAAAAAATAATCTCTAAAATAGGCAGATAATCCATAAGGTACAAATATAATGCTTTGTGCATTCCTAGTTACAATGGACGGGGACTGAATCATTCGAGCTTCAAAAAGGACACATAGGTATAATTAAAGTATCATAAAAGTGGTTCCCATGCACTTTATTCCAAGTGTTCTGAAGCCATAGTTTTGTGTGACGAACTGAAGTGTTGAACAGGTTCAATATGATTCATGAACAAATAACTCAGACCAGTTTTGTGAACCAGATCCAACATTCCTTTGATTCATTGAACGCACCAAAATTATTAATTGAAAATCTTGTTCAGTCTGTCAAATGACTTAAGAAGACTTGGAATATAATTCTAGACTAATTTTCTAATACTTTTATGGTGCTTCTGCATCAAAGCCTTTGCTTTTGAACAAGCACATTCTTTAAAATTACATCTTATGTATTCCACGGAAGAACCAAAGTCATACGGATTTGGAACGACATGAGGGTGAGTATATCATAACAAAATTTTAATTTTGGGGGTGATTTAATCCTTTAAGTGAGCATGTAGTTAAGGACAAGGACAGATTCTGAGAGCTGTGAACGGAATAGAAATGAGTGCAGTGATTTGGCAGCAAAAATAGAGGCGCATTCATTCTTAATGAAAGACCGGTCCCTATTTTAAGGCATTTCTCCTCAAGTGTCTCAAATGACAAAGTTTCAGGATTTCTATGCCCCAAAAAGTAAATAAAAAAAAGTATATAATTCATTCCATGGTGTGCTACATTGCTGAAAAGGGTAATATTACAATTCAGTTGTTTCCATGCCAGCCCTGTGTCTTATTTTCCACAAAATGGAGCCTGATCTCTCTACACATCTTTGCATATGACATAAATACATTCTGTGGGTAAAAAATAGCTGCATTGTGAAGTGCAAAGCCAGCAAGGAACTTTAAAACACCAAAGGCAGACATATTTAACATCACACATTCTAAAATACATCAGAAAAACAGCAATGCCATGTGCACATCCAGCACACAAGCAGGCTCTAAAAATAGCTGTGTCTGATAAATCAGTTTATTTTCGCGGCTGAGGTTGCAGGAGCACTGCAGCACCCAGCGAGGTGTTCCTGAAGTTCAGGTTTCTGATATGACCTACATTCGAACTTCACTGCCTGGAGAGCAAGGCGATCATACTGGTTTGGAACGACATGAGGATGAGTGAATGATGACAAAATTTTCATTTTTGGGTAACCTAAAAACAATGCGACAAGAAAAGAACCTTAAGAGTTCTGCTCACCCAAGCTTCATTTTAACATCTCTTAAGGCCGTGACACACCAAGTCAACATCAAATAACTAATGGCAACGAAAGCTGATTGTGTTGTCACCTTGCTTCGGCTGCGTCTCAGCCAAAAAGATGTGCTTTAAACACACAGCAAAGACTACAGCTGACAGCCAACTAGCAAGTGCGTTCTGTGTCAGTGTGTAAGGAAATATCCATCTATATCAGCAGGTATCAAAAGTCTATTTTCATCATTCAAAAAGGGAAACCGAAACTAGGATTGCAGATATACAAACTGTAAACAAAGCAGTGCTTGCTTACCATTTGGAATATCAATCATGCTGATCAATTTCTTCATTCCAGGTGGCTCATGATGTTGTGAAAATATTCACATATTGGAATGCACAGGTAAAATGACATAAAATTACTGTCTGTGCCGTCTTGATTTCTTTGCTAAACTCAACAGCCAATCAGAGTGATCTGTCTCACCGACAGCCCCGATGCAGATTCAACATGTTGAATCGGGCAAACTGCCTCCAACATAAGCCAGACTAGAGCCGAGGTGTGGAACACAGGGGAACACAAAGCAGAAACTATACCAACAGACATTCACCTAAAGCCCGACGTTGCATGATGGCCGAACGTTGGCTTGGTGTGTCACGGCCCTTAAAGGTGTCCTATTATGCTTTTCCACTTTTTCAACTTTAGTTACTGTGTAATGTTGCTGTTTGAGCATAAAAAAGATCTGCAAGGTTTCAAAGCTCAAAGTCCACTATAAAGTCCAAATAAAGATATTTTATTTAACAGAATCCACTTTCCAAGAACTACAACGAATGGCTCGTTTGAACTACAACATGATTTTTCCAGATCTTATGAAGTCACAAAGGTACTCATTTAAATAATCCCAGCCCACGGAATAGCAAAAAAGGGGACGAGGCCAGGTTGAGCTGAATTAGAATGTTGCCGCTATGTCAAAGAGAGTTTTTCCACAACATTTCCAAAACTAATTTTTTTTAACCTTCCTAAGGCTGATTAACTTATTCTAAACACTGTTCCTGAACATTATAACCCCAACGTTTATGGAGAACAGCTTGTTTTCTGTTGCTTTTGTAAGACGGTTCACCGCTCCTTAGGAAAATTAACCATGGTTTTGTGATCGATTACTGTTTGTATCACCTTAGTTTTCAGACAAATATTATGATTAAATGGTGGATAAAAAAAACGTACCTATAATGTATAAGAAAATTAAAAAAAAAAAACATACCACTCTGAACAGTCCTGCGAAATCCGTGCTTGCAAAGTCTGAACATGAAATTCATTCTGCACAGTCCTCTTGTTCGTTAACATTGTCAGGGTCTGAATCTAGCTCAAATTGGTTTGAAATTGACGCCAACCTCAATATTTACACTAGAGAAGAAATCGCAGTTATGGAGGGGCAGGACATTTCTCGAATGCACGCTAATCGCTGCTGATCGCAACACACTGGGCCAGCTAACCAATCACAGCACATTTTGTATTTGGAAGGAGGGGCTTCATCAAAATCGGCAAGTTTGAACCAGACTGGGGAGGTAATGTAAAATGTTTTTAGAACAACATTTTGCATGTTGCATGAAAATATATTACAGTACACCCCAAAAACAAATTCAAGACTTTGTAAAAGGGCATAATAGGACCCTTTTAAGCATCCAGCTTCACTGACCCAAATAGTAAAAATTCCCAGATTTTTTTTGTCGCAAAAAAAAAAATAGCTAAACAGGTTGCCCTTTAAAAAAAAATAGAATTTTTTTGGGGGGGAAACACTTTTTGCCCATGCAAAAGTCACCACATCAATGTTGCCAAGCAATAGCTAAGGTGTCCTGAAATATTTTTAATACATTGTTATGAGATGTTCTCGGTGGTTTCTAGTTGGTTTCTTATTGGCCTGTAGTAAGAAGAACACAAATTTTTAATAATGTTAGTCTATGGCAGATTTTCTCAACCTTTTCGACTCGAAGGCCCTAATTGTCCAACACAATATTCGAAGGCCCTCCATATAAGCTAAGAAATTTCCGTTACTTGTAGCTAAATCTTGGATTAAGCCCAATTAATTTTTTGGCTCCAGAAATGTCAAGAACTGTACGTTGTCCAATAAAAACAAAACAATGTCCAATATAACAATAACAATGTTCGATATAAACAACAATAACTATTAAGGGGGGGAAAAGAAATATGATTTCAGTTACATCTTGATTTTTTGTGTTTTTAACATTTTAATTTATGTTTGAGTTAGATTATATTTGAGTTATAATATTACTAACAATTTATTAATTTAAAAGTATTAATTTAAGTAATCTTGTCCCACTGGTCTATGGAATTCCTGCATGTTTTTTTGTCCAGCAGGCAGAGATCCAATTGCTTAGAAAAGTATAAGAGCACAGCTCTCTTCAACAAGCTGCAAGATTCATGGAAAAACAGATCCAATTTTTGCCGGATATATTGGATATTTTGCTCTCACAGTTGTATAAACAATGGTCTAATTAAATGTCCTCTACTATGAGAATATCTCTCCCCATTTACCAACGAGTTCTGATGAGATTGAACAAAACACTAATCATGGTTTTAAAACTTCAAAAACCCTGTCAGGAGTTTGTTCAAAACTCTAAACCTGAGTATGAGCAAAGAAATAGTAACGCTTCACTGTAAAACACTCACAAATAGCACTGGCAGAGACACAATGGCACAATGCACACACACAAAAAAAGCAGGCAGCTTTAAACCCGGATGTCGGCTTTAGTTTCACCTAAGTGTAACAAGGCTTTGACTTCAAGATGCTGGTCTCTGAGCCAACTTAATGCTCTGCATGTGTGTATGCGCATACTAATCTCTCAATGAAGAAAAATCACAGTTACAAAGTGGACAAAAATAGTAAGCCTGTATGATTCAGCAGTGTCTGATGACTCTTGTGCATAACAAGTAATAAAATTAGCATGTATCCATATTCAAATCCTTAAAGGTCAAGGAAAGGTGTGCCTCACATTGAAAACCAGCACCACATCAGAAGCCTTGGTGCATTAAATACTTCTTAACTATCTTGCATTTGTTCAAATGGCCAACAAAAACCAATCCCACACCAATAAAAAGAAACCTAAACACATAATAATTCATATACAGTAAAGATTAAATGTTAATGCTGTTTCTTAAATAACAAGGTGCCCTATTTACCCACAAAAGTTACTTCCCCTTATAGACACAAAGAAGTTTCATAGCTTCTTTGTTATCTTACTAGGTCAGCTTCACCTCTCACAGCCACAACAACACAAATGTTACCTGGCATTGTGAAATCGGACATAGCAACATACAGTCCAGTTATAAAGTGGATCGAGTGGACGTATTGCATTCCTGGAGAGCAATACTGCAGTAACTGGAGAGGCAATCAATCAGACGCAACACTTTAAGTGACTCTGAGCCTCACCGCCGTGATTCAGTTAGCGGTGTAGCGTAGGCTGTTGTTAAAGCATTTGGAAACGACTCATTATCATCATTCTAATAATAGTCAAGACTCTCACTATACCAGCATTCGGATGTTTGCGCATTTCCAAAGTTATTAAAGGGCCTTGTGGTTTTTGGCTTGAAATAAAAGCATGATTACAATATTTCTACAACAAAAACTGGGTTTGTTTTAGAGATGTTAAATCTTCGCGCTCTTCTCACAGAAGCAATTTCATGCCTTTTCTGATGCCCTCCCAGTTAAATACATAAAAACTAATTGAAAAATGCTCTTGTACACTGGGATGTATTTGTTCTGAGCTGAAGCTGTTATCTGCATGGCTTGATTAAATTTTTCATGAGCCTGACCCAGTGAGTAATACAGGCTGCTCTCTCTCTCTCTCTCTCTCTGTCGTTCTTCTCCTTCTTCCTTCTTTTTGCACTCTTGTCATCTCTCTTTTTTTTCCTGCATGTGCTTCTCTCTATAATCTATGAATGAAAAAGGCAATGACATGAATGAAAATAAAAGATTAAACAAATCAAATAAGTGGCAAAACTTCAAACTTGCCAGTGCATGTTGGCTTTGAGACCATATCAAACACTGTACACCATATACTAGCGTACTGATAAAAGTTGGTCTTTAAGTAGACATACACATTTAAGAATTACAATAAAATCTAAAACATTCTTTCTCCTGTAGAAAAACAGATATTTGTATAATATTTACTACTCTCACAACTGTATAAAACATTTTTGTCCAATTAAATGCTCTCTAAAATGAGAATTTCCCTCCCCATTCACCACTTACTTCTGATTAACATTTACAATATATCAAATTATTCACACGTTATTTATTGTAAAATATATGTTATTAACATCAAACCTGGTATAAACATCTGTCTCAGCTGATCTGACTGGGGTCAGCTGGGACAAATTGTCATTTACCCCTGGTAAAACATGTATCATTGGTGTATCTCCAGTGATTTCGTCACAGTTTTCTAAAGAAGGGTCTCTTGTTTTAGGACAACATAAACCACTGCACCACAGTACACTCACTTTACACACACACACAAAAGCCATGGTACTATCTTTCTGAAAAAAGAGAGACTTGTATCCACTTTCAGAAAGGAAATCAATCAATTCTGAGTAATAAAGTATAAGTAAACTTTGTGAATAATGTGTACTTAATGTGTAAATTATTATGTTCCACTGTTTGTAATTCAACATACCTTATTGTTATTGCAGTTAACTATATTTACATGTAATATGTGTAACTTGGGAACTGTAATATAAAGTGTAACCAATTTTAAAAAATAAATAAATAGCATCTAGCACTGTAACCTAACTTTCAGTTCAAACTGAAAGACTAGACCAGTTTTCCCCCACACCAGAATGAAGTGTGGCTTTGGATTCACATTGCAGAAAGCATGTTTACATGATGCATTTTTTCAAGGCCACAGTTTCCACTAAGACTGAAACCACGAGCAGGGCGCCAAATACCTTGTGGTATTTTCTCTGTAAAATAGTAAAACAAACAACTCTTAGACTAAACAAGCAAAAATACATTTTTAACCTTTGACAAGCTCCCTAAAGTTTTTTTCACCATCATTGGCCTATCCTGACTGACATGGACAAGAGGAAAGAATTTTTGAAATACAAAAAAAACAAAACAAAAAAAACCTTTGTCAGAGGCATTAATCAAAAGGCAAAGCACCAATAAATGGCATGTACAGGCCGAAGGCGACGTCAGTACTCAGTAGAGTTCAAAGGGATATAAGATATTGACAGTCCTGTCACAGCAGAGGCGTTTGAGAGCCTCTACCTTCTCTTCTGTGTGACTGATGCCCGCAAAGTGTTGACAGATCACTACAGATTTATCAAAACACACTGAGTGGCACAATAGTGTTAATAACGGTTCATATTATTCATACACAAACTATTTACTGGTTAATTATATGTGCACAACCAAGACATAATTAAAGCTATCAATGCAATCAGGAATATCAAAGCAATAAGAGACATTGCATGGCAAAGGGATGTTCTTAGACACAACACAAACCAGAGTGCAAAAAACAACCATGTATACTTAAAGCAAAATGTTGTGATGTCATTTCGAACAAAATCAGGCCAAAACACAGTCTGTTTGGAGTTTGTTTTGGGAGTTCGAAACAGCTTGTCAAGGCAAATGTTCTGAAAAAGAAGCATGGCAACTACTAATAAACTATATTAATGAACTATATATGAAATGCCATACTATATATATACTGTATGAACTATATATGAACTATATATGAAAAGCCCCCATAAAACACAGAAACCCAAAATGCTTAAAGGACAAGTTCGGTATTTTACACTTAAAGCCCTGTTTACAGATCGTTTCTGATGAAATAGAACGGTTAAGATAAAATTTTGGACATATGCTGCTGTCCCGAGAATTTTAGGTTTCTTTCGCTTTCCCCCCACCAGTAGACTGGGTGTATAGGTGCACTCGAACACTCCTTCCTAAAACACATTAAATTTTCGTTTACAAAGACGTGAAACTCACCGAGTGGTCAGGGGTGTCCACTGATATGCTCACACAAAAATCACTGCAAAAGATGCTTTCCAACAGGTGTTTTACCATTCGTTGTAAAACTGTGAACCTATTTTTCCAAACGTCTCACACCCGTAGATTCTTCCGTTGAGAGCTTGAATAATAGACACTCCAGCCCAGTTGGTGGCGATAATGCACCTTTGCAAGCAAACCACTGGCATTTCATTGTTTGCGATCCACCGTGAAAAAAAAAAAAAAAAACACGAAGAAGAAGAAGAAAACAACCCCTGAACCCCATTTCAGTTTCCGGCGGCGGAGTAATATCGTACCTCACAGCACATCCAATACAAGTCAATGGAGGAGACAAAAACTAAGATAAAACCTGTTGGAAAGCATATTTTGCAGCGATTTTTGTGTGAGCATATCAGTGGACACCCCTGACCACTCGGTGAGTTTCACGTCTTTGTAAACGAAAGTTTAATGTGTTTTAGGAAGGAGAGTTCGAGTGCACCTATACACCCAGTCTACTGGTGGGGGGGAAAGCGAAAGAAACCTAAAATTCTCGGGACAGCAGCATTTGTCCAAAATTTTATCTTAACCGATCTATTTCATCAGAAACGATCTGTAAACAGGGCTTTAAGTGTAAAATACCGAACTTGTCCTTTAAATAAATACATGAATAACTGAAAAAGTTTCATCTCTAATTCAAAAAACTGGACAAAACCAATAATTCTTCATCTTGTAATAAGCTGCCCCGTTTTCTTTCTTTTTTTTCTTGGACCAAGGCGCATTATGTAACATATATACACATGTAACCTCTTAACAAACACAGAAAAATACATCTTGTTAGTATGTCAGTAAACAATTTTTAGCCAGAATGATTTTTACAAGGAAAAATAGGGTTTAAAAGAGAGAGAAAGAGAGTGAGAGAGGGAGAAACTTGACATATCATGTTCCCTGTGTTTGGGAGATCTGGAACAGGGAGACACTGGGAAAGGGAAGACTCATGATTGGGAAAGGCTTGGGGATGTGCGCCCATGTTGATGTTGACAGCCAGCCCTTTCGGCTCAGTGGGAGAGAGAACCATCTGTCCCACCAAAGGGTTAATCCACAACACAGATCCCAAATTCTAGCATTTTCCAACCCACATATTCCAATTAGCAAAATGGAGTTGCTTTCTGAAAGCATATCCCCTCTAAAAGACCTCCAGTTGGAGATCCACTTCAAAAACACAAATCAAATCAAATCTACTCAGTCCGATGATGTCAGTGCCGAAACGACTGATCAATGTATCAAGACATGCCAAATAATGCTTTGCAGAAAATATTGATCAATGCTTTACTGAGCTGAGCAGATTTGATTTGATGGAATCTAAACACACTAAACCGAGCTTATAGAGGAACCCCACACACGGCCTGTTCCCGGTTTCAGTTTTCATCAAATCTTCATCCCCAAATCATCTATTCTAGAGCTACATAAGAGCGATAAAGCACCAGCCTGCCATTTGTGAGCCAGAGAATTAAGCTATTTAACCTATGAACGCCACTAAGATACGGAGAACCCTTCGAAATAGGCATAGTTTCTGAGCTTACATGAAAAGGCAAGAGAAAAAGAGCATGAGAAAGGCTTTCAGACACAAATACGGCTGAAGACAGCGGCTGCAGCGGAGAGACAGACATGGGGCTGGTGTGGATGGGAGGGGGGCTGGGAGAGAGACGACTGCCACACTGCTCAACTCCAAACATAATGGCCTCCAACACGTCAAGTGACCACAGCTTAATTCAACCTCCACTCGCTCAAGCAGACAGGCACGTACACGCGCGCTCCAGCAGCTAAGACGGACCGCGGCATCTCTGGTGCACCATTTTACCGTCCTCAACAAATCACATCCTCTCACATCCATCAAGACGGTCACATATTCAGCTGCGTTCGCTGCGTTGCTGCTCCCAGCTTTCTGTCACTCTTTTCCCATCCCTCATTCCCCACCGCCCCCATTGCCAAACCCCGGAAGCTGAAGAGTCCAGGTGATATTTAGGGGGGAAAAAATGCTAAATTACCTTAGCGGAGAACCTTGCTGCCGCTACTTCCAATGCATGAAATCCACTCAAGATCTTGCACAACCAGACGAAATCCAATAGAAAAGAGCAGAAAAATCCCAGAATCCTGTTCCGGTGAACATCAGGTACTTGTATCTCAGCTAGCGCTGCCCAGTCTGTCGTTCCTCCTCCTCCTCCTCTTCCTCGCGATCTCTTTCTCTGTAAAGCGGTCGTCCAGCCCAGCGTTGAAGCTCAGCCAATGTGAGAGGCTCGCACAGAAAACACCATCTGAGCTAAACGTCTTCAGGCTCACACTCATCCACCTCCGCCCGCCCACCTCTCTCTCTCTCTCTCTCTCTCTCTAAATCCCCCCTCCTCTTCCTCCTTCTCCTCCAACACACACTTGCAGACAGATACACACATGGCACCCGCTGCATACAAGACACACTCTCTCTAGCTCACACAAGTACATACACAAATACAACGTGACTAAGGCAATCAAATGGTGGGCTAGGATGGGGATTAGAGGCTGAATGAGATTTAGCAGATAAAAATCAGGCTGGTCAGGCCAGCCATGTGTATGCATACAATACTATTGTTTAACTCCGGCAGGCCACAGGGGCTTTTGTGTGTGACCACATTTAGGCCAAAGTCATTCCCTCCTTTTAATAAGCCTCCACAAAAGGAAGGGAAAAAAACAGACAAAATTATTGATCAATGACAGGAGGACTTTCTTTAGTCTTAAAGCACTAGTTGAATGATTTTAAATCTATGATATTATTTACACTGGTGTTACTGGTGTTAATGTGAACTATTTACCAGTTTGATGCATTTAAAAAACAAAACATAGGCCTATTTTCATAGGGCATTCAAAATGTAAAATGTTTTGCAGCCAAAACAACTTTTCTGATGATGTAATCATGGCCATGTGGGCGAGGAAACTAACACTGAACCTGACTGACTTTTATTGTATGGACAAAAACCCTGAGACATTTATCTAAATATCTTTATGTTCCACAGAAGAAAAAAAGTCAAAAAGGTTTGGAACAACATGAGGCTGATTAATTGATGACAGAATTTTTATTTTTGGGTGAACTGCCAATTTAAAAATTATATCGGTCTTTCCTTGGACTAAAACACACATATATTTCTCCATCTTTCATTTGAGCTTAAAATTTACATGCAAACTTGAACTGTTGTGTCCCACAGAAGAAATAAAGTCATTCAGGTTTGTAATTACATGAGGGTTAGTAAATGATGACAAAAAAAGTCATTTTGGGGTGAAATATTCCCTTTAAATATTTTTGGTGTCTTTTACAGGCATGTGGAATCTCATCAGCTTGGACTAAAATCCACATTTTGTTCCCCATTTTTCAATTGAACTGAAAATGTTTGTGTGAATTTGAAATTAAATTCAATTAAATTAAAGGAATCTGGTTTTGAATGGCCTTTTGACCACTAATAGCCACTCAATGAAATTACTTCCCTCATCCATCAAACAAGTCCCATACAATCAAGCAAGTCTCTCAAACTCCCCCTCTTGCTTTCTTAACCCTCAAGTTGAATGATTACAGTGGCAAAATGACAAACACGCATCTCCAGATAAAACCCTGAGGAAATAGGCCAGAGGTAATGACAGAAACATAGTGTATCTTGTAGCCTGTGGGAGCTTCTATTTCTGGGTGGAGCTCAGCATGAATCATCATCTCAGCTCAGTGGAGCAGTGATTCGGATTTAAAGCTCACCTTTTACATAATATCAAATTTTCAACCACTGAAGAAGAGCGGAATTGCCTTGAGTAAAAAATTGGAGGTGAAGGCCTTAGTGTGCATCTAGACTTCCATCTTTAGAGCTTTTACGTATTGACGACAGGATTAAAGGAATAGTTTACCTAAAAAACAATGTTCTGTCCTCATTTACTTACCCTTGTGTCGTTCAAAACCCTTTTTTTTATCTTTGGAAAATAGAAGATATTTTGAAATATCTTTAAATGAAAGTCGGTGGTATTCAGAGTTGTTTTGGACATCACTAACTTTCATTGTATGGACAGTAACATTATTCAAAATATCTTTTGTGTTCCACCGAATAATAAAAAAAGAGTTTGAAATGGCATGAGGGTGAGTAAATGATGACAGAACATTCATTTTTACATAAACTATCCCTTTAATTTAGAAAAGAATAGTTATTAATGATTGTGTTTAGGAAGGAAGTATGTGTAGACGCTGCTAGTCCATGTGGATGAGGGTCAACTGAGCACTAGGTTGAAGATACTTTAGTATTCCTGGAGTAATTCCAACCTTTGATTCTGAAGGACATCTAAAAAACTCGGAAACTTGCTGCAGATCCCTCTGTCCTGGTCTTTCTTGTTCAGAAGCAGCACATGAATGGAGTGGTATTTTAAGAGGCATTCTTCTCCTTTTGTGCCTCCAACCTCTTTTTAAATCCGCCCATCCAAAGTAGCGCTGGTCTCTAGTTTGTCCACTCTCACGGTGATCAACACTTTCTGAGGGTGCTTTTGACTTGCAAATGAATTCGCAAAATGCTTTCGAATTCAGAATGTCAAGTGCTGTGAGCAAATGGACATTTCAGGCCAAGAACAGCCAATTCACAAGACTTGTCTACGCTCAACAAGGTGTTAGCCAAAGAAAACGTGGAACGGGATTTAGATTCTGAACATGCCCAGATTTTGACAAATTTCTCAGTATGCCGCCCACATATGCTTGCTCAGTGATATCAAGCTTGAGCTGACATATCAAAATGGAGCCTGGAAACTCAAGACGAACCCAAACAGAGAGGACTAGACCTACAAATAACCCATTTTAAAAAGGATTTTGTGTTAAACTTAGCGACATTATGCAAAAATCATACCATCCAGACACAGACTGTCTGCTAAAACTCACTCGAATGTTGGTCCTCCCTACTGAGAGCCCTCGGCTCCCTGCAGGTATTATCTCTCTTCTGTCTGCTAATCGTAGCTGACTTGCGACCGGGGCGCTCTTCAGATCTACCCTGTATCCGAGCCTGTGGTTGAAGCGCTTTGCTTGTCTGCAGACAGAGTGGTACACATGCTAAATGCTAATTAGCTAGCTCCCACAGACATCTGTGGCTGTGAATGCTATGTTAACACAATTAGCTCAATTGAATGATGCAAATTTTCGAGCTGCGTTTGTTTTCTTGCATATTAGGCTGAAAAACATCAGATTTTTATTGAAATAATGAAAGCAACAAGCCACAGAATCAATAAATACAATTATCTTAGATGCAGAGATCTACCTAGCAACAATGTTTGTGATGCCTAACATAAGAAGACAGCATATGACTGGGCAGTAACCTGTCTGAGGTAGCATTTGAGGGATCCACAGCACGCTCTGTGGTGCGAAGGGCAGTGACAAATTGAATTTCGCTGCACCGCTTCAACACTGGGCGCTTTTGTTCAGGTGGTGAGTTGATCTTTGCTCATTACATCAAGGGTGATGGCCCTTCAGTGTACCGTACTCCCTCTGCCACATCATCATTCCATCACACACACACACACACATACATGTGTACACACGCGTACACACGCTCACTGAGGAAAAATTTGCTCCTTGCCCCAAAGGGACTTGAGACAATGGCTTGCAAATAAATCATATTGATGAGAAAGTTCCTCAACTAGGAGCCATCTGTCCCTGTGAATGAGATGTGACTGAAGGGTTCAATCTTGCGCTCTTTTTTCGTATTCTTTCCCCTGACTCAACCCCACTACAACCCCGACCCCACCCCCACAACAACCCCACCCCCAATCCAACCCTTTAGCCTATATATGAGGCATCCACCGCACGCACTAAGCCCCATACATCACCCACAAACCCTCTAATCCGTTGCCCGCATCTCAGGAGATATCGCGAAACGTGACCGAAAGCATGCAGAAAAATAAGACGGACTTGCCTCGCCACAGTGCAGCCTCCAGACGGTAATCCTTTCTTTCTTTCTGGCGAGAAAACGCAGCAGCAACCTGTCCTCAGCTGCAATCCTGCTGTCTGCTACCGAGCAGAAAAACAAATGGAGGGATGGAGGGAGTGAGAGAGCCAAAGAGGGGGTGTGGAGGGGGGGAGTGTGGGGATGCAGGAGAGAGGAGGGGAGCGAGAGAGGGCAAGCAGGGGCTGGCTAACCACAGGGAGGCTTAAATAGACTGATAGATGAAGACGCGAACAGAGGGAATGAGAAGGAAATGTGAAAACGCTAAGGGAGGGAGAGCCGTTCCAGCGGCATCTGTTATGTTGACGGTGTCGGTGATGTGAAAAGCTGGAGCGCGAAATGAGGAAAAGACAAAGGACACAGCTTTTTGTTCCTCACTATTACATCACAGGACAACAATCAGAGAAATAAAATGTACGCATTTGCCACAAAAAAATAATTCATATGCACCTGTTTCTAGCTGTATAGTTAAGGTTTGGAATAAATATGAGAAAAACAAAAGGGGAAAAAACAGCAATTTCTGCAGACAAACACTCCGAGATACAGAATGAAATGTGCAATGACATTTTACATCAGTAGCAGTTCATTTTGCTTCCATCTGTCTCAACGAAATGGATATTTGTCTGCTTTCTCATAAAGAAATGTTACAAGATACATTTGTTCATGTTTTATCACAGGTGCCATGTCTGTAGGCTTGTAAATACACTGCATTTGTGTACATGAATGGAGCAATTTTGCTGGACATAAATGTTATATTATAGCCTATATAATGAAAGAAACAATAATAACAATTATGATATTTTTCATTATTATTATCATTGTTAATAAATAATTTGGCATATAACTTTTATTGTATACATATAAAAAAAAAGTATACATCAATTGGCTAGACAGAAATTTCATTAAAAACATTTTTTTTAAAAATACTAGTATTATTGTTGTTGTTGTTTTTATTAATATTATTATTTCATATTTTCATTAGTTCATTCAAAATATTTTCATTAATTAATTATTCGAGAATCAAATAATCTGCTCCAGTAACACCACTTTAACTCAGTTCATCTAACACTGACAAACTTTGTGAGGTAATAGTGACAATAATGACAGCTGAATCTGCCTCTGTATCTTTAAATGTATTAGTGGCACACAGTCCTATCTCACGGTCACTTGCCTTCATTGTCACTCTTATCCAGCCGTTCATTACACCCCCAACACAAACATACACAACACACACACACATCATTATACACACACCCCGTCACTGGCCACCTGGTGAGGCAACTCGCTGCTCAGGCCATCAGTGCACAAAAGAGACAGCTGCACCCCTCCACATTCCTCATGTATAAGCACCAACTGACCCTCACACACACCAACCCTCACATTCACAAACTCTGATCAATCTTGACTCTTCGCTGTCATGTTCACCAGCACCACGTCATGTAAAATTACCAGGTAATTGACAGCAAGATACCAACTGCTCCGAACTGGGGTTCGTGAAGCATGTGAGACTTGCATCTTTTTAGTCTCTTTAGACTTTTAGATCTTAATATATAAAAGATTTGGATCCGTCAGATTTTTTTTTTTTAAGAAATAATTTTATTCAGAAAGGATGTATTTAATTGATAAGTGACAGTAAAGAAATTTATAATGTTTGCAAAAGATTTCTATTTCAATAAATTCTCCAAACTCCAAACTTTTCAACAGTTGTGTACTTGAGAGGCAAAATTTGTGGTAAAATCATACAGTATGCAACTAGCTGATTATGATGAGTTTTCCCACTGAAGTAGTTGATATGAAGGTAAAAAGACCAAAAGCCCTGCTCACATTTTGTACATTAAACATGATCTAGATAAAGTATAGTGACCTACAGTAAAATTAACTTCAGGCACTCCTATAATCAACTTACGACAGATAAATACTGATCCAAAATTAGCATGAGCTGCCATTATATGAATAGTCCCAAATGCTAAACTACTTTAGAAGTTGATTCTGGAGCATCTGGACACATCCCCCCACTCAGAGGTGGCCGCTCCAGTTTCACATAGATGGCCTCTTTCGCACATCTCATCTGTTCTCAATGTCCACAATCTACATAGCATGCCTAAAGGTGAAGTGTGCAATTTCTAAACCATCTACATAGCATGCCTAAAGGTGAAGCGTGCAATTTCTAAACCAATTGGTTTCTAAAACAATCCAAAACTCAACCCTCACCCCATCTCCCATTGTTCGACCAAACCAATTCTGTTTGGTGCCACATTTTACATTTAAACCAATGATTTTTGTCTTTCAAGTTGCACACATATGTGTGGCTTTGATTTCTGGGAGGCTATGTCTGTGTATTTGTATCCATGAAACAATGATGAAGTTGAGTAGAGACATGGAGCCCACTACTTTGATCGGTACTTCCCTCCCATCTGTCCCTCCAGCTGTCTCATGTCTATCAATCACTCTCAAACACACACTCAATTTCTGTCACATCAGCTAATGGATCAGAGTGTTTAATCGGAGACAGTCTACTACAGCTTTGTTAAATGGAGAAAGACACAAAATTCACCATCCAAACAGTTTAAAGCTAAGCGGTGGATTCCTTTCAACTAGACAACATTGAGAGTGTTGCTACAAATATTACGACTTATCACAGAGCACAGAGAAGTATGTCAGCAAAGCTGTAGCAGAAATCCAGTTACAAATATTACGACTTATCACAGTGCACAGAGAAGTATGTCAGCAAAGCTGTAGCAAAAATCCAGTGAGATGCCTTGCTGTCTCTTGCCTTACTCAATGCTAGAGATTAGCATTGTTGTCTTAGCGACATGCTAACATCAAACATTGAAATAAATTGTCATGTCTCCTGCGCAGTAGAGTAAGTTTGGCATTAGCATGTTGCTGCTAAGCTAACCAAGCATACTCATACAACTTTGTAGCTTTGTTGTCTTGGCGACATGCTAACATCAAACTCCACTGAAATAAATGATCATGTCTCCTGCGCAGTAGAGTCTGGCATTAGCATGTTGCTAAGCTAACCAAGCAAACTCATAGGCTACAACTTTGTACATAAAATATACACAGCATTTACAAATAATAGCTGAAACAGTCATTTTACTTGGTTTGCACTTATTAAAAGTACAAATCAAGTAAACTGGTACACAAAGTACACATAAACTGATCACTGGGGTTCCTCAGGGTTTAGTTCTTGGACTCCTGCTCTTCTCCAATTACACTACATCACTGGGACCTATCATACCGGCACATGGTTTATCTTACCATTACTGATGACACACAGCTTTCATTTCAACCAGATGATCCCACAGTAGCTGTACAAATCTCAAACTGTCTGGCGGACATATCAGCGTGGATGAAAGAACATTATTCGCAGCTCAACCTGGCAAAGACTGAGGTTCTCATCTTCCCCGCCAATCCGTCTCTACAGCACGATTTCACCATCCAGCTGGGTTCATCATCTATAACCCCATCAAGTCAGCTAGAAATATTGGAGTAATCTTTGAGGACCTTCAAAGACCAAATTGCAAAGACAGCTCAGTCATGCAGGTTTGCACTACACAACATCAGGAAGATCAAGCCTTTCCTAACTGATCATGCAACACAACTTCTCGTCCAAGCCCTGGTCATTTCTAGGCTTGACTACTGCAATGCTCTTCTAGCTGGACTTATCTTGTGCAATCAAACCTCTACAAATGATTCAGATCGCTGCAGCACGTCTTGTCTTCAATGAGCCCAAAAGGGCCCACGTCACTCCTCTCTTCATCTCTCTGCACTGGCTACCTCTCGCTGCTCGCATCAAGTTCAAGACATTGACGCTTGCTTATAGATCTACCACAGGCTCAGCTCCATCCAAATCCACCCACTCTAATGAGTCTACATCCCTACCAGAAGCCTATGATCGGTAAATGAGCGACGGCTCATGGTACCATCACAAGAGAGGCACAAAATCACTCTCCAGAACATTTTCGTTCACTGAAACATTTCTTCTTATTATCAATGATGAAAACAGTTGTTCTGCTTAATATTTTTGTGAAAACTGATAGGCCTACATTTTTTTCAGGACTCTTTGATGAATATAAAGTTCAAAAGAACACCATTTATTTGAAATAGAATGTTAAAAGCATTACAAATTTATTTACTTTCACTTTTGATCAGTTTAATGCATCCTTGCTGAATAGCCTAAAAGTACTGACTTCTTTTTTTAAGAAAAAATCTTACTGACCCCAAAACTTAGATCTGTAGTTTATGCAAATATTAACATTAACCAAGCATAATAATAATTGCTGTTAAACTATTATAGGGTGTTATTTCATGTTAGCTGTTCCAATAACTGATGTTAACGTAAAGTACTATAGTAACATCAAATGTTAATTTTTTTCCTTGCAATTCATTCTGGAATTGTATTTCTTTGCAATGCATTCTGGGATTTACATATGATAATAATAAAAGAACAATGTTGCTGCCTACTTTTTAGAACAGCTTTAATGTTTTTTTTTTAATGAGAATGTCATCTATGATTCCTTAAAATGCAGTCTAGGTAGGCTACTCACTAGGTTTTTAAGCAGAGCTTTAGTGTCTAATCATTTAAATGTAACAGATAGCATAGCATAGCATGTATTTATGAAAAACTCAATGTGTATATAGACATACATGTACATCACATTGTGTAAATTGCACGAAGATACAGTATTAGGGGCCGTTCACATAGAACGCGTTTTTCCATTACACTACTTTTCCATTGTTTTTCTTTGTGAACGCGCTAGACGGACGTGTATAACTGTTGTGCTCGCGTCTTGCATCTTTTGCAGCGTCTCGCGCATCTCACGTCATTCTAAAATCGCAGCGCTCAGGTTAAAATCAGTTCAACTTTAACGAGACCTTGCGTTTTTTTCACTGCCCGCGTCTCGGGTTTTTCAAAGCCAAAACGCATTCTGTGTGAACCAGCCTTTACTGGTTTAAAATACATTAAAATCTCTGCCAGTTTAAACAGATAGACATGCACAAGGGACTTCTAGAAACATCTGTTTTATAGAACTGAAGCACATCCACTTGACTGCACGTATCCAATACTCTCTTCCTCTACACAAATACAAAAACACACACTATTTCATCACACTTCTCCAAGAACATGGCTGCCACCTACTCGATCGAAAGGAGGATTTCTGTGAATATTGATAGCGTCCTCATTTCCACCGCCTCAGTACAAACAGTCCAAGCCATCACTTTGTTGTGCGCACAGCTTCTGCATATGTTTAGCAAAATAATATAATAGAGAGAAATAGAGCAACATATAGAAGGGTACAGTACAGAGAATAGACTGTCCACTGAAGTTGAGTTTTTTGAAAGATAGGAAAATTTTACATTTTTAAAAAATACTCACAAGGCACAGCATGGCGGTAGAGGTTGTCTCGTATGGTTTGCTGAAGCTCGTAGTCGGCTGAGGATTTCGGAAACCTCTGGCTCAGGTAGTGCTTCAGGTCTTTATTGAGTTTATTTCCTGGAAAACAAAGGGGAAAACACACGTTAATGATGCTGAATCATAGGCAAACTCAGAAGAAAACTTTAGAAGTGCAGTTTGCTTCTGACTCATTGTTTCACTACCACTGGATAAAAGTTCCTGCTAGTGGCTAATGCTGCTAACAGTGTCTAAACTGTCTAATATAATCGTAGCAGGTACATATCTGTTGTCGAAACAGGATTCCTCAGCGTTCCTATAGTATTGCGTTAACAGCACTCAGAACACAGGTTTGTATCCTGTATTTATTGTATTGTATTTAGGGGAAATTCCACAAAATACATTAAAAAAAGAAATTAAAAATTTTGATTATAATTGAAAAGTTATTTTAATTGATAATAATATTTCACGATATTACTGTTTTTGCTCAATTAATTGCCCTGGTGAGCATAAGAAACTTCTAGTGTATAAACCATAATGGTTTACAATTGTTGTTGGATGTTTGCATCAAGTATGCCTGGTAACTATGTTTCTCAATATAATAAATTAGTAACAAAAAAACCCAACATTTGTAAACATTTTAATCGAAGAGCATGGGTGTGAATCTGTAATCCGTGAGACATTAACACGTAGTAGCACACCTCCATTCACACTCATGGGGATACCTGGCTGCCACCTCAACCCAGTGCAAGCAATAGAGTGGGCCATGTGAAACATTTCCCACCCTCAGCTCCACCATCTGTTCAGAAGACACAGATCGCTTACCCAGCACCATTTCAAAGAGATGCCAATAGCCAAAAGCTGTTTATGTGTTAATGTGGGTCCGCTGGGTGCCCGCACCAATGCCAGATCACTCGCCGGCATTGCCTTCCGACAAACTCTCGATTTCTCACATGTACAAGTGACTCCAGGGATTTCCCTTTACCGGATTAATGGGAATATTGCATTTCTGGAGAATTTCTTTGAATGGATAGTCTCATTAAAGCCTAATGATGTAATCAGTTTCTCAGTTTTCTCTCGCCAGCTCTGTAGTCTGTCGTTGATCAAATGAAACTGCATTTTTAAACTTTATGAACATACATAATTGATTGCAATGGTGATACTAAGCGCTGCAAGTCCTAAATGCCGTCCTCTGTCCTTGTAGTTTTAATTCGAATGCAAACTTATGTGACAAACACGCATAAACTGTCTGGTAATAATCCACTGTGAAGTTTCCACCAGTCCGGGCTCATAGAGGGTGCATAGAAGATGCAAATACTCATGAACAGCATTTTGCATCCTAAAAGAACAAACAGAGACTCTACGATTTTGTTAAACCTACAAGCCATGATCAAGATGTGGAGATTTTTCACACTAATTTCTAAATGTGAAGATAAACACATGTTCAGAATCACCGCCTAGTCACTAAACCGCTTGATTTCCAATGCGGTTCTTCCTGTGGGGTGTTTCGGGAATACGGGAATACCTTTGTACAACACACTGACTAAGATAAGTGTAGACTGGAGGAGTCTGATACCACATCAGCACTTCTGCATTGAATTCTGGCTAAGAAATATAAAACTAAATGGAACAAAAAGTCCAAATGAACTACTTATGAGAACAGTTTAACAACTCAAAAGTCTACATCACAGGATGAAAACAGCCTGTTCGATGTGGACAAAGCTAAATCAACATACACATGATGTTACAAATAGGCACCTTCCTGAAACAGTTAATAATTTTGCAGAAACATCAAACCATTTTCTCATTTTATGATTGGATGTGTTTTAGGTCTACTGAAACTCATTGTCCTTTTTTTTAATACTCTTTCATTTTAACTCTCATCAGTGTGTTCAAACAAATAATAATACTTTTTTTTTTGCAAAAATGAAATCACAAAATCCAGAGTCTTTATGGATCTTTAAAGTCAGCATGAATTAGAAATTCACCTTATTAATTTGCTAAATGCATGTCATTGATCTTATTGTGAGTGATTCAACCATGCATATGTTTCGTTTTTTAACTTTGACCTAATATTTAATTCAAAATGTCATAACTGGATCTTCCAATTAACAATATATTTTTTTCTCTGGTGCTGGACTTCTCCAATCATTTTATCAATTTAAACCCCGCCCCTTTCTTACAATTGACTGCAAGCTTGCATTTAGATCTGCCTCCATCCAATCAACAACCAACAGACAAAACCAAATCCCTGCCCTGCATTGTTTTCTTTTACAATAATTGAATATTTAATAATTAATTGCCACAGAAATGCTTTCAGTAATTAAGTGTGAGTGTATTTAATATTGTGGCCTACAAATCGTTCAGTAAAATGCACAAACATTTCTCACTGGTTTCTCAATTGAAATGCACAGTGAGGTAAAAATGTACTTTTAGCACACACAGCTCGTGTTATTGCTGCCGTGTTGAGCAGGCTGTACAGTTATCTGTAGAAACAGCTCTGCCAGGCAATGTGCAAACTAGAAGGTCAGAAAAGAGCTCTTCTCTTCTAATTGAACCTCTGGAGGATCGTTTCTTAATCTAGCCACATCCAAGTCTAAAAATACATTTTGATGCGAAACCCATTAGACTGCTTTTTCAGAACTAAAACGGGAATTATATGCGAGTGTGAAATTTCCTGTTGAGTTGGTGTGTGCAGTCTGGCGTTGATGTTAGCGCCACGGCATACCGCTGTGAATTAATCCCTGCAACAGGTTGTGAGTCATTACTCAAACCTACGGCAGCCAGACTACACACCCACCCCCCATCCATCATCACAAACTCACTTTATTCCAATTAGCTGCTTACTCTGACTCAACGCCAACAGTGGACTCCTGGCCAAACAGCGTTAAACCTGACGAGATCTGAGCTTCAGGACACACGGACTGAGATGTGAAGACAGAGAAATGTGAAGGATAATAAAACAAAGGCTTGGCTTAATTTACGAATTTTTAAACAAGACAGTAATTTTGTTGTAAAATCGGACAGTGAAATCTGTTGGTTTGAGTGGACATTCACAACTAATCAGTACAAAATATTGTACTAGTATGTGAAAGTTTTATCGCAATCCCCATGTCTATAATCTACAGCCGTGGTTTTCCAATTGAAAAGGGGCTGCCATAAATATGTTAGTCAAACTAAAATGAGATAAATAACAAATGCATACAGAAAAATTACAATAGGCACATATTTCTCAGCTAAACAGGCATTTATTCCTATAGAGAAATAATAGAGAAATAAATAAGGAATAAAATAAATGTTTCAATATATTAAATAATAAAGACAATATGTATTATGAAAGATATATTTTTACATATACAAAACTTCAAATAAAGAAAAAAACGTTAACTTTAACCCTCTGTTATTTTTGACCGAAAATTTTTACCTTTTTTTTTTTTTTTACTTCATCGGAATGGTACGGAACTTGGTAAAGGTTTTGACACTTGCTATCTGAACACACACACACAAATAAAAAAATCATAGACATGATTCGAAAAGCTTAAATGGTCCTGAAAAAATTAGTCACCCTTTAACTCCTCACGGTCAAAAAGGACTGCATTGGAAATTAATGGGAAACTAATTTCATCTAGTGGAACCTTCTGTACTGTGCATCTCACTAAAAGCTCATTTTTTGAGATATTAAGCTTAAATTTGGAACACAACTTTTATGCCTTATGGCTTTATGATTTTCTCGCAGTTTAAGAGTAAAACATGTTTTGGAATATATAAATTTTAAGTTTACTTTTTTCAACTTTTTTCACTTCAGCAATAATCTGCCAAGTGTTGTCTTTCAAAGGAGACCACACTTAAAATTTATGACAGCTCAAAAAGTGAATAAACGGATTATAACTACTGCATAAATAGAATGTAGTACCATAAAATCCGCTAAAAATACAAAATATTGAAGAAAAAACATTAGCAAAACATAGTGCATTCATTTCATTGAAATCATTTTTATTTTTGACCACTACTCGAAGAACACTAAGTCAATTTGGTATGATCTGAATGTTAGAGATCGGCTAACTATTCCAAAGAGCAAAAACATGATGTAAGGAGGCGGCCCACTGTCTCTCTCTCTTTAAAGACCCCATATCTGGAATATCGCCTCCTTTAATTACTGTGCCGTTATTTGGTCTGGTTCACTGCAAAAATAAAATAATGCAGTGTACTGAAATGTTTAGGGTGTGTTTTTACACAGACCCATGCACTTTTTACAGACAGTGAGTAGATTACACAAGACGTAATCTTATTATGTGAATTGTGAGTGATATGGAAAAGGCTTTAGTGCAGGGCAAAGAATGGGTCTAAAAGCACCTTTTCGAGGAAACAAGTGTTTTGTGAAGAAAATATGATTACAGCATATTTTTTAAACGGGGAGTGCAGCATATCTTAAAACCAATAATAAGCACATTACTCACACACAAAAAGCACAGAGAGAACCACAAAATCAACGTAAAAAAAAAAAAAGGCCCAACAAAATGACTCCTAAACATAAAGGAATGAACGATGTTTTCTAAGTGGATTATTTATTGTTTATTAAGCGAATCAGTTTTTGGAGCACCTAATTCATCTTGCAGCTTTCAAACTGCTGTATGATATCTGTTGTGCGGCCGGCGGTTCTGCTTCATTTCGCTGACTCTCTGCTGATTTATGCAGGCCCTCTAGACAGAAAATACAACAGCCAAATGGTGCACATCTTATCTTACAAGGCTGACTGGTTTCTTCTTGCTTAGTGTGTCCATAATCCTTGTGTGAAGATGACCAAGTAGCAGCACTGTCTTTATTTTTATTTTTTTAACAGTTTGTATTTGACTCAACCACTCTCCAAACACAGGCAGGCAGTTCAGAAGGAAAGACAAGTCTGTGTATATTAATGCTTGTGTTGATATCAATGCGAACACCCACTTAACACAGAGAGCCAAAGCATGCTGGATTCATTCCATCGAATTTATGTGTATCTGCATTTACGAAAGTGTGTAATACAACTGTCTCAGTTGCCAGGGTGTATCTTCAGCTACCTGCTGGATCTCAATGCCCATCAGAATAAACTAAAGCACGGTGTGTTTAGAAGAGATTACTGGATCAGACAAACGGCGAGATGAGAGAGAGAGAGAGAGTGAGCGAGTGTGCATGCGTGTGAATACAGGACCTGGTGCCACTCAGAAACATCACTGCCAGCTGACGCCAGCCCTAAGTTCTCTGAAAAACGAAATCCAGTAACTGAACAGAGTCTTGTTTTACTCACTTGGCTGTGGAGATGGAAAATGAAAGAACTGTCAGATTTGCAAATTTCTTTGGAGTCAAACTATTTTCTGAACGTTTTCCTCTGCCTGTGCATGAAAGCAGGAAATAGAACTTTGTTCAGAAAGGCTCTTGGAAAGAAAAAAAAAAACGGCTGCCTGACAGATAAGTGAAGAAAGTGTCTGACACACTCAGACTAACCAGCAAAGTCTAAAGGCACTTGAGTATTTTTGGTCCAGTGTAAATTCATGTTCCAACTTCCAATTCCACATGAACAGTGTTCTGTTTAACTTAGATAATCAAACAAGAACTCAACTATTTTTTTAATGTTTATATTAACATTTTGTAATATGTGTTGTTGTATTTTTGTATGTATATTATAATAAAATACTAACAAAACATATAACAGTGTGTAATATTTAATAATTTGTCATAATAATAACAATAAAACATCTATAATTTATATCAAATTCCTTTTGAACAGTTTTCAGGGTAAAGGAGCATGGATCATTACTTAAAGGTGCTGTAAGTAACTTTTTCAACTCTACTAAAGCAAAAAAAAACACCATAGCATGTTTCCTCAATATATGCAAACATATTAAGTTCACATACTCGTTTGTCTGAAAAACACTTCTACAGCCAGTTATTTTACTTTGAAATGTGCGTTTCCAGGCTGGAATGTTTGTTATTGTTTTGGCCTGTGATACTGCACGTTGCCAATTTTCATTGTCCTGTTGCGTGTGCTCAAACTGGCAACCCATGTGAGCGCCGTCAAGTCTGAGGCGGGGCAGGAGAAACAACAACAAACAAAAAAAATATATATATATAAATATATATATATATATATATATATATATATATATATATATATATATATATATATATGTGTGTGTGTGTGTGTGTGTGTGTGTGTGTGTGTGTGTGTAAATATATATATATATATATATATGTGTGTGTGTGTGTGTGTGTGTGTGTGTGTGTGTGTGTGTGTGTGTGTGTAAATATATATATATATATATATATATGTGTGTGTGTGTTTGTGTGTAAATATATATATATATATGTGTGTGTGTGTGTGTGTGTGTGTGTGTGTGTGTGTGTGTGTGTGTGTAAATATATATATATATATATGTGTGTGTGTGTGTGTGTGTGTGTGTGTGTGTGTGTAAATATATATATATATATATATATATATATATATATATTTACACACACACACACACACATATGTGTGTGTGTGTGTGTGTGTGTGTGTGTGTGAATATATATATATATACAGTGCTATGCATAAGTTTAGACACCCATGCTAAAGTTGACTAAAAAGAGGAATAAAAAATCATCTTTTGGAAATTGAACTTAATGCCTTAATTTAAAAAATTAGGAAAAATCCAACCTTTAAGGACACCAATTTTCTTTGTGAATGAATAATGTATCGTAAATAAATAAATGTTCTTCCTTAAAATACAGGGTGCATAAGTTTGGACACCCCTATGTTAAATTCCCATAGAGGCAGGCAGATTTTTATTTTTAAGTATTTTTAAAAAAAAAAAAAATTTAGGATACTATGCATCCTGATAAAGTTCCCTTGGCCTTTGGAATTAAAATAGCCCCACATCATCACATAGCCTTCACCATACCTAGAAATTGGCATGGAGAACTTTCCATAAGATCATCTCTCAATGCAAATCAAACCAGCTATTAGGCTAACTGAAATAAAACCATGCCAATCTCTAGTATCCTGGATCCGTGAAGTAACTGGCCTTTAAAAAAAAAATCTGCCTGCCTCTATGGGAATTTAACATAGGGGTGTCCAAACTTATGCACCCTGTATTTTAAGGAAGAACATTTATTTATTTACGATACATTATTCATTCACAAAGAAAACTGGTGTCCTTAAAGGTTGTATTTTTCCTAATTTTTTAAATTAAGGCATTAAGTTCAGTTTCCAAAAGATGATTTTTTATTCCTCTTTTTAATCAACTTTAGCATGGGTGTCTAAACTTATGCATAGCACTGTATATATACACACACACATACATACATACATACATATACACATATATATATATAAATGCAAACATATATATGTTCAAACCACACTGTAGAGGAGACTTGATCATCATAGTTAACCATCATTTAAAAACATGCTCAAAGGCACCCTGCGGTCACACCATAGGCCTGAAAGTGTCGTCTAATGAGTCTACTCTTATTAGACATCCATCCCCTATACAAGATCAATCTGCTGACACCCTCAGCCCACCGCTCACACTCAACACTATCTAAACTATTAAAAGTATGTTTATAAGCATTATATTCAGCATAAATCTGAGTAATTGAGAAAAATATGCAGTCTCACAGGTTAAAAACCCAGTGGTGATTACATACGAATACAGTGGGACAAACACAACCAGAGAGTGTGCTGCTGCTCTAAGATTCTGTGTGGAAAAACAGGTATGAGGTCTGTAAACAGGCGTGTGTTTGGTATTCTGCTCTCGTTTCTTTCTCAGCTCTACACTGCCCTCTCTGTTTCCCTCCATCACGCCTGGCCTGCATCACACTGGGCCGTGTCACCATGGCAACCCTGGTCAGAGCAGCACTCATCCAGCCTTGATGTTTAAGTGTGCCGCCCCCTACTGGTGGTTAATGGTAACAAGCACACACAATAACAGGTAAACTTTGGTTTACCATTCAGCTTTTTGGTGCCACTTACAGCTTAAAAGGCAAAAAATAAACATAGCAAATTATGAGCTCTGTGATTCATTCCAAAGTTAAAGAAATAAAAAAGGTCTTACTGATGCTCTTCCTGGACATTTTACCCTGAAAACACCCTTGATATAAGAGCAAAATAACCCCAATTATACTTCACAAATATATTACAATATTACAATTAATATTAAAGACATGGCAAATTTGGTACAGAATTTGAATTTTTGGGTTAAACATCACTATTACTGCAATTACTTATTGTCCAGACATACCAAACTTGGAAGAAGAAAATAGCCAGTTTGTTTTTAACGTTAATTATTGAAAAAACTAAATAAGAATCCTTTAATGTGTTTATGTAGCAGTACTATTTAATATAAGTGCAGTCACATTGTCACACTAACCTCACATTTATGAGGAGGAACACACTGCTTTGCGCTGTAATTTATGACAATCACAGCCTATCGCCATTCATCCGGAGGATTTTAAATGACCATATGTCATGAGATAAAAAAAAAAGATAAAAAAAAAGAAAAGAAAAGACAGGGACACTTTACAGCCGCATCTCTTTCAAGTAGCAAGTGAAATTGTTTACCACATTCCAGATTGCTTTTATTGATTCCCAGCACTCTGGGCAGAAAATATGCCTCCAATGATTCATCTCAGACATGCAGTGTTGATCAGATAGAGCTGTCATTTATATTAGACCTCTCTGACTGCAGGCATTGCATCAGACAGGTTTTTTAACTTGACTGGCCTTTATGGATGTGTCTGACTACTGTTGGGGTTATCAGTGTGTTTGGGTGAGAGTGTGAATGGGAATGTAAATGCATTAACATCACACAGAAGCACTGAACTCAGAAGTATTACAACAGCTCATTACAAGTTTATATCCTCTACATTTCAAAAGTTTAAGTATTAAGATGGGGGAAAAAAATGAAATTAATACTTTTATTCAGCAAGGATGCATTCAATTGATCAAAAGTGACAGTTAAGATATGTATAATGTATTACAGTTTCCATAAAAATACCAAGCAGCACAACAAGCATTGATAATAATAAGAAATATTATGCCAAATCATCATTTTAAAATGATTTCTGAAGGATCATGTGACACTGAAGACTGGAGTAATGATGCTGAAAATTCAGCTTTGCCTATAAAAATATACATATTAAAACAGAAAACAGTTGTTTTAAATTGAAATAATATTTCACAGTCTTTGCATTTTTGATTTAACAAATGCAGCCATGGTGAGCATAAGATGCCCAAACTTATGAAAGGCGATGTGTGTTACCGCAGCATGCACGACAGAAAAAAAACACCAAGATGTTCACGTAACATAAGTTTGATATGGCTGATAATACTTCTTTATGCGAGTCTTTCATTGTCCAGAAAGCACTAAGAGTGAGTTTCTGCAGCAGGTGCTGAATGGCGCAAATCCAAAAAAATGAAAGTCAAAGATCATAACACTTATATAAATGTTTTACCCTTGAAGTGGTCAGTCTTCAGTAGCAATAAAAAAGGGTGCTATAGTAAATGGAATGACAAGAATACCAAGTATGCATACTATTTTTGTACATTTTTCAGTCTCAAATAATCTCAATAATTTTGTCACTCTTCTTTACATTGCAATGTAATAGCAAAAAACATCATCCGAAATTGAAATTAATATTAAAATAATGATGGCAAATAGGTTATAGATTTTTATTTCTTTGGTTAAACTTTAATATTAATTAAATTACTTGTATTGAATGAATTGTATTTTGGCAATAAATTACCTCAGCCCTTTATAACATAGTTTAACTCAAGTTATTACTCAGTTATCTACATTTAAATGGGATAAATTATACAATAATTTATATATACAGTGCTATGCATAAGTTTAGACACCCATGCTAAAGTTGACTAAAAAGAGGAATAAAAAAATCATCTTTTGGAAATTGAACTTAATGCCTTAATTTAAAAAATGAGGAAAAATCCAACCTTTAAGGACACCAATTTTCTTTATGAATGAATAATGTATCGTAAATAAATAAATGTTCTTCCTTAAAATACAGGGTGCATAAGTTTGGACACCCCTATGTTAAATTCCCATAGAGGCAGGCAGATTTTTATTTTTAAAGGCCAGTTACTTCATGGATCCAGGATACTATGCATCCTGATAAAGTTCCCTTGGCCTCTGGAATTAAAATAGCCCCACATCATCACATAGCCTTCACCATACCTAGAGATTGGCATGGAGTACTTTCCATAAGATCATCTCTCAATGCAAATCAAACCAGCTATTAGGCTAACTGAAATAAAACCATGCCAATCTCTAGTATCCTGGATCCGTGAAGTAACTGGCCTTTAAAAATAAAAATCTGCCTGCCTCTATGGGAATTTAACATAGGGGTGTCCAAACTTATGCACCCTGTATTTTAAGGAAGAACATTTATTTATTTACGATACATTATTCATTCATAAAGAAAATTGGTGTCCTTAAAGGTTGGATTTTTCCTCATTTTTTAAATTAAGGCATTAAGTTCAATTTCCAAAAGATGATTTTTTATTCCTCTTTTTAGTCAACTTTAGCATGGGTGTCTAAACTTATGCATAGCACTGTATATACACACACACATATATACATACATATATACATACATACATACATACATATATACATATATATATATATGTTTTTTTTTTTTTTCGTATTCAATCCAGTCAAGCATCAGACAACCAAATTAAACTTTCACGCCACCAAACAAATCAGACCCTTCTGACAGGATTAAGAGAAAAGCATTAAGACTCTGAACACCCGGTGCGAAGTAACACAATTAATTAGCACAGTCTATTAACACTGCTAGCTTGCATTCTATGCTTGATGGGAATGGCTGTTGAAGCAGCTTAGCATCATTGTTTGACTGCCGACAAAATATTTCCTCATTAGGGCAAACCTTACATGTGCTTTAAGTCTACAGGAGTCTGGCTCTTTCAGGACATTACAAAAGGAGATTTATAAGAGAGGCAGGATAAGTAGATGGAAATGGATTGACCTGGGTTGTATTTTACAGTAAATGTGCCCATCTGAGAACTTCTTTAACCCAAATTCTCTTTCCAGTAAATTCTGATACAAATGTCAGGAAAATCAAAGCAGACAGACAGACAGGTAGGTAGATGGAACACAAGGATGGATGGATGGATAGATATTTACCATTTAAATGAGCTCCTGTCACACATTTTAAAGGCGACTGACTAGAAACTACACTTTTTACCCAAAGGCTTCAACCAAACTATGGCACAAAGAATTAGTGGACTTTAACATATCGCTTACAGAAACTTCAGGCCCCATTTCCGATAAAATTGTGTTGTGTTTGCACTGCTGAGGGCCTATTCCTCACTCTCCTGCTTCCTGCCACTCTCCTTCCTTCCTCTGAACTCCCATGCCATCTTTCTTTCTCCTGTTTTTAATTGTTCCCTCAATCTATTCTTGTGTCCTTGTCTTCCTTTTTTAAATCATATTGATGCATGTCTCACTTTCTTATACCCTCCGTCACACCGTGTCTATCAGTTTGGGTGTCGCCGCACGACTGGGTTTGATTAAAGCCTCTGTGATATAACTCACTCTCACCCCACGCCGGGACAACAGCAGCAGGGCGCACTCATAAATCAATATGGCACCCCTCCACGCAACCAACACAGACTTCAGGGGTGAGGCACCACGCCAGCCATGATAACAAGAACACTACCAACCTGTCTCGCTCTCACTCAGCCACAATGATTTTTCATTTTGCTGATGCAACAATAACTAAACGCACGTGGCGTCCTCCTTTGGAGCCCTCAAGGAGAACAGCTCTGTGACTAAGCAAACAGCAGCCAGCTGAGCCAAGACCACAGACACCATCTTAGATCTTTCCAAGATTGTCACTAGGGGGCGTGTGTGAATATGGTCCAAAGTTGAAATGGCTAATTTATTTATTAAGAGGGCTCTTGTGAGAATAATATACATACAATGGTCGATTTAAATTCGGTTAAAGCATTTACCGAATTCGAAATTAAATTTGTTCCATTCTGATATAATTATATAGTATATATAAATAATCTGTGTTCAATACAAAGAGGTCTACAACACCTGGAATAAATAAATAAATAAATAAATAAACAAATAAAGTAAAATTGAAAACCAAATAAAAATCAAAATAAATGTATAAAATAACACATAAAATAAAAAAGGGATGCTTTTGCCCGCTGAATAATGTAGACTAAATTGAAAAATAAATTAAAATGGCATGGAACTTAGATGGAATTATCATCAATGAACAATTTTGTCCAGCTGTTCGAGTTGATTCCACCTATAGGACCCCAGGGGGAGCTGTATGAAATGCCAGACAATAAAATAAATATAGTATAAAAAAAATGCATAATTGAACATTTACATAAGGTATATACTAAGCTAGCATTTCTTTTAAATAAAAGAATTACAAATCTTTTGGTCCCACTTTATATTAAGTGGCGTTAAGTACTATGTACTTACATCAAAAAATAAGTACAATGTACTTATTGTGTTCATGTTGTATTGTAAAACACTTTTGCTGCTATTGAGGTGTGATACGGGTAAGGTTAGGGACAGGTGTGGTGGATTGGGTAGGTTTAAGGGTGAGTTAAGGTGTAAGGGAAGGGTCAACTGTGTAATTACATAATTTAATTACAGCTGTAATTACATGCAGGAATTTTTAAAATGTAAGTACAATGTAAAAACATGTAGTTACACAATAAGTACATTGTATCAAATTATTAATTTCAATGTAAGTACATAGTACTTAAAGCTACTTAATATAAAGTGGGACCAAGCTTTTTAATATGGGCATAATGGGCATGTTCACAAAAGTCATTTACAGGCTTTGTACTGTGGAAAGAGAATAAACCATAACCTGTGAGTGAAACACACACACTGGACACCAGCTAATTCATCCCAACACTTTATTTTACCCTCACTGTTGTCATTCCCTACGGCTCCCCCTAACCGTGCTACAATTTAATGCTGGGATTTCACTCCCACCACCTTTTACTATCACTCTTATTCAACATCCAGACTTTTCCTCTCTCCATCCTACTCTTTTCCTGTCATTCTCTCATCCTCGGGTTGGCGTTGACCCTTGAGCAGATGGCCATGGCCTAGTTTCTGCAGCGGTGATGCTGAGTCACAGGCCAGCAGGATGTTACAAACGTCAGAGAAGCAGGCAAGGTGAAGTTATCCACATCAGGGCCTCCCTCCACACGCCACACTGACTCCATCTATATTTAGCAGCAGAAGCGCACTCACTCAACTGCCCCGGTCTACTACATTTATCTACACTCAGGGAGAGAGAGAGAGAGAGAGAGAGAGAGAGAGAGAGAGAGAGAGACTGATTGCATACATACATGTACATCATAAACACAGGCTTAGGCACCTTCCCAAACAAGTCTTTGGCACACTAATCTAACAGTGTCCCAAATGCAGCTTTGATCCAACCCTCTACAACAGTGCATACTGTGGCGATTTACACAGCATACTAACTAGACCATACACAACTTTTATACCATTCCACTGCACTTATGTTTTGTTGTTCTGCAAAATGAATTTTAAATTAAATAAATGACTCCATAAACAAACAAAATTATCCCAAAAGCAAATTTAACCCAAATCGCATGAGCTATAAAAGAGAGCTTCAAATCCTAGATCAGTATAAAATCTAGTCTTAAGCCTCTCTTGAACTGTGGCACATTAATGTGTGTTTGAATATGGTAGCTCTTATAAAGTGCTTTTTACATGCATACTGTAACATATCATACATGAATAAAAGTTGTAAACAGTCTAAAAATATATTATAAAAATACAAGAGCGTCCACAAAAAAATTCATACTATTTTCAGGAAAAGCTCAAATCTAATTGCATTAATAATGAAAAAGAATACATTTTATAATAATAATGTTGTGTGGTGTGTAAACAAATAAAAAAAAATTGTTTTCCTTATACCTTGAATACATGTTAGTGTACACATCTTAATCAGTTATATTTTTGAATACACTACTGTTCAAAGTTTTTTTTAAGAAATTTTTTTTATTGAAAGAAATTAATACTTTCATTCAGCAAGGATAAATTAAATGTATCATAAGTGACAGTAAAGACGTTTATAATGTAACAAAATATTTATATTCCAAATAAATGCTGTTCTATTGAACTTTCTATGCATCAAAAATGGCTGCTGAAAATTCAGCTTCGCCATTGCGAATAAATTTGAAAATATATTAAAACAAAAAAAGTTACTGCAAATTAAAATAATGTTTCACAACATTATTGATTTGACTGTATTTTTAATGAAATACATGCAGCCTTGCTGAGCATAAGCGAGCTCTTTCAAAAACAATATAAAAATCTTACTGACCTCAAGTATTTTTTAAAAAACATCATGAATTATTAATAAATGAACTAACCTTGCCTTGTCATAAAAAGTCAAATGATCTGATATTTTAAGAGACATGCACATCACTAAAGATTTGTTTTCATCTAAGTATGTATTGCATTTGTAATGTATTTTTGAATAAATTAAAAGATCAGACCAAAAAATAGCATTGCATCATTGTTCCATAAAAACAGATTCAAGGTTACCCTAGAAAAAAAACAGCAAAATTTGATTAGAATACAAAAACATTCAAACCATACTCATTGAGTAGCCAAGGGAATGTGAAGCACATGCAATTTTAATGCCTAGCCTTCCAGATTTATATTGTTCCTAAATTTTCATGCTTAAAATATCAAGTGCCCATATGTGCAGAGTCTGTAAATTTACACCCCGAGGGGCTTCGCAATCTGTCAGGCCGACCAACCCGCACTGATACAAACAAAGGCCTGATGCATGGCTGCGCTGATCACCTGCGTCACATCAGACACTGCATTTGGAGTTAATAGTTCTTTTTCATATCCAACATCAGGCCAAATTTTAAAAAGTTTATACGAATTCTCTAAAACAGTACAAGTAAAAGCAGACGTTTACAGGATTATCTATGCTGTAGTGGCTGCAGACTCTCTTGTACTGTGAGGGAATTAATCATGAAGCTGGTATAGTGACAGCTTTCTGCAGTGCAGGCTCCTTCATTCCTTCCTTCCACTGCACTGTGACTAAACGCTTTCATGCTACATGTCATCAACCTCTTTATGAAAGCAGGACCCGCAACAATAGGTTCCTCACAACATCATTTCCATTTCAGTCCCATCTCCCCTCATTACAAGAGCCTCGTCGTTTTATCTTTTCTTTTCTGGAAAATATCACTTCCTCTTCCCCACCTGTCCTAAACAATATGCACATGTTCAGGGAGTGCTATGGAAATGAAGCACTGAGTGGGAGGTGATCCAGCCAGCGCGGCCCATATTTCACTAGGCAAAACCAATCAGTGACCTTTCTGCACTGGTTTGCATAGAGAGGGGCCCGAACATAATGAACCAATAGAGATTGGAATTTAAATCTAAAGGCTTCATTGATACCCGTTAATCTTCAGCAGTTTATTATGCCCTTCTCACTATGAGATATCGACACACACTATAAGGTCCTTTCACACAGCGCGTTGTGAATTTTCATCCCAATTTTCATCCCAGGAAATTGCCGTAAAATTGCTAGAGTGCTTTCTGTGTGAACGCAAACACGTCCCGGGATTGATGCCGGGATCGATGCCGGGATGGAGACCTAGTAACATTGCCGGGATCAGTCCCGGAACGAGCCCTGTGTGAACAAAAGCCAGGACCAATGCCGTAAGGGGTGTGTCGTAGTGATGATCCATGTGCCATCGCACAGACCTTTCTACAAGCGATACTACAGCATATGGGGAACGAGCCACGCTTTCGATGATTGGCTGAAAGCGGTGTCAAATAAATATCTGATATATCATTGGTTAAAAACGTAAACAAGCCTCCACGACATGGAGTCCACGTGATGGCTACGTCATATCATAACGTTAACATGCCGAAACGTCAGACCTCATTTAATCCGGAATGGACAAAAGAGCACGAATTTGGCCATGATGACCCTAGAGGTGCTGTTGTCGCCTGAGCTGCTGCAGAGGGTGAACTTCGTTGTTAAGAACTGAAATGTGTATTTATTTAATTTTCGCATTCATTATTTGTACATTTATGTATTTCTGTTATTTCCAGAAGTCCAGTAATGTTATGTTTTCAGACACTGTGCACTTTGCAAGACAGGTTCATCTCAGTGGTCAGTTTTTGAAGCAGGCATCACAATGTCTTGAATAAATACGAATACTGTGAACAAACACTTTTTTGCCTCTTCTGTTACACATAGATCTACATCAAGATATATCGTAGATCAAATTGGTAATGAATAGAGTAGGCTATTTCAGAAGCACTGTATCATGATACCATATATGATGGACAAAATTGTATTGTAGTTGTGAGTACACCAGAGTCCTATGCAATTATTCTTGCCTCACTAAATACCCAACGTTACGTGTCTTTACGGGATCTTTACGAGATGTGTGTGAACGCACTCACAGATTCTGGAAAATCACTGGCAGTGTGAATTAACCAAAATCAAACGATCTCAGGACAAATCCCGGTACACATTATCTGTGTATTTTCCGGAATCTCTGTGTGAAAGGGGCTCTTGTAACATCACAATGCAAGTAGCAAGTAATCACTAGGGACTAGACTTAAAGGTGCATTGCGCAACATTTCATGTTAAAAATACCCGTTTCTCTAACCCATACATGCTTAAACAATTGCCTGATGGGCTGAATGAGCCCTTCTCTGATCACTGCGATTGTCTCTATAATCCTGTACAGTAAAATAAATAAGAGGGATTCGGGTCGGAATTTGAGACTGGGCGTGACATCATGCGTGTTCAGTTGCAGTGTTGCAGTTTCGCTTGTCGCCAGAGGGGGCATAGTTCTGCAAAAACTCAGAGACTTGCGCAATGCACCTTTAATTAAATTTTAAATTACATTAAATTATATTGAATGTAATAAAACTGAACAAAACAAAAGAAAAACTAAATATTTTAAAACAAAATAATAAAATAATTTAAAAAAATCAGAAAACCAAAAACACAACAACAGAAAACCTTAATTTAACAAAACAAAGAAAAACAAAACAGAATTTAAATTAAAAACACAAAAAGCTAAACGAAAAACTAAATTTACTAAAACAACTAAACAAAAAGTAAAATAAAAACAGAGCAAAAACAAAACAAAAAACACAAAAACATAAAACAAACAGAACACATAAACTAAATAAAAACAAAAAACAAAGCAAAGCAAAAACATTATTTTAACAAGTATAGTGAACCCTGAACTTTACCTTAAAAAAAAAAAAAAAAGCGTCCGTTTATATTGACACAGTACAGTAATAATTTCCCCCACCTAATTGCAACACTGATGTGATGTTAGATTACACTTCAGCTGAAAGGCAACACGTGTACAGAACACAAATAAATCCATGATTAATTTCATACCACAGCTAATAGTGCTAAAGAGCACAAGCTTTGTCATGGAAGCATGCGGTGGGGCCATTGTATAGCCACTTTACTGCTGTCTAATGAGATGAAGGAGCTCATGCACAGAGAACCAGAGATAATGATGCAATTATCCAACAACTCCACCTGGCAGCGCTCCAGAACATCCAGACTCAACCCCACGCTCCACCGTCCCTCCCACATGCTAACAAAACCTTTTCAGTTACTCCTCCATCCTGCCCTCCATGCCTTTAGCCCTGCAGCCACAAAACAGTCTGAGCCTCCACACATTAGATAATGGAAAAAAGACTAAACATTCAAATGAACACAGCTTTCTACAGGAAACAGTGGAAAAAGATAGTCACAATAAAGAGCAGAATAACATTAATAAACACATGTGTTTGATGAACCATTTTTGCAAGAACTATTTCTTCTGTTTATTTAGGGTCAGAGAATAAACCCATAACCTTAAATGTGAGATATTGTCCTGTATGTTCTATACGCATAAATGAAGCCTCAAATCATCCTTGCTCAGGAGAAAAGTCTGCTATTAATGTTTAAAGCAATCGAACATTACGGTTTCCAATCAAATATTAAGCAGCACAACTGTTTTCAACATTGATAATAAGAAGAAATGTTTTCTAATGATTTCTGAAGGATCATGTGACACTAAAACGTAAAAGAAAACATACCGAACAAAAACTTTTGAACGGTACAGTTTATATAAATGTGATCAGACATATTGCTGTAGATACATGTGCATAAGGCCTTGAGAAAGAGTTTCATAACAGTAAATGACTGTAGTCCCACGGAAACATCATGGCAACATAAGAACACCAGATCCCTCCCTTCCTCTGGAGAAGAGCTACAACCATCCCTCACTTTAATGCCTCTTCTTTCTCTCTCTCTCTCTGCAGATAAAGATGAGATCCTAACTAAGCTGTAAGCTCTTTAGCAGAAGTGCTTTACGCCACATTAAGACGTTGAATCTTAAACCGTCGCTTACTACTTTACCTCCTGCAGACTCTCTGACACGTACGCTCATACGCCATGTGTGATCACATGCTATGTTAACATGTCACAGCAGATCAGCATTTCTCAGAGGCTCACACGCTAAACACATCCAAGTACTTCCAAAGTGACTGCGTTTCCCAGATGCCAAAAAGGGAATACAAGAAGGTAGACCTCCCCTCCCCTTTCTCCAGATGTGCACAGGCGTGCAATGTGCTGAATCAGTAAAATAAAAAGGACTATTTTGTCAATTCGCCCCCACCCCGGACCACCTACAACCACCACACAATGCCCAACCAGTGCCAAATAGCAGAACTTTATACAAGGCTTCCAACACACATGCTTAGGAATCAATTTTGGGAGCTGTTTTGGGATTAAAAGGCATTTTAGGCAACATCGACACTAATCCAGATACATTTTTTTCTCTCTACGTTTTCGCCTTCTGTCCGCTCTGAGGCTACGTCAATACTAATTAGCATACATTTGAAAACGGCGTTTTTGTTTTAAAATGCTCTCCATCCACACTAGCGATTTAAAGCATTTTCCAAAAGATTACCATTGTAAGACTGAAAATACTGGTCGAGGCCCGATCTATGGACCTCCCCCATTCCTCTCGGAAAACAACCAGGAACTCATACAAGAACATGGTTTAATGTGAATATTTAACATTGACTGTTATGTTTTTGGTGTCATTTGAAATGTCTCAAAGTGAGTGGTACAGATATCTCATATCCAGATAGATCAAATAAAAGGAAAGTTTAGAGAAGTTTAGAAAAAACTGGTTTAGAGATAAGGCCAGATAAGGCAACCCCCCCTTTTCGTTGAATAGAAGCCATTTGAGGGTGGTCTCCCCCATCCCCCATGTCACCTGGTCAAGAGAGAATAAAGGAAGGTGTGCTCCCTCTCTCTGGGCTCTCTCTCTCTCTCTCTTTCTCTTTCTTTCCCTTTCTCTCTCTCTATCTCAGGTACAAGCTGGGTAAGATTCTTTGGTGTAACCAATGTATAACCATGTTCTAGACATTTGAATTGATTGTGGAATTGATCTCTGATATCTGAAATATTAAATTGTTACATGTGATTATTCTAACTGATTTTGACATTGTTCATTTAATGGTTAAAAGGAATAGTCAAACATTCACTCACTTTTAGTGAGGCACAGATGTTATTAAAACCTTTCATTTATGGAGTCAAATGAATTAACGAGTAAATACATATGATCAATGTAGTACAAATTTAACCAACCAATACTTTGCATGAGTGAAGACAGAACACGTGATACCTTCCCCGTGTATTGGCGAACCGAGATTGGACCAATATAGCGGGCCTTACACAATCCACACTGAAACTTCAGAAGATGCTGCGCATTCGTATAAACCAAGTGCCGCACAAGTCCGGAAAAGTGAAGCCAAAACGTTTTGATCGCCCCAAGGTGGCAGGATGCAGTATAGGTCACATTTATTTGATGCTATAAAAACGGGAGTGTGACATCATGATTGATAGCTGAGATTCACAGCTTCTCTGAGCGAAGTAGTTACTGAGGCGCCAACAGACTTTTTTTGGGATTTTTGGGAAGAGATATAAAAGAGTAATAAATGCTCATTGAGATACTAACTATCTCAGGCACTAGCAGGCACATAATTGTATAAACATAGATATCTATTGGTACAATATGCATCACGACTAAACATGCATCATTGTTAAATACCTCAGTTTTCACAGTCAATGCCACAACGTGAAAAAAGCCATTTTGAAGTTCATCCTCAGTTTTCACAGGACAATAACGCAGTCTCGGTGGGTGGAAGGCCACAATGTAGAGAAAAAGATGTTTGCAATTGTATCCGGATTAGAGTAGCGGTAGCCTGTGATGGCGTTTATAGCTTTTTGAAGATGCTCTCTCAAGTTGATAAACATTAAAATGCAGTTTTTGTAGTGTGGACTGTGAAAATTGAGGTATTTGAAAACTGATGCTTCAGTCATATGAAATATAATGTACCGATACCGATAGATATCTCTGTTAAAACTGTTATGTGGCTGTTATGTGCTATTCACTGTCACACTGTTGCTAAATATAACTGTTACTTTGTATCTTCATATTATATTCCTTCAAAGATGACAGAAAAATTACCCACATTTGCTGTCCTGTGTCAAACATGGGCAATTGCGTTTCAGACCAGACATGGAATGGCGATTGAGTGCAACTTGGACACATTGGACACAGATATTCTGCTAATAAAAAGATCATGCCAGACGAACAGCATGAGAACTTTATTATGTCTAATCTCTCTGTATCATCTAAGGGAGCTTTTATTTTGTTTTATGCATGCACAGTAAGATTATTTTAGTGTTTTCTGACATTTCCATATGGACGAGTAACTTGAAAGCTAATGTGGACAGAGAGCATTTTGATACAAAAAACGCTGTTTTCAAATGTATCCGGATAAATGTAGCCGTAGCCTCAAGCAGGTGCAACTTTAATCTTGTTTTCAATCCAGATCGTTTCAAATAAAATCTCTCTTGCCAGAACATATATTTTTCAGCACTCCATCTCATCCAGCGCCCCAGCCCTCTGTGTGTTTGTGGATAAAAATGGAGTTAGACCTCCCCAGTTGTGTGGCAAACTTACAGAAAGTGTAATTCCACTGAGAGCCATCTGAGGTGAACACAGAAGAAATGGGCTGGTAAACCAGACAAAGATCTAATTGGGAAGAATGTGATTTTTTTACAGCATTGACACAGCTGTGAGAGAGATTACAGGGAGATGGGGCTGGGACTGAGGGAAGGAAAGACAAACTTTCCAGGTCTCTCTCATTCCACACTGTCAGCACTTTGGCACACTTGAGATCTCTATACCTTTTTTTGAGCCTCCGGGAACCACAACCTCTCCTCACCACCAACACCCTTCAAGACATATTTGCAAGATATATTTGAATTTGAAGAGTTTCATTTGGATTATGTTGCACCTTTGTTTAAAAGGGATATTCCATGCAAAAAAAATTTTACTTATTGTAAAGTGTTACCATTTCTTTCTTTCTTTTTAAGTAGCTTTTTATGCCCACCAAGGCCGCATTTATTTGACAAAAAATACAGTAAAAAATTGCAATACTGTGAAATACGGCTATATTTTTGGGGAAACTGTGCTACTTTTTTTCAGGACGTTTGAGGAGCATTTTTTTGAACTAGAAATCTTTTCTAACAATGTCAAATTATTTACTGTCGCTTCGAATCATTCAGAATCCTTGCTGAATAAAAGCATTAAATTCTTTTGAACAATAGTGTATGTTCACACAAGCTCACGCAGAAACATCTGGCTGTGCTCTAACACTCCCATGCTCTGTTGTTTAAAGGGGCATGTCAAAATAACTGGACTTTTCCTTGATCTTTTGAGTTAGAGTTCTCTGTACTCTAAAAACTTTTAAGAATTTGAAGAATTTGAATCCTCATAGTCAAAGAGGGCATTTATTGTACTTAAGTCCAAAAGGACATGCAGCAGAGAGAGAGAGAGAGAGAGAGAGAGAGAGAGAGAGAGAGAGAGAGAGAGAGAGAGAGAGAGAGAGAGAGAGAGAGAGTGTGTCATGTCATGTAAAACAAAAAAGTAGTTTATGGTGAAAATATACTTGGCGAACATTATTAGTGAAGAAAAAAGTAAGATATGACCTCCTTTAAAATTAGAAGAAGAAAGTAATACATCCCATAAGGAGAAAAATCACTGAAAGAGATTCACAGATCAAATCTGGCAGGTTTGGGAAGTGACGTGACGTTTGAACACTAGTACCTGTGAACTCTGAGTGAACCCTGTGTGTGTGTGTGTGTGTGTGTGTGTGTGTGTGTGTGTGTGTGTGTGTGTGTGTGTGTGTGTGTGTGTGTGTGTGTGTGTGTGTGTGTGTGTGTGTGTGTGTGTGTGTGTGTGTGTGTGTGTGTGTGTGTGTGAGGCTCTCCAATGGCATCCATCTGTTCTCTTACAAAAGCTTTCATGCACACTGTTAACATGAACTTTTACACTATTATTTCATTAAAAGGTGTTCTTTTCATTTTTAATCAGCATGCTGAATACGTTAAGTGTGAGGGACATGGCGGTTGATCACACCGATGTGAAAAAGCACGGAAAGATCACTGTGGCGACAGCGCAGCGGAGCGGAGGCTGAGGAAATGAATCTGTCATGCAAACAGCGAACGAGCCCCAGTGCCTGACAGCGTTCCTATGATCCGAACAAACACCCTGAAGGGACCCCGGGAGGGGGACTGCCATCAAAATGCAATAAAAACCCTAAAGAAAGATAGCCTATTAGCTTTATTCAAGAATGGACATGTGTCAGACTCAGAACATTACAATAATATTAATATTTCCTCATCAACATGAGAATGAAGGGGGGGGGGGGGGATCACACCAATCAACATTCAACGGCCTGATAGATGGACTGCTTGTCTGCACATGTCACAACATTCCAAATCATTTCAAGAAAATCTCATAATCTAATTGGGGTTTTTAATTCAGGCAATACAGGAATAGCAAGCTGGCACTCAAACCTCAAGCCCTAAATCTCGGGTACATTTTTAGAATGAGAATTCAATAAGAAAATTAAAAAAGAAAGAAAAATATATATATTTATATATAATATTGTAAACATAATATAATTATAAAATATATATACACACACATATATACACAATTATAGTACTACTCAAATAGCGTCACTGTCTATTGTCTATATCTTTCGATATGTGCCGTCGGAAATATGCCAACACAGGAAAGAAAACTGTATTTGTCAAGTTATTTTTTTCCTAGAAGATACAGTACAGATGTTTTCAATACATCGGTCATATTTACATTTACATTTATTCATTTAGCAGATGCATCAATCCAAAACGACTTACAAATGAGGAATACAACGAGATTAATCTCAAATGAAGAAAAAGAATCACCGTCTCATGCTCTGAGGAGTATTTTCTGGGCTAAAGCTTTTGCTCTGTGATGTCACGCATACCATCTGACTACACTGGGTGACGTTCCGCATGGCGTGTTAGGAGGGCACGGGAGGGCCGTACATACACAAACACACATGAAAACATTTCTAAGTCAGAGAGACAAGGGGGCTGTGGTAATGTCATACCCATTTGCTCAAGCAGGGCAGCTGAGACCCAGGGCTGCGATCCTGAGTTTATATAACCGCCCTCCCCTCTCCAACAACACATGCCTCACATGCCAGGATCCGACCCCGCCTATCGGACGTGCAGAGGGAGGAAATAGAGGGTTATCTCTCGGGCCGATCTCCTGCGCTGTCTTATGTCCTTAACCTTCACTTCTAATTATACTAAGAGACTAAAAGAGAGAGAGTGAGCGAGACAAAAACAATGGCCCTTAGTTTTGATGGGAAGGCCATTGTGAAGGCCATCTATCTCCCTATCAGATGAGAGCTTTTTCCTTTCGGTCTGATTAGGAAGATAGCAGGGTGTAATGACCGGCAGGGATGATCGTCCAGCCCAAAGAACGGACCAATCAGATCAGATAGCGAACAAAGAGTTATAGCATTTACACACCGACTCAAATTAAGACTGAAATTTCCACACTTTTAAAGTCGGTATTAAGTGGAAGTTGCAATAGTCTTTTCTAATAGTCTCATAGAGCTTATGCACCAGAGAAATAACCATCTTTAGAATTTTGAGTCTGAACTTCCATTTCTGCGGTCGCTCTGTATATTTCTATGGCATCACTGTTGAAGAGTAATTAGCTGGTGAAGTAGATTGATGAGTATTGTAATGTTTGAAGCGGATGTCATAACAAATGTCAGAAGACTGAGGAGATACAAACCAGAGGACGGGACACAAAGAGCACAGCGATGAAAAGGGGCGGGGCTACATAAGGTCTAATGTGACGTATATCTGAGTGAAACGGCTTCAGAGAAGAGATGTCGCTGCAAGAGGGAGGGGAAGTTATTTTGATTAAAGATTATGATGTGTATAATGGATAAATCATTTATAATAAATTCTGCACATTTCATGGTGACTTTAAAAGAAACTGCCCACCTCAGGTAGAAATTCAGAGAGTTAAAATAACCAGGTACTGTGAAAATAAAGATGAAACATCTTTAAATGGGTCAAAAAAAGTTATTACAAAATTTTTTTACTCTTATGAGCTATCAGTTTCAAAGAATTCTCCTGAGTAGAGTATGTGCACAGGGGAAAACAGAGTCCTTTAGGAAAAACTAGCAAATTTCATATAAGTTTGTCCATTAGCACGTTTACAATAGTTAAAAAGAAAATTCAATATGTATTACAATGTTTGTGTTATGTTGCATGACCATGCAGTGTTGCTATGGGTAAGTAAAACTAAAACTGTAAAAAAAAAAAAAAAAATTGTTAAAATATACATTTTAAGACATTTGAAGAAATGTTGCCTTGGTGACTAACTGAAATAAAACAAGTTTACGTTGAAATAATACAATGACTAAAACTGAAATAAAAATAAACTAATCTGAATAGAAATATTAAAAATCAAAAACTAATAAAAATGACAAAACACATTAAAAAATGACTATGTTTAACGACTTAAAGTATAAAAATAAAAGCTAATTCAAAATATTAATAAATACAACACCCCTGTAAAAAAAAAAAAAAGTTAAAAATTTAAGTTCAGTTTCTGCCTTGAACAATGTGACTGTCCAAGTCATTTCAACTTTTCAAAAATCAGGTTCAATGCCATATAACTTATTTTTCAAAAAAGTTGAAATTGCTTAAATTATTTTGTTGAGTTAAAGTAATGTTAAAAAAAATATGTTGCCATGACTTATTGATCATATCTTCTTTTTTTTTACAGTGTAATAGTGTGACAGAGCATTAAGACTTTTCTTGAGTTAATGCAGTGACTCTGCAGTTTTGTTTCTTTTCTTTCACTTTTTTTCAAATGTCATCACTCAAAATGCAAATTTAGTTTCACTTTTTGATTCATTTCAGTAACATTAAACAGCTGAGAGGAAAACAATTATATATAAAAGCTTTTCTTTAAAATTACCATCAACATAGGGAACAGGAGCACCATTAATAGAAGCCATTAGCAATTCATCAAAGGACCTTTTCCAACAACATTTTCACTGAGTTTTTTTTTTTTTTTTTTTTTTTTTTTTTTGATGAAGGCGCTAAGAAGTGCTGAGAATGCAAAAATGGTCTTACAAGTGACATACTACTCAATGTATCTGAAATTCACATGAATTAGTAGTGGGTGGGAATATTACCCCATCAGACTTGCATAAACTATGTTAGAGCACCATATGCAGTGAGGGCTTTTAAAGAGGCAGCAGATAATTTAGCACAGTGCTGACTAAGTTCTTCGAACTGGAAATGCTACTGGAGCAGAAAAATTGACCGTTATATTTTACGGGTTATTGTTGCCAACATACTGGAGACAAGTTTTCAATCTTAGGTGGCAGATGTTATATATATATATATATATATATATATATATATATATATATATATATATATATATATATATATATATACATATATATATATATATATATATATACATATATATATATATATATATATATACATATATATATATATATATATATATATATATATACATATATATATATATAGGCCTATATGTGTGTGTGTGTGTGTGTGTGTGTGTGTGTGTGTGTGTGTGTGTGTGTGTGTGTACATGTATGTATGTATGTATGTATGCATGTATGTATGTATGTATGTGTGTATGTATATGTGTATGTATGTGTGTATGTATATGTGTATGTATGCATGTATGTGTGTATGTGTGTGTGTATGTATGTATGTATGTATGTATACACACACTCACCTAAAGGATTATTAGGAACACCTGTTCAATTTCTCATTAATGCAATTATCTAATCAACCAATCACATGGCAGTTGCTTCAATGCATTTAGGGGTGTGGTCCTGGTCAAGACAATCTCCTGAACTCCAAACTGAATGTCAGAATGGGAAAGAAAGGTGATTTAAGCAATTTTGAGCGTGGCATGGTTGTTGGTGCCAGACGGGCCGGTCTGAGTATTTCACAATCTGCTCAGTTACTGGGATTTTCACGCACAACCATTTCTAGGGTTTACAAAGAATGGTGTGGAAAGGGAAAAACATCCAGTATGCGGCAGTCCTGTGGGCGAAAATGCCTTGTTGATGCTAGAGGTCAGAGGAGAATGGGCCGACTGATTCAAGCTGATAGAAGAGCAACTTTGACTGAAATAACCACTCGTTACAACCGAGGTATGCAGCAAAGCATTTGTGAAGCCACAACACGCACAACCCTGAGGCGGATGGGCTACAACAGCAGAAGACCCCACCGGGTACCACTCATCTCCACTACAAATAGGAAAAAGAGGCTACAATTTGCACAAGCTCACCAAATTGGACAGTTGAAGACTGGAAAAATGTTGCCTGGTCTGATGAGTCTCGATTTCTGTTGAGACATTCAGATGGTAGAGTCAGAATTTGGCGTAAACAGAATGAGAACATGGATCCATCATGCCTTGTTACCACTGTGCAGGCTGGTGGTGGTGGTGTAATGGTGTGGGGGATGTTTTCTTGGCACACTTTAGGCCCCTTAGTGCCAATTGGGCATCGTTTAAATGCCACGGCCTACCTGAGCATTGTTTCTGACCATGTCCATCCCTTTATGACCACCATGTACCCATCCTCTGATGGCTACTTCCAGCAGGATAATGCACCATGTCACAAAGCTCGAATCATTTCAAATTGGTTTCTTGAACATGACAATGAGTTCACTGTACTAAAATGGCCCCCACAGTCACCAGATCTCAATCCAATAGAGCATCTTTGGGAACGGGAGCTTCGTGCCCTGGATGTGCATCCCACAAATCTCCATCAACTGCAAGATGCTATCCTATCAATATGGGCCAACATTTCTAAAGAATGCTTTCAGCACCTTGTTGAATCAATGCCACGTAGAATTAAGGCAGTTCTGAAGGCGAAAGGGGGTCAAACACAGTATTAGTATGGTGTTCCTAATAATCCTTTAGGTGAGTGTATACACACACATACTTTATAATAATCACTATCAATATATAAATAAATATATAATAAATATATCTGTTTCCTTCATGAGCTGACAGATAAAAATAAATGGATAACGACAACATCTTGACTGAAAAGTGATAGCAGAATCTCAGCTCTCTTGAAGTACAACTAAAGGAGGTTTTGAGGGGAGGCAGCATTAGATGTGAATCCACTCTGACTGACAAAAAGATTTTGGAGAGGAGAGCTGCAGGGACGGGCCAGTTCATGCCCAACATCGTCCTCAGAGACTGCAGCTAAAACCTTACAGAAAAACAAATAAATACGGAGAGCAGCAGGATAAAAAGCGTTTAGGGAACAGGGTCAAAAATACAGAGACTGTTCTGTAAAAGCAAGCATGGCCTGCCGTTCTTTTTAACCATTGAGAAACTCTTCAACTCATCCGGTAGAGAGAGAGACTGCAGATGTTTCGGTACAATACATGGCAGTATGCCACAGCCTGAGGGACATCTTTCAGTGCTAGTATTGTCTCCTGCTTGACCCACCTTAACCCATCCCACGAGAACATCCAGCGCCTTCAAAAGACTAAATCTTTACTTTATAATTGTAGCATTATAGATGACAGGGTTACAACTCAATTCTGAGTGGATTAGCCATGTTCAAAGGCAATGTAAATTAGCCGCTTTACACACTTTATTTTAATGCACCAAGTTACATAGTACCCGTAAATAGCCTAGCTAATAAACTGTATAATATTTATTATTAATAAAAAAATGTACAGTAATGGTTTTAGTAAAATTGTCATACGTCAATATTGTCCGTGTTCAGTAAAATGTTCAATTATTATTATTATTATTATTAATATAATAATAATAAAAATATATTATAATAATAATAATAATAATAACATAGATTTCAAATTCTACCAATTACTAGTTTTATTCAAATGGTTGCAACACCAAAATGATCTTTAATGATCAGTAAATAATGAAATAGTCAATTGATTATTATTATTATTATTTTATTAATGTTATTATTAATAATATAATAATAAAAAATAATAACAACAACAATAAAGATTTCAAATTCTACCAATTAATAGTTTTATGTAAATTGCAACACCAAAATTATCTTCAATGATCAGTAAATAATTAAATAGTTAAATTATGATAATAAATTATTCCAACCAGGAAAAATATATATATATATATATTCAAATGGTTGTACATCAATATTGTCAGTGTTCAGTAAACTGTTAGATTATTATTATTTACAGAACATTGATTGATGTGATCATAGTGACATTGCCATTAAAAGATTCTTATTTCTAAAAGTTTCTAAATTTTCTAAACGTTTGTGTATGCTTGCACGTATTTTGTTTACATGTGATATCATGTATAACCGTCATGAAGAGATTATATTGGTTTGATATTAATAAGATGTAATGAGAACTTATATTGCCGAGAGCAAGAGAGAATATACATTCCGAAAGCAGCACATTATAGCAATTAGTAAATTAGACCAAACTTCTAGTTCCCTGAAGGTGGTCCAAGCACAAAACCACTGAAAACACCCCTCAGAAGGCAAAACCTCCACTTTAACCATTGCACAGCCCAGAATCTGTTCATTCATTCCCTTTGTTTGACCGTGACAGAACTGCTGAAAGCGGTAGAGGCTATTTTCTGTGACCCGTTTCAGCTAATTATTTTCAGGCACAGATAGCAGTGTTTAAATATACTTGGCCCAGAGAGAAAGAGCAGAAAGAAAAGAAAAAAAGAGCAAGAGAAGGTTCAAACGGTTAATAAAACGCAGCCAAAAGTTCCACTGCCTCCATAAAAAAAAGAATATTTCCATGAGCTGTCCTTTACTGAAATGTCTGCGAACAGTCAGCTTGAGGAATGCCAGGGTGTGCCGGTCTCTCTGGCTCTGTTTGAACTCATAACAGCAAAGGTGTCAATGGAAACAAAAGCCCCAGTCTGGCCTGCTCTCAGAAGAACAGTAAAATAAACTGCGGAGGCAAGCGTTGTGTACATTTGTCTCTTGAGGTGCCGTGAGGGGAAAACCTGAGAATATTTTCTCTTCACAGTCTTCTGTCCAACATCTCAAACCTTAGGAATCCTGATAAATGAAATGAACAATACTGAGGGCCAGACGGAGTCCCCCATGCACCATTTCATGATCACTAGTGTTCTGTACTCTCTCTCTGGCTGCAATCAAGTCATTAAAACCTACTAAAACAACAGTTATAATGTATTTGTGTATTTTATTAAGACCTTAACAAACCCATACGCACTCAATAAATCATAACAGACATTTTGTGGGGATTTCAAGAATTATCAGAATATGAGTAAGCAAAACAAGAGCAAAAATGTTATCCTGAAAAATGTATCAACAGTAAAAAAATATATAGTTTAGAAGAAGTTATGTAGTAGTAGTTGTAGTAATTCACTTTTCTTTCCATCTTTCTGATTTTGCCATGTTAGCCATTTGACATCACCATTGTCTCTGGGACATGGTACAAACACTTTCCTCGCAGTAAATCAAGAAAACAAGAGATTCATACAATTAGACTAACCGCGTTGAGCTATATAACAATGATTAATTTTCTGTCGATAAAGGTATTTAAACAGTTGCTCGCCTGTCTAATAAAACACAATTTATCCAAGCGTCTTTGGTTCCATGGTTTCAATGGAAGTAAAACTGGAAATCGAGGGTAACACAGATGTGACGTCACTGACAGGCGACGCAATGACACGGGTCGTTACACTGGTTAAAATAGCAGTTTTCTCTGGATTTAAACATTGTTGGAAACATTTGGGATAATGTAAAGTCAACAAAACATATTTAACACTGTTCTAGTGGTTTTTTGGATATTATGTGCCTTTAAGAATGTCAAGACTTCTGCCAATCCAAGCCCAGATTTTTACATTTTAGAAAAGAAATTTGAGTAGTGTTTGCCTAAAAAAACATTGCTAAAGTGTTGTTAGCGAATATTGCTTTGCAGTTATTATGGGTGTTCATTCTAGGTGGTCTCTTTTTGGTTAGAGACCAAAACGAATCAGCCAACAGCAATTGTTTTTGAATTAACAGTTGTTCACTTTGGGTCTGTACACTATACTGATGAAATCGCTGAGTAGATTTGGTCTGAAAGCAGTTGTCACTCGCGTTAATAACCGCTCTTTGTGTGTCTGCTGGCACAGTTACTGTAGGAAAGAGTGAGAGGCAGCAAGAGACTGAGAGCAGACGGGGCTCTAGCCGTGATGGTTGAGTAGATACTAAAGAACAGCTCTGAGCCTGTTTCTCAGTGTGTGACTGTATACCGAGCGGATTATCAGTGATAGTGCTAAAGCAGGTAGGTAACAACACTGATCACTCCACAGGGAGCTGGACTCGAGTCAGATGTCTCAGGAATGGACTCGAGTACTACAACACACTGACTAATCCACTTCCTGCACTGTAAATATGCTCCACTGCCAAATCCCTTTAAGATGCCCAGATGCTAAAAGCTACATTTAGAGATTGTGGGATTAATTTAATGAACAACGTACATCTACACTAGCCTACCATTAAAAGGTGTGGGAGTCAGTATGATTTATTTTAAGAAATTAATACTTTTATTCAACAAGGACGCATTAAAATGATCAAAAGTGACAGTAAAGACGTTTCTGATGTTACAAAAGAACATTTCTTTTGAATGTTCTATTCATAAAAGAAAAAGTTTCCACAAAAATGTTAAGCAGCACTGTTTTCTCATTAATAAGAAATGTTTCTTGAGCAGCAAATCAGCATATTAGAATGATTTCTGAAGGATCATGTGATACTTAAGCCTGAAGTAATGATGCTGTAAATTCAGCTTCGATCACAAGAATAAATTACATTTTATTTACATTAAATAAATGCAACCTTGGTGAGCATAAGAGACTTCTTTCTAAAACATAAAAAAAATCCCAAACTTTTGAACAGAAGTGTATATATTTTGTAAAATGTAATTAAAGAGCATATTAAAGTCTTTATCTACTCTTTAACACTTTTTTTTAAACCACACATAGTGGGAATTAACATGTGTGCATCTACATTCTGCTCCAGAACTGCATATTCCGGACTGCACCACTTGAGATCCATATTCTGAAGAATTAAACTCCTTGATGAAGTGTCAAACACTGGACTTAAGAGAACCAAGAGGCTCTAGCTTTGTGTAAAAATCCTCAAACAGGAATTTTCCACTCAAGCTTTTGTGGAAGCAAGCGACAAAGCTCCAGTTGAGTAAACAGAGCTTAAAGCTCTCCTCCTGTGTCAGATTGTTAGCACTAAACCATGCGCTACCCACAAGTGGATTAATTTAATTCGAAATTCAAAATAGACAGCATACTTCTATTGCATTATCAATAGTAATACTGTATTGTTATGTTCCATATAGTAAGCGCTGGACATTTTGTAAAAAATATATATATATTGACCACCAACATCTAGGGCCAGATTAACAATTTCCCATGAACACATTTATTTAATTTCAAAGACATTTAAATATTTCTTTATTTCAATACAATTTAAATCGGTATAATTTGCTATTTTCCTAGTTGTTACTACCAGAAAATGTTATCTAGGGGAACACAGCACAGTTTCAGGCATGTGTACAGATTTCTAAACCTGAAAACATTTCAGATAAAATCCACATCAAGTTTCATACACGAGGCCCCTGGTGTGTATTCTACATTTACAAATCATTAACCTTGACAAGTGGAATGAGAAACAGTACAGTTGAGATAAGCTGTTTATCTTGAGTCAACGGGAAGATTTCCAGTCTTGGCATCAGTGCCCAGAGTCTGACCTTCTTCTGTATCCAAACCAAACATTAATGGATTGAAAAATGCTGCTTCCTCCTACTCGACTCATAATTCAATTCATAATCCAGAACTTTGGAGAGATTTCTAACAGAAAGCCCTTTCTATCAGCCATCAAACATTGTGAAGGAGGCTTACATCAAGAGCATGTTGGCTGTATAGGAATCATTAGTGCTTTAACTTTTGTGGTACAATTGGATATTGAGTTTTGGAAATGTGAAGCTTAAAGTTGTGATGTCAAGAGGTCAAGGGAATTCATGAGGAGGGATTTTGTGGGTGTATGAATTACGAAAACTACAGATATTGTGCCGTCTATGTGGAATGATCTTGTTTCAACCTGTGATAGTCAAAGTAACCCCTAGCCATGTGTGCTGGAGATAAAGCATCCCACAAGTAACAATTAGTGCCTGGTGTGGCTCATGCAGGATACAGAAGGCCAACTGCTGGTCACGCAGCAGGCATGTGGAGCTTTCCTTGTTCCTGAGTCAGAGTTATTAATGATAGATGCATGGAGAGACGTTCCAGTGGTCGGACAACTGGAGCAGCATGAGCTTAACACCATGACGCTGGTCAAGAGCTGATAAGGCTGGGCAGTCCTCCATGTACTTTCTCCATTAGCGGTGCTGACTAAGCTTGTGTGGCTGTAAACTCTTTCAACAGTGAATATTGGATGGAAACGCCAACCAGGGAGTGGACAGACTGAGTCTTAAACAAAGACAAAAGAGTTTTAATTGTGTTGGGAAACAAAAGACCAAACAGTGCAATCCTGAACATGCAATGGATTCAGTAAATCAACAGGGATGGTTCGAATGTACAGTTTAAGTTTAGTTACAGATTTAAATTGAAGTATCTTGTTTCTGCACCACTGGCATCACTAAAGAGAGCTTGTTAAATCGTAACTGTTAGCAAACATGTTTCTCAGTGTGCCTCACCCCAAACTCATGCCATGGGTTGAGGCGGTTAAATCTACAAATAGCTTGTTTATTACTTGCCTCTTTATTATTATTATAGTATTGTCTCTATATTATATGTAATTATATAATATTAACCAAGAAAAGGAGAAAGTATTTTAACAAAAACTTTTTTTTTTTACACATTCAGCTTTAGGTATCCATTTGGACATATGTTTCATTGATTAAACCATTAATTAAAGTTATTCCGTGCTTAGATAGCCTATTTAAACTGCGAGTCTCATTATGAGAAAACTATGAGAATTGTGCCACCTGTCACAGATACTGGGACAAATCCTTTCAGAATCATTATCCAGAGGAAAGCAAAATGCAACTATCAGAGACATAGATGCTTTTATTTTCTTAAATCAATCTAAATGAGTTCTAGAGTTCAGGATTTAATTTTTAATTAGATCTCAGTTAATTACTGGTGCATTCAACTAATCTCACAGATGGTTCATCGCAAATCTTCCCCCTAAACATGAATCTCAGGCTATTTGATGCAATCTGTGATTAAAGATTAAAACAATAAAGCCTTTTATCCAATACACTGTAATACTGTAATCAAGTCAACATGACATCTACACCTTGAGCCACTTGAAGAAAAGCAGTTTAACTGACAACTTCTAATTGTGTGCCCTCCACAATTAGACATTTTAAATCAAAGATCAATATTTTAGCTTACAAACAGAACTGCAAACATTATAGTCTGCCCTGAGTGAGTACACAATGTTTTCGGGAAAAACACGAAAAATATGCAATTATTAGTGAAGTATTTCTAAGCCATCTAAAGTTCTACTTTATATTTTCTAATAAGACTTGACAGATAGAAGGAATGAAAGACATTCATAAATGCATGTTCACACCGAGGACGATAACTTTAATGATAACAATAAAGATATAGTTCTAAAAAGCGTTCTAAATATATAAGAATAGCACAGAGAAACAACATAGTTGTTTTTTTTTTCCAGCTAATAGGCAATACAAATAAAAAAAATTAAGTTACAGCTAATCACTATCCACCTTGCTTTAAAGAGCTCGAGCATTTAAAGCGACAGACAACAAAACTTAGAATAAACAGAATGATATTTTCCGCTGGTGTGGACGGTAATAGTAATCGTTCTTGGTGTGAATGGGCCTTTAACATATTGTATGCTTTAGTCTCAGTGCAAATACATTGTATAAGCATTTACATGAGCAAAATAAAGTGCTAATGTGTGTCACTGCCTTCAGCATAAACCCACACTGCTCTGTTCTGATCTATTCCAGCGAACACATCACATGTCTGACTGTGGAGATTCGTGTCACTTGACATGAAATAAAGAGGCAAACAAATGGAGAAAGAAGTCAAGCATGAATCTTCCTCCATCTCAGCTGCTCTCAGTTCATTTGAGTCCTGCTAGCACTCTGTTCTCCGTTACAAGCCTAAACCTGGCACAAAAGATAGTGTGTCTTTGTGTGTGTGCAACCTCGTGATGGACATTCTTTGGAATACTTCAGCTGCAGGACACATTCCAAATATCCAACAAAATCATCTGCTATGCGTTTACCAGCCGACAGACAAATACAGTTACAGATGGACCATTTCTTAAAAAAATAGATTCAACAAATACCTGTTGAACACAGCATTATATTATATATGTTTGCCAATTAATTAACCATAACTTCACAAAACTCTAATGCCTTAAATAAAATGGAAAGTTCTCAGCTATAAGTGAAAAATTCAAACAGCTTGGCAAACAAATCATTAAGGTAACTCTTCAAATTGTCCTGAGCTGCAGCGCCATTTCCTGGAAGTGTCTGAAACTTCTGGATAAACAACCTGATCTAAAAAGACAAGACCACAAGACACAAACAAAGAGCACCATTGGACAAGAGTAAAAAGTGGGGTATTAAATGCTTAAAATTAGTTCGAGAGAATGCTGTTTTGAGAAAAAAATTAAAACCCTTTTTTGGAAACTGAACACTTGATTTTAAAGTTAAAGTAAAAAAGCTGGCTTGAAGTAAAGTTAAAGTTGCCAACACCTGTTTTTTTTTTTTTTGCATGTGTACATTTTAAACAAAATAATTCAACCCCTTTATGGCAGAAAGTAAATTATCTCATTTTATTTGCATTCTTTAAGATCAACCATTCAACCCCCATACACACAGTATCTCACAAAACTGAGTACACCCCTCACATTTCAGCAAACATTATAGAATGTCTTCTCAAGGGACAATACTATAGAAATTAAACTTGGATATATTTTAGAGTAGTCATTGTGCTGCTTGTATAGCAGTATATATTTACTGTCCTCTGAAAATAACTCAACATACAGCCATTATTGTCAAAATAGCTGGCAACAAAAGTGAGTACACCCTAAGTGAATATGTCAAAACTGTCCAAAGTGTCAATATTTTGTGTGAGCACCATTGTTATCTAGCACTGCCTTAATCCTCCTAGGCATGGCAATTCACCAGAGCTGCACAGGTTGTTGCTGGGATCCTCTTCCACTCCTCCATAATGACATCACGGAGCTGCTGGATGTTAGACACATGGTGCTTCTCCACCTTCCGCTTGAGGACGCCCCACAGGTGCTCAATAGGGTTCAGGTCTGGAGAAATACTTGGCCACTCCATCACTTTTACCTTCAGCTTCCTCTGCAAGGCAGTTGTCATCTTGGCGGTGTGTTTGGGGTCATTATCATGCCGTTCGGCCCAGTTTCTGAAGGGAGGGCATCATGTTCTGCTTCAGAATGTCACGGTACATGTAGGAATCCATGTTTCCCTCAATGAAGCTCAACTCCCCAGAACCAGCAGCACTGATGCAGCCCCAGACCATGATGCTACCGCCACCATGCTTGACTGTAGGCAAGACACAATTTTCTTGGTACTCCTTACCAGGGCGTCGCCACACATTCTGGACACCATCTGAGCCAAACAAGTTTACCTTAGTCTCATCAGACCACAGGACATTCCAGTAAGTCATGCTCTTGGACAGGTTTTCTTCAGCAAACTGTTTGCGGGCTTTCTTGTGAGCCAGCTTCAGAAGAGGCTTCCTTCTGGGACGACAGCCATGCAAACCGACTTGTTGCAGCGTGCGGTGTATGGTCTGAGCACTAACAAGCTGACCTTCCGCTTCTGCAACCTCTAAAGCAATGCTGTCATGCGTCTGTTTTTTGAAGCCAGCTTCTGCACCTGACGCACAACACGAGGACTCGACTTCTTTGATTGACCCTTGCGAGGCCTGTTACGAGTAGAACCCGTCTTGGAAAACCTCTATATGGCCCTGCCCACTGTACTGTAACTCAGTTTCAGGGTGTTTACCAATCTTCTTATAGCCTAGGCCATCTTTGTGTAGAGCAACAATTCTAATTCTCAAATCCTTAGAGAGTTCTTTGCCTTGTTGAACATCCAGCGGTCAGTATGAGAGAATTGTACTCAAAGCACAAATGAAACGACATACTGCTATTATCACTTAGGGTGTACTCACTTTTGTTGCCAGCTATTTTGACTGTATGTTGAGTTATTTTCAGAGGACAGTAAATACTGCTATACAAGCAGCATATTGACTACTATAAAATATATCCAAGTTTCATTTCTATAGTATTGTCCCTTGAGAAGATATACTAAAATATTTGCTGAAATGTGAGGGGTGTATTCACTTTTGTGAGATACATAACTATATTCAGTGAAAAGCCGTTAACTTCAGAGAAAAAAAATAGATGAGCATATTTAACCTTCTGCAATTAAGTGCACAGCACTCATAACAAGCACATTACTGATTTCAACCATAATGACTTACTATTGGACAGATGTCCACAATCCACCCTAAAGACATGCACCCAATGCTAAAAATGTCCCATTAATTGCCAATGTAACATCCAGGATGGCTGAAGCTGTTTGTTCAGGGTTGGACTATTAGTTGGCTTGACATTTGCGGACTAAATATATCACTAATTGCTTTTTGGGGTTTTCAGAGCCATTACTAAATGCAAATAACTTTGCCCACAAATCAAGACTCCGTCCCTCAGAGATGACAGAGGGGGTCTTGAGTGCAAATTGATTTGTTGTGCTCACAATGCGCTGTGACATAAAAATTCACAGATATCCTTTGTCTGTACCTTGCATGTGCTGATATGAACTGCCAGCCACACAAACGTTGTCATGGTGATCAATTAAGTGCCTTGACACCTTTAAGATCATTAACATTAATTCCGGTCCCAGTGAAGTGTATCATAACGACAACAGACTTCTGGGGGCGGGGCTACGGGACAGGGCGCTGATCTGACTGAGACCCCCAGGAGAATTTGGAGAAATGAGCGAACTGCCCCGCCCCCTCATCTCTCAAACTCACACAAACAGCCAATCAGACAACAGCACAACCTAAACCTCCCCACCTACAATCATTTATATCACTAAAGGAAGTGGATGTTAATCATTTTTACAACCCACAAATAAACTAATCGGAGATGCTTCATCAGTCTTTCTCCACAAGCCCATCTGGAGCAGGCCACTTAGCCCCATCTACACCTCTGTTGGGCAAGTAAGCCATTCAGCTGGTTTAAATCACTCTCTCACTATTAAAGTTTACCATCAATTCAAAATTTACATTGCTACCGAATTATTTAAAAGGATCCCACAATAGGTCAAAAGAGGGTACAATACATATTGCAAATCTGTGGTTAAACTATTCAAACCAAATCGTATATGTGAGTATTATATTATATTATATTATATTATATTATATTATATTATATTATATTATATTATATTATATTATATTATATTATATTATATTATATTATATTATATTATATTACAAATCAGCATATCGGAATGATTTCTGAAGGATCATGTGACACTGAAGACAGTAAACAATAGAAAATAATTGTACAATATTACTATTTTTACTGTATTTAACAAACAGCAGGCTTGGTAAGCATTAGAAGACAAAACATTAAAACATGATTTTCTTTTCAAAAACTGTTTGGCTCACTCCAAATTCTTTTAATACCATGCTAACTTTTTCCCATCAGAATTTTCACTCAAATGAGAGAATAAAAAGCTCATCTTTATTAGGAGCATATTTTGATGCAAATATCATGAAATGTCAAAGCCTTGAAATATGCAAATACAACATTAATATTAATACCTATTTTAATTAGGGATGCCAATTTAACATTTTAATCTAATGCGATTAATTATTTTATAAAAATATGCAATAAAAATTTACATAATTAACCATGCCCCTTAACCCGTATGTAAATTCACTAATGAGAAATTTTGACAACACGACTGACAATGACAAACTGATTGTAAAATGAACTACTGTGGAGTGCAGGCCAGTGGTATGCTTATTGTCAATGATATGGGCATAAACAATAAAGGTATTTTTCTAATCGATGCTTGACTTGTCTGTCACAATAATGTCATGTCTTTGAAATATCTAGAATATCTATAATAGCATCTCTTTCACTTCGACCAAAGTGTGCATACTTGTGACATACACGGATAACGTTGTTATACACAGATTCATAAACATAGAGGTAAAGAAGAAGTAAATGGTAAATGTTCATGAAGAAACTGAGTTCATGTTGACAAAATTGTGAGACATGAATATACTTCAGTACATTGATGATCGAAAACATTGAAATGAAGAATTTTTTAGGCACATAACAGAAAAAAATCCTAATTGTCCATAGAAATGTGTTTTGAATTTGACGTAAGTAGATTAAAACAGTGGGCAGTAACACAATGTAAGCGAGTTCATCATTTGTCCTCCTGTGCATTGGGGTATGTGAATAATATCCATAAAAATAACTAATTCTTTGTGAATAATCAGAATAATGCATGTAAATGGGAGTGAAGAGGTTTGCTCGTGTAATGTAGACATCTTACTGTGATAATTTATTAAGTCCTTACAGGAAATCACATTATTGGTGCACATGTAAATGTAATGTTTATCATATACAAGGCTAAAGATCTACAACGAGCAAAAAAGTTTACCCTCCTAACAATAAAACATGGCAGCAGTAATGATTCATGCATCATGTAAAGACCCTAGAGTTAAAGAGAGAAAATGTTCCTTGCCTTCAGGACACCCTTTATGTGACCCTCCAAAAGCCATTACAAATAGGCTATGTTTTGTTTCCCACCACCTACGGTACATGGACAACGGCACGATTGTGAATTCTGACTTAAACCCTCAAATCCAAAGCAGAGCCAAAGCAAAGCACAATAATGAAGCTTGTCAGCTCCGTCCACTATCCTCAAGCTAACTTTGAACTATGAATCCTATTTTGCATAAGCTTTATGTACATCTGTTCACACTACACACTGTTCTTCTGATATAGGCTAGTAAGCTCACCATATGCTTTGACAGGTGACATTTTTGAGCGTCTTAAGAGCTGTGTGAGTTAAATGTTTATTTTATGTTGTCTTTTTTATAAAAAAGAGATACAAAACCAGTGATAAACACAAGCTCTGACTCACTTCACATTTCCTGTACTGCACATACACACAGAGATAATAAGTAAGCCCGGGGTTATGTCCTCACCCCTCCAAAATGTCAGAGCAATATAAATACAATAAATGTTCAACAAACTCCAGCGGTCTGAGTGGTTTTACTTATTTCATAAGGTTTGTTAGTAAACACGTGTTTCTGCACGACCATGAACCAGAAAGAAAATATGAACAAAAGAACAAGTCGATCCACGTCGGAATATTTCAAAGAACATGAAAATAAAGCAAAACAGAGTTATTATTAGAAGAGAACTGCAGTGATTTAACGATAAGAGTCAGATGAAATTGAAGGCTGATGTATCGTAACTGTAGCGCAGACAGAAACCGGCTGTAGAGAAGTCAGACAGCCAGAAACTGACAGACTGAATTTGTGAATCATGACATCAGACCACACACATTCCCCTGCAGCAGGTTCATCAACATGTGTGGCATTCTTTCACTTTTCTCTTTCCCTCCACTCACTTCAGCTCTCGTACTCTTACTGTAGCACCACATCAAAGCTCGCAAACAACTCTTTATGGTTTAGTCCCTCTCCATACCGGATTTGCCAACTCATTCTTCATCACACCTCCTTCATAATTCACTCCTGCTTATGATTTTAAACTCAACATTGTGCATGACTCAAGGCACCTTATTTATCAGCCTCTACCTCTAAAACAACTTTCCTTTTCAGCTCGTCACCTTTTAATTTCACTTTTATCTCATTGAATAACTCGTTTTAATTGGAAATACATCAGATCACGGAAATACATTTCATTCACAGCCCATTTAATGTTGACTTGTGTCTTTTCAGCTCATGGATATTGTTAGGATTTCATAACACTGAACTAGTCTAATACTAAAAGGTTTCTCATATCAAGCTCTTTTTAGTTTATTTGGCATACGGTTTGAAAAGGGCTTCCCCCTAAACTCTTACTAAGAGCTTTCCAAGCCAGATAAACGGAGGATATACATTACAACTGACCTGAAATACCAACAAAGCCATAACTTCCCATAAATGGAAGTTAAACCCAATCCCTGACAAAGGAAAAGCTTTTAGGCCACTAAAAGCCAGACATTACACTCTTAATAACAAGGAATGGCGGTAAAAAAAATTAATTCAAAAAAAAGGAAAATATCTTGCAAATCGTAAAGGGAAATATCTGCCACGCCTGGTCAGCAGAATTGAAGAGAAGTGCAGTGTGTGAAGAAAGAGAGCATGTCACATGTAATCTATCAGCTGTATTCATTCCCAGTCTCATTTTTCTATTAATTTGAGAAGGAGATTCTGGACTGAATCTGCATAAAACTGAAAACGACTGAGAGAAAAGCAAGATTACACTAAATAGGTATAACACTTTTTCTTAACTTTCATGACGCAACACATTGAAAGCGAAATACTGCGGGAAGCAACAAAATCACAGCCAATCAGAAAGCACAGTAAGCTGAGCAAAGAAGAATGATTTATAACTACAACAATCATGCACTACCGTTCAAAAGTTTGGGATCACTAAGACTTTATATGTAAAATATTACTTTGAAATATTACTGTATTTTTTATCAAATAAATGCAGCCTTGAATTATTTTAAAAATCTTGCAGACCCCAAACTTTTAAATGGTAGTGTATATAGTTAGGACACAGAGTGAAAGTATTTTTTTAAACTCTTAACATTACAGACAATCGAGTTAATTAACATAAATACTTAATATTAAAAACAGAATAGTCATTTTTGTCTTAAATAACCCATTAATATTCTAGCATGCAACTTGGTATTCCCTCACAGCCGGAATGATTTAGAAAATCCCACCTCATGACATTTGTGAACAGAAGAGAATATCAATAATGTCTGCTTAGTCTATAGGAGATCAGCTAGAAGATCATTAGCTCTGAAAACACACTGACATTCCTTCAGCAACGTATTCTGCTCTCCTCCATTCCTCTAGTCTAACTTGTCATTCCTTCAGAGTGATAGTTTTTCTGTTCACTTTCTCATTCTTTCTCAATCAGGCAGGAAGATAATAGAAATAATACACAGAAGATCAAAAAGGAAAAATAATTACATTTCTCTATCTAGAGGTATTAACCGTAGCAAGCAGGGCGTGCACATTTGTGTCATTTAAGGTGCTGATGCACATGATGGAGGTTGTATGTGATCTACAGCATCTGTAGTATGGCACCCTTTTTTCAAAGGCAGAAGAAAGTAAAATGACCAGTGGCCACATCTATCCCAGAATGCACTGCAACAAGCTCAATGAAACCAAAATCCAAGATGGCAGATTAGATGAGTGAAATATCCATTAAAACAAACTTAGGGCATGTGCATGTATAGGAATGTAAAGTTATCTGTATATTGTGTATGCACATGTATAATATGTATATTTAGTAAATAGAATTGCAGAATTATAACTTTTGTTAGTTTTTTGTTTGCATAATGAAAATACGGAGGATCTTCAGATTTAATTTCTGTTGAGTTTATCTGTACTCTATATATTTCTCCAATAAAAAAGATAAATAACTTTAAAAAAAAAAAACTTAGAGTATGCAATGCATATTTTGCCGGTCTAATCTAGTCGCCATCTAGTTCACACACACAAAAAAGAAAATTGTGTTTTCATTTACTCGCTCTTATGTTGTTCCAAACCTGTATGACTTGAAACAAAAGGAGACTTTTTGTAGCATTTACTTTCAATATATGGTCATTTTTCTTCTTTTGTTTGTGAAGCTGATAAAGATAAAAAAAATGTTTTGATACTGAATACTTTTTAGATCAGATTACCCATTCAGAAACTATGTTATATCATTTGGCTTCATTTTGTGACTAAGTGGAGCTTAATTCACTATGTTCAAAAAACCTGAAATGATCTGATTTCAGGTATCAAGCTCACGCTGCTGTTGGAAGCACAGGTGTGCGGGTAAGAATCCCTCAGTGGGTGGTGACCGTCTCAAACACACCGTCCCGACTGGAGGGGTGTATGTGCCCATCTGGCACAGGCAGGTTCTGATGCCAGTTTGTGGCCACTAATTAGTTGTTTACAGCCCACATTCTAAAATTATACCTTTAAAAAAAAAAATTTACTTCGTCCTGTTTTTCAGATCCCCATGTGTTCTTGGACTGGCCAGTTGAGAGAAAGACAGAAAAACAGAAACAGAACAAGACAAGAAAACAAAAGTATATAAAAATACAAAAAAATTAAGACAAAGTGCAAGATGAAGTTAATATGAAACTTTAACTTTAAGAAAGAACAGATAAAGTTAAAGAACCACACAAACAAGAATAACAAGAAAAAATATTTTCTCCCACACATAAGATTATTATAAAAAAAAAATAACATTAGAGACTAAGACATAAAAACATTATTTTTCCCATATTTTACATTATTAAAGCTCCTCTCTCCCCAGTTTGGTTGAACGTGTCGTTTTCGATGAAGCCCCTCCTTCCGAAAAACTAAATGTGCTGAGATTGGTTAGCTGGCTCGGTGTAAATTGGTAGCGGTTACCGCATGTTCGGAGAATGTCACGGCCCTTCATAACCGCTATAGCTCTACTCAGATGTAAATATTAACAATGCCGTCAATTTTAAACCACTTCGAGCCCGATTCAGACCCTGACAATGTTAACGAACAAGAGGATTGTGCAGAACGGATTTCAAGCACAGATTTCACACATTTGTGCATATATTAATACAGAATACAATAAACTCTGCTGTACTGTTGTGGTAAGCCAGTCTTTAAAGCATGATGTAGGCCTACTCTTATGCTAATGTTGAGCGTTATTTGGGTCTCAGAGAGAGAGAGAGGGAGAGGCAGCGTGAGGAAAAGATTATACAGACAAATAGCTTCAGAAGACACTACTGAGAATGCGGCGCATCAATCACACAGCACGCACACCGACAACAGCAGACGCTCTCATACACACGCACAACATGACGAAACACCCAAACACACCAGAAAGAGAATACACTCACTTAACAGACACAAAAACCATGATGAAACACCCAAACACACTAGAAAGAGGACAGCATTTGATATGTCAGCAGTGAGACAAAGCACAGCAATGAATGACTTTTCTGTTGAACACAACCTCTTACCATACACACCCATACATACACTTAAACTAGAGCCTGCATGCTGCTTTAAGGGGCATTCCCACAGGGAACCTACAGAGTAGACCAATCCACAACCACAGTGAATTATGGCGGCAATATCTACTGCCTTCTGCTCAAGGGCCTGACAGCTTAATGATCTCTCCCACTCACGTTTTACACACACACAGACACACACACACACACTGCATTTCATGCGCACACGTCAATTACACTACACACCACAAAGAGCAATCGTGATGCCATCCCCTCCTCGCTCATAAAGTATCCATTTCCAATAAGCTCTATGACATATGCCCGATAGTAAAAACAAAGAGTCACTCTACTGTTACTGTACACCACAGCACACACACTTAAAAATACATGAGTGACAAGAGCAAAGAAAGAGTGGAAAAAGCACAAGAAAACAAATCTTGGCCTGTTCACACCAAGGATAATAACTCTAAAACTATATAAAGATATTATATTAACTATATAACGATAACAATAAATATATCGTTTTAAATATAAAAGAATAGCAGAGTCCACACCACAACTATAATGAGCACAGAGAAACAATATCATTGGAATCACATTCAGAGTGATTTTTCCAGTTTCTAACTTCCAGTTTTTTTCCAGAGCTTGAGCATTTAAAGTGGAAGACGATAAAACGGCAGCGTGCACAAAGAATGAAAAGAACTATATCGTTCGCTTGCGTGGATACTAGGCCTTTCACGTTCGCTTGTGTGGATACTAGCCCTTTCACGCGGTTTAATTTTCTATTAATATTCTATTCTAGCTGAATATTAGCTAGAATAATATTCTAGCTAATATTCCGTCCTTGATGTGAAAAGGCCTAAATAAAGGCACAAAGAGAAGCAAAACGAAGCAAATAAGCAAGACAAAACCAAGAAACGAAATAGTGAAAGAGAAGTAAACTGGAAAAGAGAGAAAACTAAAGAACAGGGGGAAAAAGAAAAGCAAAGGAAGGCCAAAAGAAATAAAAATAAAGAGAAAAGTGACAGAAAAAAAGAGGGAAAAAATAAAAAGAGGGAAAGAAAGTGCAAAGACAGAACAAAGAGAAAGCACGAAAGAAGGCCCAAGAGAAAGAAAAAGAAATAAAGACTGAGTGCGAAAGAAAAAGGCGTGCAAGAATGAAAGAGCGAAACAAAGAAAGAACAAGAGTGAAAGAAAGAAAAGGAAAAAAGAAAGAAAGAAATATCAAATTTACAAGCGAAAGAGGGATGCAAAACAAAAGCGAGAGAGAGAGAGAGAGAGAGAGAGAGAGAGAGAGAGAGAGAGAGAGAGAGAGAGAGAGAGAGAGAGAGAGAGAGAGAGAGAGAGAGAGAGAGAGAGACACACACACACACTGGTATAATGAGGGGATGGACACATGGGTATCTCCAGGCAGACAGCAGCATGTGACTCATTACAGACAGAGGCTGGAAAAGAGCCTTGTCTTCCTGTTACAAAGTCACCATATGAAAACAAACACAGCTCTAGTGTAGCACAGAACAGATCTAAATGAACTCAGGTCAATAAACACAGACATTTGGGGAAAGAAACCACATTGGGACAGGTAAACTAAACGTTTCTGCCTCTGGTATTCCAGGGAAAAGCCGCCCAGCGTGGCTCACAACACACACGATGACTGCACATATTTGATTCATGCTTCAGAGAGCCGACAGAGCAGGCGGCGGGAGACAGACGAGTCCAGTGAAGGGATGAAAAGACAGCACACATCCTGCTGTTGTATCAGAGAGACGAAACACACACCTCCTCCGGTTCAGCTGTCTGCGTTACACTGGCCTACCGAGGGCATCTGCATTGAGTAAATACTACAACAACATCTAAAGGTCAAAACAGTCTTGCAAACAATGGCCTCATACCTTATAGTAGAAAAATCATTGTGTGTGTTTGGATGCTAGCTCTTCATTTAAAATGAAATAAAACCTCCACAGAGATGTTCCTGCTTGTCCGCAAAACCCTCTCGCTCATTAAAAATGTTCTTGCATGGAACTTACAAAGCAAAACTTACAATTAAAACCACCACAAATTCATGGCTGGGACATGAGAAAGGAAGTTCAACATAATATAATTTTCTCAGCTCTGCTTTACAATAGGGCTGTGTTTGTTTGAAAGGCATGACATCACACAGTCCACCACTGGATCCACAGCAGCAGTTGCTGCACAAAATGGAGGACGCCTCCAGCGGTGTCCTTTCCAAACCTGCATGCCCATTATTTTTTGTTTCAAAACAAGTAAATTGATCTATCCACACATTAAAATACATGCTGTAGTCTATGTAGATGCATATCTATATATATCTATATATATCTATATATATGTGTGTGTGTGTGTGTGTGTGTGTGTGTGTGTGTGTGTGTGTGTGTGTGTGTGTGTGTGTGTACAGTTTATATATAATTTTGTTTTACTTTTATATATATTTTTTATTTTATTATAAATAAAAATGATAATTTTTCATAATGTTCTATGTATTCTGTGTTATTAATACATGAATCACACACTGAGAATCGCTGGCCAATGCTTACTAAAGGAAAGGCTGTTTGACATCAATCAGTGTATGAGTCCATTAAGACCCTCTGGTGGGCCATAAAGCCTCAAATCATGTGACCGATGACTGTCCACTCCTCACATCAATATATGAGCCTCCACTCGGGTGGCTTTACAAAGAAATTGTGCGCTGATGTAATGGTTGTGCTGTTGTCTTTTACCTTCTGGATTCTAGAAGCAGAGATGTTCTTCTGTTATATAATCACTTAGGAGAAATTATTAAGAACAAAAAATATCTTTATCAGAAATTATGCAGTGTTAATATGCTAATGTCCTGAACCTGCTTCTCCCCGTCTAGAGTATTAACAAAAGCCCTCATTAATATTTCAGTGATTTTAAAGGGTTAGTTCACCCAAAAATTAAAATTCTGTCATTAATTAATTAATTACCCTCATGTAGTTCCAAACCTGTAAGACCTTAGTTCATCTTCGGAACACAAATTAAGATATTTTTGAACAGTGTATATATTATGAAGCGACGAGAACCCTTTTTGTGCAGCAGACGTTCTGACATTGAACCAGGAAGTGCTGTATTGTTTACACTACGTCAACAGTGTAGGAAAAGGACGTGGAAGAGAAGAGATTGTTGAATAAAGTCGTTATTTTGAGGGGGGTTTTCGCACAAAAAGTATTCTCGTCGCTTCATAACTTTAAATGCTGAACCACTGTAGTCACATGGCCTATTTTAACAATATCTTTACTACCTTTTTGGGCCTTGAAAGTTGCAATGACGTTGCTGCCTATGGGTAGTTCAGAAACCTCTCGGATTTCATCAAAAATATCTTAATTTGTGTTCCGAAGATGAACGAAGGTCTTACGGGTTTGGAACGAGGGTGAGCAATTAATGACAGAATTTTCATTTTTGGGTGAACGAACCCTTTAATTACGCTTGACCCTATGGGGACTGGAGTGACTTATAAAATACACATATGTGATACAGTCACTACATTCGTCTGGTGTACATGTCAGTCTCCAGTCTAATGATTTAAAAAGGGTGAAATAGTCATTTAGGCTATTCAATTGCAGGACTATAAGTTTCTTGATAAAAAAAGATCTTCAAATGCAAAATTTACAAAAATCTAGTGTAAAGATTTACAAAACTACTTCTACGGCCGCATGCTCGTGTTTGATGGTAGTTTTAATGAACATCAAGATGATTTTATTCAGTTGAGTTAAAATCAGCCACATTTAGTGTTATCTAGATTTCATTTTATCTTTTGATTTTAAATCTTCAAATGATCTTAAAAATGTAACTTGAATTTAATCTTAAAATTTAAATTAAAAGTAATTATTACAATTAAATAAAAGTATTAATATGAAATTAAATAATTATTAATATTAAATATGAAATTAAAATTATTAAAATTAAATTAAAATTATTAAAATTAATTAATTCATTTAAATTATTAAAATTGAATTATTAAAACTTGATTAAATTATTATAAATCAACTATTTATATTATTAAGATTTAATTTAATTATTAAAATAAAATAAAATTTCAGGTCAAAGTGTATCGCATTCAATCTGACATGGTCATCTAACCAACAAAGATCTACAGATGGTGTAATAGATTGCGCAGCAACGGATATGTTGAATTGAACCTGTCATTATGACACAAAAAAGGTTCGCTTCCTGAACCTACTTGCACCTGTTAACAGGTGGAATGAAGATATGTGTCGGTTTCACCCCAACCTGTCTGACAGGTCCCGCCCAGAGAGCAGGTGTGTTACATACGCAGTCAGTCCACAGTTTGCTGGTGGAGCAGTTTTGTAATCTCTGGTATTCAAGCTTGAATGTACAGTAGTGCTGGTCAGAGCCAGTGCAAAGTCATAATCTACTCCCCATTACCTCCATTTGAGGCTTAAGATTAAAGGATGAGCCAGTGGAATTCAGTGGTTTATATTTAAATGTTTAAGTACAACATCTTAGCAAAGTGTATCTGCTTCAAAGGCATTTTGTAGAGTGCAGCTTCCAGTACAATATATGTGAACTATTAAGCACAAGAGACAAAGCTAGGACAGAAAACAAGAGATAACATCAGAAGATACTGGTCAGACGAGATTCCTGAAGTTCCAGAGCGCGTAGCGCAAACAGAGGGCATGGAGACACATAAACATCCAACAGAACATTCTAGAGCTCTTTTACTGTGTTACACAAACAGGTGAAGTTTCAGGCACTGTGGATATTTTAGTCAGCCATTTCTCATTTATTTGCTTTAAAAAGCCAAACTTCAGAATCAGGTGTCAACTCAAAGAAATAAACCACACTTAGATTTTTCCAGAAACAAAGTCTAGGACAAGAACAGCAAAAAGTGAAGAGGAAAACATATGACAAACACAAAAAGGTAGGAAGTAATGGAATCAGGAAATGATACTGAGGAAGTGACATTGGTCAGGGCTAAACAGCAGAAAGGGCTCATCATGTTGTCTTTGACTGGACTTAAAACTTTCCCAGCATCTGTGTTTCACAAGCACTGCAGTATCTGAGTCAGCAAACAAACAGTATTAAATTGAACGCAGCTTATGCCAAACATTTTCCCCACCTCAGCTCTTGAACTTTGCTTAGGGTATATTTCAGCAAAGTACTAACAAATTGACTTACAATACCATCAGAGACTTAGTTATAGCCCTTTAAATATCTAAAAGCCTCTACATTATTCATTATGCTCTATATATGGATTTTTACAGTTATGCACATCAAAAATTGATCTACAGTTATTTATGAGTTGCAGAACAATATTACAGATTAAAAAAAAATCAACTGATTGAAAAAGCATAAGTGGATAAATTAATAACTAACATTTAAAACAATAATGAAGCTATTATTTTAGTGCTGTCAAATCGATTAATCGTTGTGATTATTTGAATCTATCATAAAAAAGTTTGTGTTTACATAATATATATATATATATATATGTGTGTGTGTGTGTGTGTGTGTGTCTATATATAGAATAAAATTTATATCAAATATGCGTCTGTGTGTGTGTTTGTGCGTGTCTGTGTATATGTACACATACACACATTATATATACACAGTAGGCCTATATACGTGTGTGTGTGTGTGTGTGTGTGTGTGTGTGTGTGTGTGTGTGTGTGTGTGTGTGTGTGTGTGTGTGTGTGTGTGTGTGTGTGTGTGTGTGTGTGTATATATATATATATACAGTATATATATTTAATTATATACACACACATATATTATGTGAACAAACTTTTATGTTAGATGCGATTATTCATGATTAATTGATTTGACAGCACTAACATTTATTGATTATTGGCGCTATTTAAGGGACAGGAAATTACAGGGGAGACCAAGAATGGGATTTGGACACAACGCAGGCCAGACTCAAACCAGAATTTCTCATATGAGCACCAAAGCTCAACGTCACCAGGATTTTTATAGTTAAATTAAATCCAATCCACCTAGCCTGCATGTCTTTGGACTGTGTGGGGAAAGCAAACGCAAACTCCCCACAGAATGATACTAAGGATACTCCTCAATGATACTAATTATAGTAATAAACAACTAGGCCAGAGCTCCAACAGAGAATTATATTTTTACACATATGCGGCAGGACTCAAACCTAAATTTCCCATATGCGCACCAAGGCTTAACGTGACTGGAGCACATGTGGCTTACCACTAGGCTCCAACAGTGGCCTTCCTTAATGTACGAACAGATGAGGTAATGCGTGAAACTGGATGTTTACTGACACACTAAAAATAGGATCCCAGTGTGCAAGAGGGGGATGGAGAGATAAAGTTAAATGAAAAAGGGAAAAAAGGAGGATATGCAATGGGGACAGAGAAAATGAAGCGCTGAAAAGAAAGAGTGAAGGAGGGATGCTGCAGTCTGCACTTTTCAAATGAGGACAATGCACTCCACAGAGACATCTAATTGCAATACCTGGCAACAGGACTTATTCAATTAGGTAATGTAGGAAAGAGTCTGCGTGTGTATATGAGCCCACCGATGAGATGAGGTCAATGTAAACTTCTCCAAACAAAACATGCTGAGAGAGGGTAAAATATAAGCAGCAGAAAGCCTTCATAAAATGAAAGATATAGTTTACTCAAAAATGAATATTCTGTCATTTCTTGCTCATGTCGTTCCAAAACAGTATGCAGTTACCTTTTCCCTTACAATGACATACAATACAGTTCATAACGATCACCTCTGTGAAGCTCCAAAATGGACAAAAAAAATATAAATGTCAAGTGTTCTGAAATTATACGATAACTTATGAGAAACAGACCACAATTGCATGGCTGAATCAATCGGATATGTGAACTAATTCATAGGAAGAAGCACTTACCCAGTTTATTAGTAAAAAGGTCAAATGTCAGCTGTTAAAAAAAAAAAAATTACACATTTTGAAAGTCATGTCTCAAAACCTATTTTGAGAATGACCTCTAAAGGATCTGAGAAATGTGCAAATGTGAGAAAGAACTACTCAAATTCTCCTCCCTAATCCGAGTGACTCCTAAGAATCAGAATTTGTCTCCGTCTTTGTAATTGACCTAAGAAGAAAAAAACTTCAAAGTCTGAACTATTTTTTCCACCACAAAAAAGCGACAGATGGAGAGAATTGGTTCGTCATGCCTCTTCCTCCCTTCCTCTCAGAGGTGCTGAAGACAACTTTGTTTTCTTTCCATCTGTAATGAAGGAGCAGAGGTCTAAAGCATGACGCTAAAGAGGAAAAAAACCTTCCTAAATGAAAAACAGACAGAAAAAGAAAAAACACCAACTGCACCGCAAGGCAACTTTAGCCCTTTAGCTTAGCATAAATGATTCCCGCCCAACTATCCACAGAGAGCAAAAGAGGTGCAGATTCAAAAAATGGCTACCAGACTCCAGGAATGGCCTCCTTTAAAGCTGTCGGTGCAATTACAGGGCATGCCAGTAAATCAGTGCCATACAGCCTAATTTAAACTGACGCTGCTATATTAAAGGGTTAAGAATAGCATCAAACGTTAAATGCACCACCCTCGTCTTCACGCTTTTCTGCCATGAAGTTTGAGGAAGAGAGATGGATAAAGTAGAATTGAGAACGCAGAAGGACTGGTGGTACAACAATATTTGAAGCAATTTTGAGTTTTCGTTCGACATTAAGGCTTGTACGTCGGCCTGATTATGTTTGCGCTGATATTTGTTTCAGTTTGCTGTATATTTATTTATTTGTTTGTTTATCGTTTATATTTATGTCCTACATTTTAAGAATATATATATATTTTTTAAAGTATCTAATCAGAATTTAGCATCAGAATTATCAATTGTATTACATTAGTATTAACATTTAAATTTTTTGTTTAAAAAAAATGGTGTTACCTTGCCAAACATGCCACAATATCCGAAATGGTTATGGTTACTTAAACTATAAACAACTGCATTGTGATATATCCCGTCACATAGTGTAAAATTACTCACGCCAAGGCTTAAAATTAAATTAAAATTAAATGAACACAGATAAGATATGACAAATCGGACCAATGAGTGTATGAGTAGATGACAAAGAAGAGAGAGAAATTACCCTGCTGACTTACTGCAGGCAGAATATGATGGATCTCAACAGACAATGTGTGCATGTGTGTGTGCGTGTGAGCGCGCGCCTCTGACCCTGTCAATTGGGACGGCGCTGTGCTCACGCGGTCACATAAACGCCACTCAAATCACAACACCATGACTTCAGTTACCATGGCGAGAGAGACAGCCAGAGACACAACGGAAGAGCATGTAAAGTCTAATTAATGAAGATGAACAGTGAAAGAAAGCAATTAAAAGGGTGTTGATAAGAGGTACAATGTCTCTTTCTCACACTTACACAGCAATAAAAGACACAAACAAGGAAAATCCTGCACAGAATCCAACCCAATATTAAGTACAAGATTGCACACATCCCTAATTTCATTGAGAAACAAAAATGGGGATAATGACAGATGTCCTGTACAGTGGCTGTCAGGAAAAATCCTAATGTAAACATATGGCAGCCTCACCTCCACAGCTGCGTTCTGTCAAACACACACACACACACACACACACACACACCCCTCCTCCGTCCCACCATAAACATGCTAACAAAAGGCATCAGGACGGTTTAGACAATCGACACGCTCCAGTCATTACATTCGGCACCACAAGTGTTTCGAATCACGCTGGAAATGTAGCAGATGCAGGCTTTCGCAATTCAAACTGAAGATCTGATTTGTTTGGAAATCAAGAACGGCGTGTTACTGTGTGAGAAATTAATTAAAAACATTACTGACAAGAAGCGATCACAGCTAAATTTCTTTGATTTGATAACTGAAATGTGCAGAAAAGGCGGAATGTTCCGGGAGGGTTTGTTGTGGGAGAGATTCCGACTTCCTTCTGTAAATACTAACACATGGTTATTATATTCAATAGCTTGATGTGTTTTCCCTTCCGAAAGTGGGGTGCATCCTTCCACGGGTGGGTGTGTGTGCGGTTGGGTTGGCGTTTATGTGCCTCCTGTTGAAACATCAGTCTCTGTCTCCGAACCAAACTCCTTTTCAAGCAAGTTTTTTTATTTATTTTTTAGTTAACAATAACACTGCCAGAAACAGCAGTTCCTAATTTTGAGAATAGTATTGTACGAAGCTAAGGGAGCTTTTGAAATCTATATGACACACTATTGTGATGGACCCTGAGGAGATATTTTGATATATTTTGGGAATGTCTATAGAAAATCAGAACAAAACTCAATTTTAACATTGAGCTCATTTTTTTGTACATTTGGAGTGCTGTCAATACAGAGAACAACGACAAAAATCGGTGTTGCCTACACCATGTTATGCTCTTTTTAAAATTTGCACCCTGTTGACTTCAATGGGGCAAGTTTTAAACCTGCTTTTAGCCTCTTGACATCCTTGATGTGTCATTACAAGTGCACAGCTAATGTGAGTGATTCCTTCAGAGTGAACACGAGTGAATCTGACTGCAGTAGATGTGAAAGATATTAATAAAAGTGATGTTAATTCAGCCAGCGCACATACCTGTATTTACATCCTGTTTTCAGTCGAAGTCCATAGTAATCGATTGTCGAGTTCACACGCACACGCGCGTGAACTCAACAATCGATTACTATGGACTTCAACCGAAAACAGGAAGAAAATACAGGTATGTGCGCTGGCTGAATAAACATTTTTATTCATATCTTTCACATCTACTGCAGTCAGAATCACCGTGTTCACTCTGAAGGAATCACTCACATTAGCTGTGCACTTTTAATGACACATCAAGGATGTTAAGAGGCTAAAAGCAGGTTTAAAACTTGCCCCATTGAAGTCAACAGGCTGCAAATTTTAAAAAGAGGATAACACGGTGTAGGCAACACCGATTTTTGTCGTTGTTCTCTGTATTGACAGCACTCCAAATTTACAAAAAAAAAGCTCAATGTTAAAATTGACCGGAGTTCTCCTTTAATGCATACATGTAGGTTGCATTAATTTACATTTTAAATCTCTGGAATTAAGCATTTTGGAAGAAAACGTACTTGAAAAGAGCAGGAGCAAAGTGATTAGCTCATGCATGGCTCTCTTACATGAAAAGCACAATAAAAGAACGCACCAAAGAAGGATCCATGGGCAGCCGCCGACCATATCGGACACCGGAGTGGCACAGTGTGTTTTCTGTCTGCTATTGTTGACAACAAAAGCCTGTCTAAATCCTCTTGAACTAGTCTGACCCCCTCCGAACTCTCTGCGAGACACCCCATACTCTTTTTCTTGCCGTCTCTCTTTCAGTAATAAGGCCGTACGAGAAGAGGCAGAGAAAGAAAAGGCCTCTTCTTTAATGAGATCTGTGTATTCAGACCCCTGGGCTTTGGCTGAACGGAACCGTGCTGAAAAAACACATCGTGCTGGACACACACAGCAACCTCTCCAGAGTCCCTGGGATGATGAAGCATAATCCAACTGAATATAACAGGGTATTCGTTTAAAAGTTCCAGTACACATTTCTTTATAGTACAGACAATCAAATCTAACAGTAGCCATATGGCTTGTATGCTATAAGCAATGTGCACTGCAGGAATACTTATTGTAAAAAGCAATAGCATTCTCCCAATACTCCAAACAATGGCAGTTTCTAAAGAATTAATACGAAATAATAAACTTTACATTTGAGCCGGACAAGGAAAATGAAGTGGATGAGTGTTCATGAACCACAAAATGCTAATTGGTGACTTCTGGGATATAGGGAATGATTGACTATTCACACCAGGTCAGGACTATCCCGAGGTTAAGTTCATTTTAGTGCCTGTGTGAGAGACTGCTCTAAAAATCAACAAGAAAAGAGGGCAACGACAGCAGAGCCGTGGCTATGCATGGCTGATCAGAACATCTGATGTGCGCAAGTATGTTTCTGCAACGTTTCTCCCTGCAGGAGAAACTATCAAATCGTGCTTCCCTGCACTAACCATAGTCTCTCACAGACGTCACTTAAAATAATATTATCTGAAGGATATATTCTCCAGGTTTTTTCCAACTTTCAACAATGTCCAAGTCTGTAGTGTGTGATTTCAAAGCAGGGTTAGGAATCAATGCCATAACAAATGTTTTCCAAACATTGTGTATTCTTTCTTCCTCAAAATTAGAAAAAGAAACATTCATCGAATCAGAATCATTAATTTCTTATAATTCCCACCCTTAAACAAGAGTGTAATTTGTCATAATGATTGCAAGATAGGCCAGATTTCAGCTATAAACAGGGGTGCACATAACTTTTTTGGTCTGGTTCTCAAGGGAGCACTTGGAGATTCTGCTTGTTACTCTCACTCTACGCTTATCCTACAAGCTGTAGTCATCACTTTCTGCTCTCCTCACTATCTTTTTTTCTTGAACATGGTAGATGATGTTGAAGTATTTTTTTTTTTTTTTTACATTAACAACACCGACAACCGCTGGAATATTAGGCTGCTGTCACTTTAAGACCGAATGCACGGACCGAATACTGACACACATCCGGTTTCTTTCTCAACTGATCACTTATGACATAACCGGGAGAATACTTGCAGTGACTTAATTTTGTGTGTATGTATGTATATGTGTCCATTCAAGCCCAAAGCAAACAGGACCAGATATGGAGAAAAATCCTACTCCAGTAACTAAACTTTTAAAACTTTTGATTCCCAGATTAACAACTGACAGATCAGAATTTATTCAGCCATCCAGCAATGTTAGTAATCCAGTAATGTTCTAACAGCCATCACTCACCACAAGCTTATCTGCTTATTCAGAAATCACATCTTTCACTTTCTTTCAGTTCTTGTCTGACTAGGAGATCTTCGCTGGCCGAAGAGAGACCGACTGTGACAATTAAGTGCCTAACTAATGGAAAATTGGAGCAAAAAAAAAAAAATCTTTCATAAGCACTAACCAAACTTGCATGGCTTGCTGGATGCCTTGACCGTGACGTTGTGAAACATGCGGGGCAGCATCACTGACTGAAAGGTGACAAAAGCTTTAAGAGGATTGCAATGATTGCTTTAAAGGAGAACTCCGGTCAATTTTAACATTGAGCTCATTTTTTTGTAAATTTGGAGTGCTGTCAATACAGAGAACAACAACAAAAATCGGCGTTGCCTACACCGTGTTATCCTCTTTTTAAAATTTGCACCCTGTTGACTTCAAAGGGGCAAGTTTTAAACCTGCTTTTAGCCTCTTAACATCCTTGATGTGTCATTACAAGTGCACAGCTAATGTGAGTGATTCCTTCAGAGTGATCACGGGTGAATCTGACTGCAGTAGATGTGAAAGATATGAATAAATATGATGTTATTTCAGCCAGCGCACATACCTGTATTTTCTTCCTGTTTTCGGTCGAAGTCAATAGTAATCAATTGTCGAGTTCACGCGCAATCATAGGTAACTAAACCTATGCGTGTGAACTCGACAATCGATTACTATGGGCTTCGACCGAAAACAGGAAGAAAATACAGGTATGTGCGCTGGCTGAAATAACATCATATTTATTAATATCTTTCACATCTACTGCAGTCAGATTCACCCGTGATCACTCTGAAGGAATCACTCACATTAGCTGTGCACTTGTAATGACACATCAAGGATGTTAAGAGGCTAAAAGCAGGTTTAAAACTTGCCCCATTGAAGTCAACAGGGTGCAAAATTTAAAAAGAGTATAACACGGTGTAGGCAACACCGATTTTTGTCGTTGTTCTCTGTATTGACAGCACTCCAAATTTACAAAAAAATGAGCTCAATGTTAAAATTGACCAGAGTTCTCCTTTAACAGTTAACAAAAGTTCTATTTAAGATCAGATTAAACTGAAAGAAAAAACAACATCCTAACATAGAGAGAGGGACCAGATAACATAAGAATGAGAGGGAAAAAAGATATCAGATTTCATAGGTTTTAAGTTGTTTTGAATCAGTATGTTTGAATATGTAAATGTGATATCTTGAGAAATGTGACAGGCAAAACAAAGACGAAAGAGTTTTATCTAAGAACCACCCCAAGCTTTCCCCAGAAACCTCTATTGAGACAGGTAAGCTGTTGACACATCACTGAGCACACACCAGCCCCAAGTATCTGACATTCTGCTGAATGTTTGCTCATCTCTTTGGTAACCGGGGCTTCAGATGAATGGAAGCAATCACTATGACCTCCAACACTCACACACACGTACAACAGAAAAACACTGTCACATGTGAAATGTAAAGATATAAAGATACAGATGTGGGAGAAAAAAAAAATCACAAATGTGAGATATAAAGTCCCAATTGTGAGACACACAGCTGTAATTGTGAGATAACAGTCAGTTGCAAGATATAAAGAAATAAAGTTAACTACGAAAGAAGTTAACTACACTGCATTACAGAATTAAAGAGTCACAATTATTGTAATATTGTAAAATGTAAAGTCACATGTCAAAAAAAAAAAATTTGCAACTATGAAAAATGTGAAAAAAATTAAGTAGGTGTTGTGCAATATAATGTCACAAATGTGCAATATAAAGTCAAAATTGAATGAAACTGTTAGAATTGCATGAAATGAAGTCACAATTCTGAGAAAGTCACAATTAACAACACAACTTGCTTCATGTCATGCATCACACGAGTGTCTTTTCAAACAGCAAGCAAGAAAGCAACAGTTTTGTGAGTCGGAGAGCATAGGGGAGATCTCAGATAAACACCTCACCTCACATGAGTATGAATCCCCTTGTAAAAAAATAAAAATAGCTCTCTGATACTGATACAGTAAAATCCAATTTGATCTGTGAATAAGAAATTCTTTATGGCATCCTCCACAGGTCAGTCACAAGACCCCATTAGCCCAGTTGGACTGAAGTTTTCCCTGTGGATCATATGAGGGGGGAAAAGCACTTTTACCCTGGAATTGTCCTCCTGCACAAACACTAGTGTAACCAATTCCACTTAACTTATATTATAAAAAATGTCAATGATTCAGTGGGAAGAAGGCCAAGCCCCTGTTGATTTATATAAGGACTTGTTTTAACAGGCTTATCAATGATATCAGCATCAAGGTCAATGAACTTAACCGACCACATCGCAAAAAAAAAAAAAAAAAAAAAAAGACACTCGGTCATAAAGATGTGTGCTCCACAACATCAAGAAAAGCAGTCCTTTCCTATCCACGCATGGTGTACAACTCCTTGTCCAGGGTCTTGGTATCTCTTTAAGAAACACAAAAACACCTTCCTGAGTTCAAATTCACAGTTCCTCAATAGTGGCACGATCTGAACTATATCAGAACCGTTTCAGTTGTGTTTGATCAGGTTTCCAGGAAGGTAGATCCCCAGGAACAGGATTAGGCAACCCTGCCTTAATCGTAATGTACACAAATTGCTGTTGCATAACCATAGGTGGATGCACAAACATGCGGTTGAGATCATTTGGTTATTCATTCACTCCTTTATTGTCCCTTCCTCTTTTTGAGGCACTGAAAGAATGGCTAGCTTTCCTTATTGTTTTAAGTTGTTCCGGCTCACCGACTGCGATAGGAAGCAGAGTGGGTTCCTCTCTTTCTCCTGAAGAACACAGATGTTTAAACTGAACTCAGGAAAAGGAAATAAACACTTCCACATGAAATCTACCCACTGAGGCCTCCACCCCTCCCTTCAGCTAATTTACACTGCCGTAAATCTATCAGCCGGCCATATAAAAACCTACAATATGTATATATGAAATGGAACTGTGTTTGATATATGTGAAAAGCATCAGGATTCATATTTGACTGTGTAAACAATAAAAATGGATGCGGAACGTAAGGGCACAGCCTCGACAGCCTGATGTGATCCAGATACTGAATAACTTCATGCTGGTAACCCCTTGACCACTGGCTTAATGGCATTTCACAGTCCCCTTTCTAATGGTTCAGGGTAGATTAGCATGATCCATGTGCAAACTGAGGCTGTGAACATGCTAAATACATTACACGCGCACATGCGTTTTCTCCCCAGGCACTGCCTAAATCCAGCTCGATGTCAAATCCCACACAGAAGCACCCAGACAGAGGGATGTAGAGCAGTGTGTCATTCTCCTTTCAGAAAGCAGCTCAGATCTAGGATCAGCATTTGTTTACAATGAGCACAGACATGGGAGAAATCTGATACAGGATAAATTGTCCTACTGTGAAATGCATCATGATAACAAGTCAACGGTCCATCTGGAGTCTGGACGGACATTGTATGCACACAATTACAGCACATTTAAAGAGTTTTCACAAAAAAATAGAAAGAGAAAAATCTTTTGATTTGAAAATATCATTTAAAACACATAGCCTATTCTTATAAATGTACTATTTGTATTCATGTTTGTTTCATATGGCCTGAAAAATGATAATACTATTTTCAGTTTCAAAAATCACTCTAAAAATGTCATGTGGTATAACCATCAAAAAGTTATAATTTTCCTTGAAACTTGAACACATGTGCACATCTTAATCAATATATTCTAGGGATGCACGATATATCTGTATCGTCCGATATATGTTCATTTTTAATGTTATCGTTATCGGTCCGATAAGAAAATTTGGCCGATAATACCGATATATTAAAGCTGGTAAATAATGGATTACTTCCTTCAGCTGAGACGCTTCAGATGAGCACTGTTTGCCATTTCAAAAAAAGGAAAATACAGTTAAGCGCAACATGTGCAGCGTTAAATCTGTCGTATAAGCTACATAAAATTGTAATGAGAACATCATAATTGTGTGCTTGGGACATGGTGAGACTTTTGTTTTTGTATTCAGGCTCTCAAAAGTTATTTAAAAAATTGGATTTAAATTTATCTGCCAATATATCGGTTATCGGCTTTCAAATATGAAGAATTACCGGTCATTGGTATCGGACAAAGTTTTCATTTGGGTGCATCCCTAATATTTTCTAAATATATTTTCCGAAACATTTCAGAATTTGAAAAATATGGCATTATTTATCTATTTGGGAAGTCACACTACTACATGATATTTTACTAACCTTGCCTTGTAACTTTAATTTGGCGGACAAAACCGTTTCAAATATTTTAATTCAGAATAGCAAAACACGCCCATCATAGAAGAGATCTATTCAAGTCATTGCATATACAAATTGCATTTCATGTCATGAATCTTTTTACATTTTCCCCACTTTAAGACATCCCATGTAACTTTCGTCGCTGACATGTTCTCAGCTGAAGAGGCTTGTTCCATCAATCAATACAACAGCGTTGAAAGGTATTGCTATTACATATTACCTCCAGAGAGAGCTGCCGGGGCACAGACCGTTAGTGAGGTCACCAGGACCGAGAGTCTTAATGTAAAAATCAATGAAGATTAATGAGTGAATTTGTTGAGCGCTGCATTAACTGTGCCGAAGGTTATAGATGGGCTGTGTGCTCATGATTAGACACCGTATATAATAATGTCCCACACAAATGAACAAGGCCACGTGAAGACCCACAGGTGCTTACATGAACAAGAGTCTTGGTCCACAAGAAAAGCACTTCAAGCTCAGCTTAATGCATTTCATATCAATTATTCATCCTACAAGTCTGAAGAATGGGAGAGTTTGAGATCATCAGCTTGTTGAGACAAAAAAAAAATGACTTTTTGCTCACAAACTCACAGAAACACAGATGGCATTTGTTGCCAAAAACATTTTCATAATTAAGGCTGGATACAACAAAGAATTCCCAGACAGCATGATAGATTATAAACAGTGAAACTCAACACCAGAATGTATATGAGGAGAATGTGTATGAGAGAGAGTGAGAGAGGGAGCTGGAGCCTGGCCCAGTGGTGCTCTGGGAATGCAGTCCGAGTTGATTGGCTGGTTTCCTGATATTGTCTGAAGTCATTTGGTGAAATAGGCAGAAGCATAACTCAAACCATGTGATGAGGCAGAGCCCTGTGGGGAGTCACCACCGCTTCAGCACAATAGACAGTCTGTAGTGCCTTTACCTGGGAATCACGGTTCACTCATCAACTCCTCATAAAGGAGTCAAGTGAAAAAAATATGAATTGGCTTAGAAATGTGAAGAACTGCATCACATGTGATTTTATTTAATGAGTCGTGCTTTAAACTTATCAAAGCTACAAAGGGTGTTCAGCATTATCTGACCTTCTGTGAAATGGATTTTGTCAAGTTACACTTATTTCAACTTAAACTGGGGCAAAAAGTTTCACGACGCTTAAGAATCGAGATTCGTTCATTCTGAAGTGAGAAATGCATTAGGCTACATAAAGTCGAAAACAAAGATGAAAATGAATGTGCAAAATGCATAAATAAATAAATAAATACACTTCTACTACTAATGCTGCTGTAGCTCAGGGCTTTCCTTAGAGAGGAATGTAAAAAATTGGACTTGGCCATTGAATTTTAGCAACAATTAAGATATATTATGTAGTTATTATAATTGTGTAGTTATTTGGTATAGCTTCAAAAAAGAAATAAACCCATTGGTTATTGGAAAGCAATTCGTTGATTGGTTGATTCCTCGATGATTTGTTTACAGGAAATGCATCACATGGAAAAAACAAAAGTGAGATCAAATCACTCTTCTTACCTTGCCTCACAGTTTTCAACCTAATAGGTCCCTTGCAGTTCTTGATCACTGTCAGCACATCATATAGAGGCAATCCAGAGACAGAGAGCGTCTCCACTTCCAGAACTAATTCCCCCTCGGACACTTTCCCATTTCTGTACTGTACGGCATTCCCGTTAACGTGTCCGATATAGGCGAACTCCCCATTCTCCGCACCGCCGAGCAGCTGCACGTTCAGCTCGCCACGGGCGTCCTTAGAAACCGTGCACTCGTTAACTTTGGTGGTCCAGTGATTCTTTTTCTGTACCACTTTGGACATGATGAATCAATCAAATCCGTCCAGAAACAGGTGGTTCCGCTGACAGACGAGAAAACGAAATAGTTTCATAGAATGAAATATCCCTCGCACGCGCGGTAAAGTTTCTTTTCCGTCCCCTCGGTCATGAATGCAGCTTCCTCGCAGCCCAAAAAAAAGAAAAGAACGAAAAAACAAAATCAAGCCATTGTCCGGCTGTTCACTAAATGAAATTCCCGGTCCGACCGCTTCCCTAATTAGCCTGTATTGTTTTCCTCATCTTATTAACATCCTTCCCCCTTTAATCCTCTTGGTTGCGCTCATCTGCTTGTGTTTTAATTTCATAAACCTCTTTAACTACACTTCTTTAAGTCTTACGCTTAGTTTAATATATTCGAAAACACTTGTAAGTACAATTCCCGCAGCTTTCCTTGGCACACAGACTGTGTTGGTGAGCGTTTCCTCCTAGTTCACGGCTCCTTTAAACAGGTACAGCGTTGACGTCTGTTGTCATACATTTCTCCTGTCCTGTTCTGCCTGCTCGCGACCAGGGATGGAGCGAGCGTAACGTGCGCGCATGCGCACTATTTCCCTTCGTACTCTTGAAGGGAATCCTCTCTGCGCCCGTCACCAGGTCCTAAAGCCCGTCTAAGAAAAAAAAATATATAGGCTATTTACGAACCTATGCCGATTTCTGTAAACTCTTGATTAAATGTCTCTCACATTATAAATCGTACGAGTGCCGGCAATAAATAAATACAAGCATCAACATTTATAAATAATCGCACCTGGACTGTATTCAAGGCTATAATCAGCAGCATATAAAACTGGTTAATGAGATGAATTGATAACATCTCCAGAATCAAAGTACTGGGCCTTAGCCATAAATCATGAAATATTTTCAAACGTAGTTTTGTCTTTGTTATGTTTAAGACTTGCTGTTTAAAAAGACAGGAAATGTTTTCTTATTGCTACACTCTTGCACAACAAGTTTTGTCGTTTGCCCAAAGTGTCGGTTTGTGTAGAAATTGAATGGTTCATCCCATGAATCCTTTTAATCAGGTTCAACCTGCCTATCATGTCTGTTGTACTGAAAGAATCGTGGCAAATTTCCCAAAATAGTGTTTATAATGTCTGAAGTAATATCTATCTATCTATCTATCTATCTATCTATCTATCTATCTATCTATCTATCTATCTATCTATCTATCTATCTATCTATCTATCTATCTATCTATATATACATACATATACATATATATGATTAATAAGCTATGTTTTTACATTTCTTTAATTCAATAAAATGAGTTAAGCAGTTTTCTACTTTTTTGCATTCAACTCATTTTTTTAAGTCAGTTTTATGTAATATAAGTTGAAAATACTTAAACAACCAAGTTGATTGTAGGCTACTATGTACTAAAAATAACACGTAATAGTATCATGTATAATAATAACTCACAAACATATTAATAAATCACAATCACAATTAATCATAAGATTTTAAGAACATTGACACTCTTGTAACACAAATAGTAATTTGATTTTACCAGATGTAACAGTAAGAGCCGTCAATTTTACCAAATTATTATTGGATTTAAGATTTTCACTGGAATTACTGTAAATTTGCTGTATCCAGTAGTTAACAATATTATTTATAATATATAATTACAATACAATATTATTTATGATAAATATTAATATATAGATTATAAAATTCATTCACTTATAATATATATATATAATAAGTGAATGAATTTTATAAACTATAATATTCTATGTGTATTCTATGTGTTTTCTGTTTTGTTTTGTTTTTATGTTCTCGTTATGTATAACGAAGAAGTGGGTGGCACTGGCAAGTTAATGAGGTATAGATATTCGAAATTGATCAAAGAAAAACAATATACCAGTATTGGATTGGCATCATTATCTGCAAGGCTGCAATATGGGTATTTGTATCGGATATGAAAAAGTGGCCGTCCAATCATTGGCCTGTACCAAAATGATTACCTTGATGAATCATTCTATAACTTTTTATCAGTAAATGTAGGCTTTGTTTCCATATATTGAAAGTCCCTTTTAAATCACACTCTGTATTTTCTTCATCTCTGTCCCTTTCTCATATATGTCAGCAGTCAGTATATTTTTCCTGCATGTGTTTGTCTGACACCAAGTCACAGCCAGACACGTGAAGGGCCGTCGTCGGGATCAGATGGGCTTCGCTGTTCACCTTGGGAAAAGCAAATGAGCTCTCTGATCCTAAAAATAACATTCAAAGTACTCCTTCTCCCTGGAGACGCCAACCATTGGCCTGGATGGGACAGGAAACAGAGTGCTTTTAAGCTTAAACCGTGTAACTTCTCCTCCAATCATCAGCGGAGCTGTCAGACGTACGCTGCGTTCATGCCTGCTGCATCTGGGATCTTTGAATGATGATGTAACTCGTCTAACCCGATTTCACTCCTGAAATAATCATGAGCAAATTTGAAGTGGTAACTAAACGATGTTTGGCTCCAAAGGCACAGCTAAAACCTGATGTCCCTCTCATTGAAGTCGCCGGCCTGCGCCAGCTGAGACTTAAACCTCAATTCGCTTGCATGTTAAAAGCGCTTCAATGCCGTATTGAGACTTCCTGATTCCGAAAGGAAGAGAGGAACATGGCATTCACCTGATGTGGAAGTAGATTTGTATATTTGAGAGTGCAACTTAGCAACATCTCTCTTGTTTTGCCAGTCAAATCCTCTATGACCTGAGAGAGGACTTTCTCACCGCTGGCCTTCTACCACAAACCTCCCTGACAGAACACGTCATTTAAGTCAGAGGCTGATGCACAGTGACTGTGACCCCTGTTTCTCCTTTTTCATTTGATTCCATCTGTCTTTCCGTTTCTTCCAGCAAGCAGCCCCTATTGCAGTGTGTGAACTATCTGTATTTTCTTCTCCCAACCCCCTCCTTGCTCTCAGTCGATGAACTAGTCCAGTCATTTTATGAAAAAAAGGTTGAACAAATTGCAACAGAAGCAAACTCAACTGATTTTGTATCCTCAATATGTCCTGAGTAAGGAAAAAAAGCCCTGAAGAATCCCATTAGGGGAAAGTTTCGAAAAAGACCCAAATATAGTCTATTTATACGCCTATTCATTATTTTTCTTATGTGAATATGGTAAAGATTTAAACCTTTAGATATCACCATGAAAATTACTGAGTTGATTACTTACAACAAGACAAACAAAAAATGTATTACAAGTTTTTTTTAATGATTTGATAACATGGACAAATGGTGCATAATCTAATTACATATGTGCTAATTTGCATAAATACCACAACAGATCTAAACATTGGGTATAGCCAGGTGAAAATGTCTTGTTCACTTTTTATTTTACCTACCTTTTGTCTTCTGCATTCTCCTTACGTCTCCTGTTCTTCTCTCAGACTCGTCCCCCAGAAACAGTCCCACAGACCCAGCCCCAAACTCAATCTCTTAAAAATTAATAAAGGCTAGGCTACTTTCTAAAGTACTTCTTCCTGCCTCTATTAATGCTCATGGGTAGCCTAAATGGGTTCCATTCAGACCTTAACATTAAGTATTTTACTGTTATATGTCAACAAGATTCAACAAGACATTTTCGCCTGGCTATACCCAATGTTTAGATCTCTTGTGGTATTAATGCAAATTAGCACACATGTAATTAGATTATGCACCCTTTGTCCATGTTAACAAACAATTAAAAAAAAACTTGTAATACATTTTTTGTTTGTCTTGATGTAAGTAATCAACTCAGTAATTTTCATGGTGTTATCTAAAGGTTAAAATTTTTACCCTATTCACATGAGAAAAAGAATGAATGAATAGGCTATATTTGGGTCTTTTTCGAAACTTTCCCCTAAAGGGATTCTTCGGGGCTTTTTTTTTCCTTACTCAGGACATATTGAGGATACAAAATCAGTTGAGTTTGCTTCTGTTGCAATTTGTTCAAGGTTGACCCCCATTTTGGCTTAAAATGACTGGACTAAACACATGAGAAATACGTTTATCAACTGACCTACAATACAATTTACATGCAGCATTACTTCTCCACAAAATACTATTGTATTTTAATAGACTCTGATAAACTTTAAAATTTGGTTTCTGCTGGTTTATTCTTTTTAGTCTCTAATTGACAAATATATATGACATTACATGACTATTAATTGTAATTACTTGCAATTGGTTAGTGGCAAGCATTGCTGTCAACATTGAACTTAATGGATATATTATGTGATATATTGTCTGACTGAACAGATGACACTGATAAAGATCATTGTCTCAGAAAAAAAAAGATTATTCAGCTTCATTTCAGTGTAATGCAGCTTAGAAAGTGACAAGCGTTTTAATTCTGCAACACAATAAATCTCTTTATGGCTTTGCAATAAACTTGTCTCTTTTACTTTCATGTTCATTGAAACCAAGGAATGATCTTTCATGTTCATTGAAATCATTGTCAAATATTTCTCTCTTTATTTCCCTGATCAATTCATTATAGACTGCATGTTAATGAATTTGTCATCCTAATTAGACAACTGTTACATACTGCGCTGAAACACGGGTGGAAGATCTAAATGCAGCTTTAGGAGGAATCCATAATCGTAATAAAACAGCATAAGGTCAAACCCACAGATAAAACTATCCACAGAATAACAAAGGTCCCAGGCACAAGCAAGCAGTGAAATCCAGGGAGGAAGACCAAGACCAAGACCAAGACCAAGAAGACCAAGAAGACCAAGAAGACCAAGACCAAGAAGACCAAGACCAAGAAGACCAAGAAGACCACGACCAAGAAGACCAAGAAGACCAAGAAGACCAAGACCAAGACCAAGACCAAGAAGACCAAGACCAAGAAGACCAAGACCAAGAAGACCAAGAAGACCAAGACCAAGAAGACCAAGACCAAGAAGACCAAGACCAAGACCAAGAAGACCAAGAAGACCAAGACCAAGAAGACCAAGAAGACCAAGACCAAGAAGACCAAGAAGACCAAGACGACCAAGACCAAGAAGACCAAGACCAAGACCAAGACCAAGAAGACCAAGACCAAGAAGACCAAGACCAAGACCAAGAAGACCAAGACCAAGAAGACCAAGACCAAGAAGACCAAGACCAAGACCAAGAAGACCAAGAAGACCAAGACCAAGAAGACCAAGAAGACCAAGACCAAGAAGACCAAGAAGACCAAGACGACCAAGACCAAGAAGACCAAGACCAAGACCAAAAATGCAGTGTAACATAAATAACACAAACACTTTGCAATGAGTGAATGAAAACACAGGGTTTAAATAGGCAAACATAAATGAGATAATGACAAAACAGGTGGCAGTAATCAGTCCAGGCAATGGGTTATGGGAAATGAAGTTCCCGCTGGTGTTTATCATGGGTACTCCATCAGGCAGGTGTAAAAACAACTCTCCATGCTTCAAGTAAAGTTTTTATTTTATTTTTAGGTTGTACATGTGCTTCTTTAAAGGAATAAAGTTCATCCTTTTGTTCATCTCCGGAACACAAATGAAGATATTTTAAATATTCTCTCATAATTTTTTGTCCATATTGAAAGTCCACGCTACCAAAATGTTTAGGCTTCAATAAGTTCATAAAGACATTGTAAAAATAATTAAATCCAATTTAATCCAAGTCTTCTGAAAAGACTCAAGTCACTTTATATGATGAACAGATTTAATTCAATCTTTAATTCATATATAAACACGCATACATAAAGTACATTAAATATGGTAAACAGAAGCTCAACTGTGTTTGCTTCACAAGTGATTTTCATTTATGGGCGAACTATCCATTTAAGCTTTTCACAAATCTCAAGACAAGACACTTGCATATAGCGTATACAGATTTTGTAGCGCATGCCATGATGTTCACTAGTTCAGTACGGTTTAGTCATTGCTTAGGTTTTTGCCATTGCGAGCAGTATGTCCTGATCTATAATCCCATATGACCTATTAACCTCTTTTTGCAGAGAGAGAGAGAGAGATAAAAAGGGAAAACAAACATAAAGACATCCAGATTCTGTGTAATCACCTTTTCCCCTGACTCAGTAAATCTCTCATACTCATAATAAGGAAATAAATAAGTACACATTTTTGACGAAAGTAGAGCTGAACAAGCTGTTTCGTCTAGCCTGTTTCAAGATTTTAGCTAAAGCCGAAATCATGACTGTTAATTTACGTATGAGAGATTTCACGTGTTTGCTACTATTAAAGACACACTGAAGGATTTTAACCCAAATAGCTGAATTGCACTTTTTTATAAATATTTATAAAATTGTGTACACACTCACAAGACAAAATCTTGTCATATTATTGGCTTTATAAATTAAGTTTTATTTTACATGGAGCGGATCACCTCATGTTGAGATCACACGACCTTACGAAAAGTTGTTTTATCTCAGTATCTTTTGCCCACTGAATAAACTAATAATGGCTGACTAATACACAATGACACTGATATCATGTTCAATGAGGCAGAATCCACACCATTAGGTGCCATAGCCATGTTACAACAAATAAAATAAAATAATTTAACAACATATATTTTAACAAAAATGCAAAGGTTTTGAAAATCACTTTTTTACCGGAAACAGGCAACAATGATTGTTGTCAGTTATTATTTTGTGTGGTTATATCTGCGCCAGAGAAACGAGGGCGTCGCCATCTTTAGAATATTGTCTTCGAACTTCCGTTTTTGCAGTCGCTCTGTATATTTCTATGGCATTGCTGTCCTGGAGTAATTAGCTTTTGAAGTGGATTTACTTAATGTAAAGTTAACGAAGTTATCATGAGGATTGTAATGTTTAAAGCAGATGTCTTAACAAATGTCAGTAGACCGGGAAGATTTTAAAACGAGCCGTTCATTCATAAATATGCAAGATCGCTGTGAAAATACAGACCGGAAGTCAAAAGACAACGAGCGTAGCGCTGAAAAGGGGCGGGGCTACATAAGGTCTATATACTATTATGAAAATTCAATAAATTGTTTATATTACATGAAATATAATACAGTGAATTTAGCTAAATGAACATTAATGTGATATTATGTATTTACAGTGTCGCATTTATTCAGTGATGTCAGCATTACTCTTGCTGCATAATCTTTATTAACTAAACCAGCAGACCGAATGCTCAAATCTCTCTTTCTTTGCTCTTCCTCCTGTCTTATCCTTTGTCTTTCTTTCTCTGTGGCTGCAATCCTGTTCATTAGCTTAATATGAATGCACTCTGAGTGCTATCCAATTGCTGGAAAGTACCATAAAACACTTCAAACATCCTTTGGTCAGAATATGATCCCTTAAAACTCTTCAGTGGGTGGATTAAAAGAATCTTATTTGTAAATCCAGTTTGATTTTTGGATTAGCTTGAAATGTTTCACTGTATCCTTCTTTGAAAGTCATTTTCAAAACACAGTTAAACCTAAAACAAGTAATAAAAACTCAGTGAGTGTTTTAGCGCAATTTTCTGACGTCATGGGATCACAACACTAAGAGATAGTAAATCTTTTTATGTTTTTTTTTTTTTTTTTTTTTTGTGCGTTCCCGAGATTAGACCTTCCTTAACATAATGCCAAAAACCCGAAGTCTCTAGGTGGTCTGGTTGAGGAGGAGATGTGCAAGATTGGTGCGCACAGACAGAACAGAAATCATGAGTTAACAATCGCAATTTTGTCCGTTGGAAAATTGCGCTAAAAACTTATTGGAATTCATTGGCTACTAGATGAAAAGAGGCACGTGAAAAACTTCTAAACCAAAATGGTCTCTTCACAGTCCAAGGTATTCTAAACTAGATGTACCGCATGGCGGTACAAAATATGACCGCCGCTCAGGCCTGCACTGGCTTTCCACAAAAATAAATGACGTGGAGCAATTTGGCTGTATTGCGTGTTTATGTATATACCTAAAAAAAGTAGTAGTATGTGCATGTCTGTCTGTGTGTGTGTATGTGTGTTTGTTTATGTGTGTGTCTGTCTGTGTATGTGTGTGTGTGTGTAAGTATGCGTGCGTACATGTGTGTGCGCGTGTGTGTTTGTGTGTGTGTGTCTGTGCATGTGGATTTGTATGTGTGTGTGTCTGTGCGTGTGGATGTCAGTGTGTGTGCATGCTTGCGTTTGTTTGTATTCCTGCATGTGTGTGTGTGACAGTTGGGGTTGCCAACTTCAGAAAAGGAAAATGAGCAACATACCATAAAAATTTCTTCATCCTCGGTGCCACGGTTCAGGTAGTTATTTAGGAAAAACTGCATTTTTTGGGTTTGGGGGGGCCCAGTGCGGGGGGGGAGTGGCCCCCGGGGACCAAACGAAATTTTTCCGTAAAAGTCTAGTGGGGCTACATGCCCACCAAATTTCATGTTCCCCGGTGTTTCGGTGTCCCTGGTATCGTTGATGAAAAAATTCAGTAGATGACGAAAAAAAAAAAAAAAAACTTTGACAATCGATTATGGGCTAGGTTGATGTGGGCCCTTAAGACCAACATACCATAAAAATTTCTTCATCCTCGGTGCCACGGTTCAGGTAGTTATTTAGGAAAAACTGCATTTTTTTGGGTTTGGGGGGGCCCAGCGCGGGGGGGGGAGTGGCCCCCGGGGACCAAACGAAATTTTTCCGTAGAAGTCTAGTGGGGCTACATGCCCACCAAATTTCATGTTCCCCGGTTTTTCGGTGTCCCTGGTATCGTTGACGAAAAATTTACGGGGGCCCCAGCGCAGGGGGGGAGTGGCCCCCGGGGACCAAACGAAATTTTTCCGTAGAAGTGTAGTGGGGCTACATGCCCACCAAATTTCATGTTCCCCGGTGCTTCGGTGTCCCTGGTATCGTTGACGAAAAATTTACGGGGGCCCCCGGGGACCAAACGAAATTTTTCCGTAAAAGACTAGTAGACCAACATACCATAAAAATGTCTTCATCCTCGGTGCCACGGTTCAGGTAGTTATTTAGGAAAAACTGCATTTTTTTGGGTTTGGGGGGGCCCAGCGCCGGGGGGGAGTGGCCCCCGGGGACCAAACGAAATTTTTCCGTAGAAGTGTAGTGGGGCTACATGCCCACCAAATTTCATGTTCCCCGGTGCTTCGGTGTCCCTGGTATCGTTGACGAAAAATTTACGGGGGCCCCAGCGCGGGGGGGAAGTGGCCCCCGGGGACCAAACGAAATTTTTCCGTAAAAGTCTAGTAGACCAACATACCATAAAAATTTCTTCATCCTCGGTGCCACGGTTCAGGTAGTTATTTAGGAAAAACTGCATTTTTTGGGGTTTGGGGGGGCCCAGCGCGGGGGGGGAGTGGCCCCCGGGGACCAAACGAAATTTTTCCGTAGAAGTGTAGTGGGGCTACATGCCCACCAAATTTCATGTTCCCCGGTGCTTCGGTGTCCCTGGTATCGTTGACGAAAAATTTACGGGGGCCCCAGTGCGTGGGGGGGAGTGGCCCCCGGGGACCAAACGAAATTTTTCCGTAAAAGTCTAGTAGACCAACATACCATAAAAATGTCTTCATCCTCGGTGCCACGGTTCAGGTAGTTATTTAGGAAAAACTGCATTTTTTGGGGTTTGGGGGGGCCCAGCGCGGGGGGGGAGTGGCCCCCGGGGACCAAACGAAATTTTTCCTTAGAAGTCTAGTGGGGCTACATGCCCACCAAATTTCATGTTCCCCGGTGTTTCGGTGTCCCTGGTATCGTTGACGAAAAATTCAGTAAGGTGACGGAAAAAAAAAAAAAAAAAAACTTTGACAATCCCTATATGACCGCTTTCGCTAGCTACGCTAGCGGCGGTCATAATAAACTGTCACTCGAAGCAAGGATGGACATTGGAATCAGCCTTGATAGGCTTTACATACAAGATGAATAAAAGGCTTTTGTTCTGCTTTAACTGAACCTCTGTCCTTGTGAACATGTCTATGTTTGATCTTGTTTGAAGAGGAATGTTAAATGCCTGGATGGGAACTTTGTGACCTTGCTAAGACTTTGACCTTGGAAGTGTGTTTATGTGTAGCCTACAGATGAGAAAATATTTTGTGGGTCTGTACAACTCAATCATTTGACATTCTCTGTTCACAATATTTCTTTGATAATCAACTCAGGTGTTTTTATGTCATTCATGTATTCATTTATTCATGCTTTGTACTTTTTGTCATCAGTATCAATGACAAATTAAATGAACAGGTGAAATTTGCATGTAAATGTTGACAGGATTTATGTTTTGTTTTTTTAAGGGTTCCTATTGTTTCTTCTGTCTCTTGGTTAACATGCATCCAAGGTCAAAAACACTTTAATTTTCTCATAATATACACTGCAGCATCACTTCTTTCCTCAGTGTCTAAAATGATTTGATAATGGTTAATGTCTCTCTAAACCCCGTCTTTCCGAGAGTCTACTACTCTGCTCTGATTGGTCAGACGGTCCAATCTGTTGACTGGTCTACAGCTTACAGTGCGTGTCGGAAATGAAAAGTCGATTAACATTTCTGAATTTCAGCTCCGGAGGCTTCCTCAGCCCTCAATACACAGTGAAACAAACAGTAACGAAGGTTTAAGCTTCACCATACCAATTCGAGCCTGAGTCCTCATCCATTGGAAGTGCACGCAAAGTGGATTTGCTGTCGCAGCACAAAAACACAAAAATATCGGCAACACGAACCAAAGTCATACAGGCCCAAGCTACAACTAGTGTTTGAGGGCGAGTCAAAGTAGGTGTTGTTTGCAGGCAGCAAATGAAGACCAGACTGGCATTATGCAAATTTGTTACAAACGTAGGTTCATGCAGGAATTAAGGCTGGAATTACTGACGAGTCGTTTCAGGTATATCAGTTCTTTCATTTGGGAGACAATAACTCCATTTATCATGCACAATGATCTTTGAAACTTTATACTTGAAACTTGATTTTCAAACAGCTCTAACACACTCCATTAAAGGTAATATCCAAAAAAAACTTTACATTTTGGGGTGAACTGTCCCTTTAAGTGTATATCTGCTTATATCAATGCTTCAATTCAGCTTTGGCTTTTGCTCCTCACCACACACTTTGTGGGGCTTGGACAGATTCAGTGAACCGCAGCTTTATAAGAGCACCTCCTGCTCTCTTATGTGTGTAGTATGTCTGTGTGTGTCTTGGAAGAACCCTGGAACAGCTCCAAAACATACCATGCTGCTTGGCCCCAGTATCTCTTTATATGGTCCCAGTTTCTGCTTCCTCTGAGACTGCAGGAATGCTTTGAAAGTGATGTGGAAGGATGAGATTCATTCTGGTGTGATCAGTTTCAATAATAATGTTACCTACAAATTACATTAAATTTTTTATCCTTTCCTCCTTTTTTGGAGCATGAGTGCTGAGTGAATTACAGCAAGCACATAACCTCGACTGGCCCATGAGTTAGACATAATATGCTGAATGTGATTATGCAAGATGAGGACTTTGTACCCTTAAAAGTGAATTTTGCAACCTTAAAAGGGACATTTCACACACTTTTTGAATTACAAAAAGGTAATTGTTAAGGGTAGACTAACATTAGATGACAAATAATCTTCTAAGTGTGGCCCTGGTGTTCAGTTTGTCAAGTCAGAGCCCTCCTTTAAGACTGCACTGTGCACCAACGGTTTCCGCTCGTGCTCATTGATTCTGTATCTGGATTTTATCATTTGAAATTATGATATTGTTCCTGACACACTGTATATAGCAACTAAAGGTCAAAATGGCTTGAACAGGCTTTAAGGCTCAGTGAAATAAAAACAGGACAGTATGTTTGATAGCTTTTATAAATAGTGGAGCAAAGGAAAGAGGAAAAATATCTGAGATATCTGCGGTATTCCAGGCTTTCAAAGTCCCCCGGACTTACAAACTGTGTCATTGTTTTCCAAAATTCTGATTCTTTTGTTGTTGTTATATATTTGTTTGTTTGTTTAAAGTACTTTTTCAGCAGTGATTTATATAACATAATATAATTAGTGCTGTCAAATTGATTAATCGTGATTAATTGCATCTAACATAAAAGTTTGTGTTTATATAATATATGTGTTTTTATATTATATATATATATATATATATATATATCATTTATGTATGTGTGTACACATATGTATGCATATATACACTGGCAGGCACACACACATATACATACAGTATAATATAAACACATATACAAACTTTTATGTTAGATGCAATTAATCGCGATTAATTGATTTGACAGCGCTAAATATAATATAATATTATATTATATTGTTCAACAATTTTGGTCAATACATTTTTTTTAAAGAAATTTATATTTTTATTCAGCAAGGACACATTAAATTGATCAAAAGTGACATTAAAAAAAAGATTTATAATGTTACAAAAGTGAATTCTGTTCATGTTAACTTTTCTATTTATCAAAGAATCCTGAAAAATATTCATCACGGTTTCCACAAAAATACTAAGCAGAATTAATGTTTTCAACATGATAATAATAAATGTTTCTTTAGCAGCAAATAAGCATAATGATTTCTGCCGGATTGTGTGACACTGAAGAAGACTGGCGTAATGGGAGCGTGTCTATGTTCCCACAGCCCTATGTTCCCACAAATGGCCTACCCCTGACCCCACCCCTAAACCTACCTGTAACTGGGGTTTAGACAAATCGTAAAAAAAAAAAAAAATTCTTAGAAATGTGGGAACATAGGGCCGTGGGAACATAGGGCTGACCCCGGAGTGGGGACTGCTAAGACAGTCAAAAACATTAAAAAAATAACCAAACTTTTGAATAGAATAGAATAGAATAGAATAGGGCCTACCAAATACCATGAAAATAGAGATGAAAAGAGCTAGGTGCTCTGTTCACAAACCATTAAAGGTCCAGATTGCCTCAAGAGAATAAGCTTTAAACTTTTTACGTAACTTTTGGAGATAACCTCTAATTGCTGGCCCACATTTATTAGGTCTTCCTACAACAGAGACAGAGCCATTATAAGCGCTAATTCCGGATAAAGGATTAGCCAGCTAACGCTAGCACATAATTTATGCTAATGTCTCTTGCATGTGTTAAAGTGCACTTTGAGGCTCTGTGTGGCAGAAAGTGTTTACGTTTCTTTATGTGTGAGCTTTAATGCAGTGCTGGCTGAAATCCAGATGAAAATAAGGAAAGTAAGCATGTATCAAACATATATGCCAGGAAAAAGGGGCCATATAGCTAATTGTTACAGTGCCTACGAGTATATAGGTCAATTAAAAACGTATAAAGTATCAGTCAGTGCAAGACCAGAATAATTCAAAACAGCATCTTTCCAAAATAACTTTCAGAAGATGCATGTGTTACTGGAATTTGGCTATATAGGCCTACTCACAAGGAAAATATTGTTGAAGTCTTTTTAGAGCCTTGCTCTCTCTCTCTCTCTCTCTCTCTCTCTCTCTCTCTCTCTCGCGCTCTGCTTTGCTACATTTACTCTCTACCTCAGGCTTAACATGGCACATTCAATTACATCTCTTAGTCCACAATACGTCAGTTTCTGTTCATACTGTGATATGATTTGAGGAGTACAGGGTGAAATGTAGGCTGTAAATAGACACAGACTAAATGTACATGGACGCCATTCGTTTTTATATTACTTATGGAAAATTTCCATATGGACATGTTCTTTTACTTATGAAGACAGTTAAAGTCAACATGAAAACAAAATAAACCTATTTGATGTTTTATAGTTAACAATTAATTGGTGCAATCCTGTTTCTTGTATAGGGTATATGTCGAACGCCGCATTACGAAACCGGAAAACAGAACGCATCGCTTCCGGTTCAGGTCTTTTGTATGCGCTTCATGCATTTTTTTACTGTTTTACTCAAGATAACTTAAAAGGAGCGAGCAAAGATGATCATAACCAATGTCCCTCGCATGTGAAGATCGATATTTAAAAGTAAAAAAAATAAAAAATCTTCACACTAACGTTTAGATATTTAAATAGAATAAAAAGCTAATAACAAAGAGAGATAGGTAGGTTAGCTGATTACCTTAAAATTCCATAGATATCTGCATCAGTTCATACGGCCATAGACATAATATACATAGACGCCCTATTGGCCGCTTTGGAACGTTGCTGCGATACGTCAACGCGTCCGCCATTTTGTGGAGGGCAAGACTGCGCTGTAATCAAATGCAAGTAAACTGCTGAGCTGCGGTTTTTCTGTATAAAAACCAAAAAAAATTACATTTATCAACCGATTTCGGTGGTTTGTATGTGGTGTACAAAAAAAGTTCCATCTGTAGTTAGTTAAACTCTCGATAGATAGACTTATATTTTATTTTATTTTTTTTAATAAGGAATGGCCAAAGCTCTGGCTTGTCATGTATTTAGCTTTTCATTCTTGGATAAGAATGGTGAACACCCCCATACTGAGATATAATTTAATTTTCACATTAAATTAAATAAAGTTTCTTATTGTGGGAAAAGCATATTCTGTCATTGACCCGATTTTAGCAATAACAAAGATAACTGATGGATCATTTATGGTAATATGATATGGTACAACTACAGTGCAATGCAAATAGTAAATATAAGATAAAGTGAGAGGTAGGCTAATAGTAAATAGTTTAGTCAATAAAATAAACAAACAGTATACAGTAAATAAAATAGTAATGAAAAGTATAATTATATAATATCATAAGTACTAATATAATAATAATAATAATATATTGATAATAGCATATAGTTTATGTATACTATAATAATAGCAGTAGAATATGAAATATCAATTACAGAATATAGACAATAAAAAATAATAGGTTAAATAGTTACTATGAATAGTAAAATAATTTGACAGCATAACTATAATAGATTGATAATTGTAAGTGGTATATTATTATAATAACAATAATAAATAATGTAAATATATACATTTTAAAATATTATTACATAGGCTATATAAAATAAAATGACGCAACCCTGTCTCTTTTTGTTAAATTTCAGTTTTTAAAAGGTATAAGAAGCTATACAAATCAAGAAATAAAGTAAACGATCCAGTCAAACATACAGCAGGCTACACTGTTATAATAGCCTAAATATATTAAGTTATGAAACTTCACTTTGCCCTCAGCCAAAACAATCTGCCAAGGAACAAATTATAGATTAATGAAACCAAAGATCGCCCGTTAGATAAACACAAGACGAATTATTCTCACTAGACTGACAGCGACGAACGTCAGAACTCAGAAGCGGTGTACGACAGGCACTATAGCCGAGGCAAGGCTGTTCTCGGCGGGGTACATGAGCGCTGAGCGCCCGCGGGGATCGCTGGATCTCACAACTCCGAAACCGTCAGATAACATTTTTAAAAAGGCGCTATCTTTATAAATAAACCACAAATTTGAGCTTTAAACAACTACATTGTCGACTGAAAAACTCTTAAAACTACATTTCGTGACACAATAACAGTAGTATTTTTAAATTTCGTGGCCTTTCTCCTCTGAAAATAAAAATAGTAAATGAAATGCAACCAGAAACAAATTTTCAGTTTTGCTTGAGAAAGGTAATTCCCTGAGACCTGTTTTCAATTGTGTGGCGATTTGTAAAGCCCCAAGCAGCACAAGAAATAGGCATTTTTCTCAATTCTCGTTATGAGAGGTATGGGAAAGTTGCCCTCCGCAGTATGGCGGCGCCGTTGACGTACGATCCAGCGGCCAATAGGGCGTCTATGTATATTATGTCTATGCATACGGCTGTTAACACTTTCTATGACAAGCGGATGCGATGAGACCAGGTTTCCGGTTTCGTCATGCGACGTTCGACATATACCCTATAGACCCCTTTTGCGCCTACGTCACGGCGCTAGCTGGAGGCAAAACAAACGGAAAACTGGAGGCGGCCAATACAAACCAGCACAGATTCGGCTACATAATAAGGAGCTTAAATTATTATTTTTATTATTAAAAGTCATCTTGTTGTGTTCTTGGGTGCAAGAATCAATGAAAAATGAGTATGCTGTATCTGGAATTTTTATTTCTAGAAAATATTCATATCATTAAAATTGCACCGTAGTGTCACTCTTTACATTGTCGTCTTGGCGCTGGCTAGGCAGAACTGCGGATTGAACCACACAAGTCTTTACATGACCATTCAACACATAGTTATATTATTATAGGCATCTAAATATATTTATATGTCCTCAGTTTCTCTTTACCCTCAGTTTCTCTATCGGGTAGGTGTAGAAGTCAGGCCACTCAACCGGAGGTAGCGTTAACATTAATCCTGTCAGTTCGTCCATTGACTGAGCGTGTACGGTCATCTGGTTCCGTCCGTTAAAATTAACTTTTGCAAATAACAATCGGCATCCTGGACAGTGAGTGACCTTGCACATTAAGACAAAATCGGATTTTCTCCAGTCATTGTTAAAAAACAAGCTAACAAAACTTGCAAACTAACGTTAGTGAAGCGGCCAGAGGGGTCTTTCTGCCTCCAGCTAAGCTCCGCCCACACAAATACGTCACCGTGTTTACCAACTGTAAAAGGGTCTATGTTGGACTATCTTATTTCACTCAAAAATAGGATTTAAAAAATACTGTATTATTATGGAAATTAAATTGTGGTTGTGAATTCGCTCGATTTCAACGCTCCAGCACAATTCCGTTTGGTGCCACTAGTGGCGGATAAAACACAGACTTCACCTTTAAAGTTGGCATGAAATGGAGGTTTTTCACAAAATTACTTGGCTCAAACTGATACAGTCTGACTCCAAAGACGGTTGGTTCATTTTCGTCCTCGTCATCAGTAGACGTCCGTTACTGCAGGAGACTGGCAGAGAAAAATCCTCTATATTGAATTGAACGTATCATCAGCGCTCGGATTCGCTTCCATGGTGCTGTCAAGTACGACTTGCAGTCTGTGAGGTAAACTAAACGCTAATGGCTATTTGAAAAGGGGGAGGAGCCATTCAATATGTCCCACCTTAGCTTCCTGTTTCAGTGGACATTACTTCAACGCATCAAAGCTGCGGGTTTCAAGGCACTTCATTGGGCCTTTAAAGATTACTATGGTGGATGAATAAAAAAAATAAAATAATGATGTGCAAGGGTAAATTATTTGTAATTATGGAAGCTTGTTTCCGCCACAAAATAATAATAAAAAAAAGATAATTGCGACTTTTTAATCTCACAATTGCGAGTTTACATCTCGCAATTCTGACTTTATTTCTCAAAATTTCGAGATATAAAGTCAGAATTGCGTGAAATAAAGTCACAATTGCGTGTTATAAAGTCAGAATTCTGACTTTTTTTCTCGCAATTGCGACTTTATCTCAGAATTCTGACTTTATATCATGCAATTGGGAGATATAAAGTCAGAATTGCATGATATAAAGTCGCAATTGTGTGTTATAAAGTCAGAATTGTGAGATATATACTATTCTAAGGTTAAAAAAAAAAGTCCGTCTTTTTTTTCCCCTTAGAATTGGACTTAATATCTCACAATTCTGAGAAAAGATGTCAGAATTGCGAGATATAAACTCGCAATTATGTGTTATAAAGTCAGAATTGCGTGATATAAAGTCAGAATTCTGAGATATAAAGTCAGAATTGCGTGATATAAAGTCGCAATTGCGTGATATAAAGTCAGAATTGCGTGATATATATTCGCAATTGCGAGAAAAAAAGTCAGAATTCTGACTTTATAAGACGCAATTGCGACTTTATATCTCGCAATTCTGACTTTATATCTCAGAATTCTGACTTTATTTCACGCAATTCTGACTTTATATCTCGCAATTCTGAGAAATAAAGTCAGAATTGCGAGATGTAAACTCGCAATTGTGAGATAAAAAGTCGCAATTATCTTTTAAAATGTTTTATTCAGTGGCGGAAACAAGCTTCCATATGTAATAAATACTGCAATATTCCATTAAAAAAAACAAGAGTTGTAGCCCACCATTGGGGGCTCAATCTGAGGGGCGTTTGTTGATAGATTAAACTTTTGCCATATCCGTTCTTTGTTCTTTTCTCAAAGAAAAGCTTAACTCCAAGTCTTCCAGAGTCGCAGTCAAAGTCGATTCGAAAGATCGCTGTTCACAAGCAGCAGCAGCAGCCATATTCTTTGTTTTCAAGTAGCAGGGAATTCACCGTCACAACTCTGCCGTCATTATGTTAAGCCCGCCCACCGACTCTATACACGATGTGATTGGCCTGACTAGAGTTTGGTTTTTCCAGCTCGCAAGTCAACGGAGAGTTGCTAGACGACACTGGCTGCAAAATAAAATTTGCTGCCGCTAGGGTGCGTCTATTTCTAGGCTACAAGAATCGTCCATTTTGATTTCATTGTGACTTTAATCTCAATCTTAACTGTGTTTTTTTTTATTATATTCTATTATTCATTATTTTGTGCAAATACACATGTGCACACACTCCTAGTTATATAACTTTATGGGCCAGGGTGTTGAGAGGGCAAAACACTCTGTGCTTCTTCTGTGTTGGATCAAGAGAGAAAGAGAGCAAAGGATGGCAGAATATTCTGTTTTCCTGTCATCTCCTCTGTATAATCTGTGAATAGGTGTCTGTATGTGTGTATGCTTGAGGCAAGCTGTGCCTGAGAAGCAGATGTAGAAACTACTAAGATTAGGGAGGTGAAATGCACTAAATAAACACTCATAGCCAGCTTGTCAAATTTGTAAAAGCATGTAAACAAATCATATCATTATTTCTGTTCAATGAAAACTCCAGTCTCCAGCCTCAGTATCTTTGGCTACACGGTTACTTGGCTTGGCCTGAGATGAAAGAAAGCTTAGGTGTGTATGTAACATACTGATGAGATGACCAGACCTGTGGTCGACCCACAACTGACAGTCATGTTTAATTAATGTAAGAAAAACACAGAGTTTAAAAATTGCTATTCCCACCTCTAACTTCACCGTGCCATGAATAATAAAAAAAAACCTTTTGATGATGAGGTCTAAAAGCACTGGACAGATATACATGACAACTAGGAAATACAGTGAAATCAAACCTTCTCCAACCGCTGGAGGTGAGATCTGGCTTGCATATGAGTCTCATTAAGAGGGGTCTCGCAGGACATATGAAGTTCCCCAGGTCCCAGTATTAGTGGACTGAAACATCGACTGAGACATTTCATATAATACCAGTCAATAACAACCTTACTGAGGCAAGGGAAATCAGAGAGAAACCTCACAAAATGAAATCTATAAGCAGTATACACTGCGCTCACGTACGCTCCCACAGAGCACTGGGTAATTACTCCTGGACAAAATAGCAGGTGATCTATGGCCATATTGAAGGCAAGAAACCATTAGTGCATTCAAATGAGAAAACACATGCAAACAATCTGAGATTTCCTACTAAGAACTTTCACTGTAATTTTATGGTAAAACTTCCATTGCTCGATTCAAATTACATAGTATTTCATATTGGGGAGGGTTCTGCTGATAAATGGCATACTACTGTTAATTAAATTCTTATAATAATAATAATACCAATAAATGGCATACATTTACTACTATTACTGCATGTTTTAATATTCTAATAAATAAAAATAACAAAAAATAAATAAATAAATAATAATTTTTAATAAAACAATAAAATATAGGCTAATAAAACTGTAAATTCTCTATAATATTATGTTAAAAGATGGTGTGATGATTATGTTTAAAAGATTAAAAGAGTCTCAAAATGATCAATCAAAGCCACATACAAATGTTGAACAATTAAGGATTAAAAACTGATATATTAACATTATTGGTAATGTGCAAAGTACTTTCTGAAGAATGTACAGACATGGGTCTATGATTATATATAGACATATAGATAGTTAATATCCATTCTTATTGTTATATTGACTCCATGCAACAACACATCCATGATTTGGTAAGTGAAAGCCATTTCTGTTTATGTATTTCGTCCGTTTGGTTAATCCTTAAACATTAGCTTTTAGGCACTGCAGACTTGTAGCATGGTCCAGATAATAATCACTGTCAGCATTTGTCTTTGTCATAACTGCTTCATGTAATTTCTTTTTGTTCATGTGACATTATGGTGTCAAACTAGTTATTGTGCTGATTACTGTGATTATTCTGCATGTCCTTCATCATAAGTTGCTGTGAAACTATTCAAAGCATTGTTCAAGGAAAGTGACATAACCCATCCATAAGAGTGTGGGAGTAGGAGTATATTTATATCAACAGTTCTGTAGACAGTCATCACAGAAACGCAGAACTGCAAGTAGTAACTAACAATATTATCATAAAATTATTGTTAGCTGCAGTCATTTTTTATCCAATAAGTTCAAGATCAGAGTGGAAAAGCCTGTGAACAGCCTGATTGTCTTGATTACAGACATATGACTCAAATTTCTTACGATTTATGCTGTTAGTTAGGGTCAAAATATTGCATTTGATTACTGCGATAATTTTATTTTGTCAGAGAGGAGCAAGCATATGGATTCAGTTATAGAAATGAGGAGTTCGTTTTTTGCTTGAATAGTGACAAGTGACAACAGATATTAGCCTATATAAAAAGGGAATGAAGAGCCAGGTTGAAGTTTAAAAAGTGATCTACTCTTCTTGATCTCAGATGAAAATAGACAAAGCCAAATGAATATTCTCATTAATCTGTTGTGATGTAATCTAATTTAATTAAAATGCTGACATCTAATGGTGAAAATCTGGCAGTACATTCTCGTGAGACTTTGTTATTGTGGCAGTGGTACTGTTACTTTTCTCAGCGCGGATCACAATGGATCAATCACAGCCATTTGTGATTACTGACAAGGCATGTTATTTAGTTATTTTACACAGACATCTAACGAGAACTTCCATTTATATGTCGTTAAATTTTTGTATATAATTTTTTATGAACGTTAAAAACTGTTAAAAATGGCCCAAAAATAACACAGGGTTAAGAGTTAAACACACTCTGTATTGTTGAAAATGCACGTAGTCTCGTTGCCAACAATCTGTAATTTTCTGATAACGTAAATCTGTAAGGATGAAACCGTATTTTATTTTTTATTTTTTCAAGTAGCCCACTACACATAAAGAATTCAATAGCACTTTTTTGAAGAAAAAAAGTGTAAAATTATGTATGCTCACATGAAAAAAATGAAGTGGAGCAGGCTATTATTGGTTGACTCGAGGACCGATTAAGACTGATTCATCGTAAAGATTCGACTCACACGTTCACATTGTGTATGAGTTCTATAAACATGGGACCTTAAAACAGAAATGACGCATTTTCACTGATAATTATTTTATTTTATTTTATTTTATTTTATTTTATTTTATTTTATTTTATTTTATTTTATTTTATTTTATTTTATTTTATTTTATTTTATTTTATTTTATTTTATTTTATTTTATTTTATTTTATTTTATTACTAAAGTTTATTTTGTACAAAATACAGTTCCGTCATTCACATTTGATGTGACGCTGGTTGTCGTCGCTTGCTTCACACAAACTTTCAGGCGCTGATGAGAGAGTGGGAACTTGAACAATCACTTCTCTTTTACAAGAAGATATTTTTATCGTCTATCAGATTTAACCGAATTGATGCCAGGGTGGTTTAACAGTAAATAAAGTTATCTCACAACTTTAGACTGCTGTTTTTGCATTTTAATGAGATGTTTATGATGTAGCGTCAGATAGTTTTGCTGTAGTAGGGGGGCGAGGTTTGTTTCATCTACAACATAAACATCTGAAAATGTTGACAAGACTCAACACGCGCTGCTGAGGAATCGCAGGCAGATACCGAATGTTGGACTCCAGGTAAGTTTAATATTCTATAATTTTCCTTGAACTTAGCCAGCAACTTGAGTCGCTTCCTATGTTTGTTGTAACGTTACCTTCAACTGCGAGCAGGGGGTTCCTTTTTTACTGTAAGCGATGACATAATTCGAATATCTGATTCTTTCGAGGAATGAAATATTCTGTGATTGACATTACTGCCTGAGATGACCTGACCTAATGTATTTCAAACATGGCAGGAATAGCATGGTATCAGAAAAAGGTGAGCCTTTCTACATCTGTCTTACAGTAAATACAGATTGTGAGTGGAAAGTGGTTAAAAGTTCTCTAATGATCTTGTGTCAAAGATTGGAGCATATGATCAGCAGATTTGGGAGAAATCACTGGAACAGAATGAGCTCAAGGTAATGTGGCAGTTTGTGTTTGCAGCATAAATGTGGTTCTTGAATATTGTGTAAAATGTATGCAATCAGATGTGTGAAACTCTGTTCCTTTTTTGAGCAGGGCTTTGGAAGCAAACCTAAGAAGACTGGCCATATCAAGCCAGACCTCATTGATGTTGACTTAGTGAGAGGTGAGTTACTATCAAGTTTAGCATCTGAATCTATTACGTATCGATAATTGTTGTAGGCTGTCAGATCATACCTGTACTTTAAAAATGTACGGTAAAACAGGCAGCAACGGTTGCCAGAAATACACTGTAAAAGTGACATTGAATCACAGGATGACTATGTTTTACAGTTTAAAACCATATATTATAATTAAAATATACAATATTAATATATCAACTTATTTCAACTACTTAGTTAACTAAAGATAATCAAGTGTAATGTATCATACAGGGGCTTCTGGGAACACCCTGTTTCAATTTTCACTGAAAATACATAGTTTTAACTAACTAATAGTATTTTAATGTCAAGTATAAATTGTCCATAAATTATAAAGTAATATATTTTTTTTAATTTACTGTAAAATTACACTACTGTTTAAAAGTTTGGGGTCAGGAAGAATTTTTTGGAAGAAATTAATACTTTTATTCAGCAATAACACATTAAATTGATTAAAACTAATCAGAAAATACATTTATAATGTTACATAATAATAATTTTTCAAATAAATACTGTTCCTTTGAACATTCTATCCATCAAACAGTCCTTAAAAAAGTATCACGATTTCGACAAAAATATTAAGCAGCACAACTGTTTTCAGCAGAATATTAGAATAATTTTCTGAAGGATCATGTGACACTGAAGACTGGAGTAATGATGCTGAAAATTCAGCTTTGCCACTACAGGAATAGATTACTACATTTAAAAAAATATATTCAAAAATATTTTTTTTTAAATTGTATTAATATTACTATTTTAAATTGTAATAATATTTCTGTATTTTTGATCAAATACACAGTCTTTGTAAGCATTAGAGATGTCTTTCAAAAACGTACAAAATCCTACCAACTTTTGAATGTTTAAAAAATGTCACTGTATAGATTACGGCAACTAACGGGTAAATAATTAATAGGGTTTTACTTTTACATTGTTGCATTCTTTTCCTAATTAAAAATGACTACAGTTTTTACGTTATGATGCTGTTTTTGAACTAGCGTCTTTACAACTGCAGGTTCCACGTTTAGCAAGGCCAAACCGGAGAGCCCTTGGACCGCTCTGACTCGTAAAGGCTTGGTCAGGGTCCTCTTCTTTCCTTTCTTCTTTCAGTGGTGGATCCAAGTCACATCTAAATGCATCTCCACCCTCATCTTTGTTCTGTATTTCCTTCAAGGTATGCAGTTTTTCTTCTTTTCAGCAAAACAATCACATGGACATAAACTGTGTTTCCTTAATCATTCTTTGGATATTTCAGATTTCATTGAGAGATTATACATTTGAAGTCAATTGGAAATGAACTCAACTTAAAATTCCCAATATTATGTCATGATCTGATGGATTTGTGTGCATTTCAGTCGCAGGAGCGGTGTTGTATTTTGAGGTACCAGCCGCCTGTGCCAGTGAGGTTGTGGGTCCATTGTGTCTCATGCTCTTGTTGGGTACAGTACACTGCCAAATAGTATCCACAGAAACCTCCAGAAGCCCGGACAACAGCCCTGTCCCCAGCCGGACAGCCAGCCCTGTTCGCAGGAAAAGGTTAAGCTACTGCTGTGTCAGATTTGTGAGAGACTGACTCTGAGCCATAAAGGACCAAGTGTTTTTTTTTTCTTCTTTTTTTTTCTTTTTCTCATCAAATGGCCAATACATCTAATCTTCTGCAAGGCTGGTAGTTTAATCAGCAGTGCCAGTGTTCAGCTGACAGTAGTGGGTCAATGACAAATAAGAGTGTCCACAATAAAGAAAAAAAAATCTAGTTTAAAACACATGTGCCAAGTTCTTAGAAATTTACTCGTTGTATTCATGTTGATGTCATGTGGTTTTGGAAAACTTTCACCATTTTCATGAAAACTTTACATTTAACTGCTCTAAAAAATGTTGTGGAGTCGTAATCAAGTAAAAAGTAACAACACGTTTTTCTTACAGCTTAAAATCTTATTTTTTTATTATTTAAAATATATAATACATTTGAAAAAGTTATTTTATAAGTGTCAAGAATTATTAATTCATAAATATGAGTAGTTTTTTTAGAGTTGCATCAATTTAAATTTTACAACCTGTCATGTCATCAAATTATCATATATTTTAAGAGACTTATTGGGTGCTTCTCATTTTTTAATTTTTGCATCCTCGTTTCCCTTCCTTGCGTCTTAGCTCCACCCCCTTATGATGCGAGGGAAGGATACACCTGTGCCGTCCTCGCTCCTCGCATTCCTCACGATGCAATTAGAGAATTGAGATGTCCTTCAAGATGGCTCGGTACGATCTGTTTCCGGGTCACGGGCTGGAGGACGGAGGAGCGAGGAAACGAGGAAGCGTCAATTTGAGTATTGAGAAGCACGCATTGACCCTGACACACAGTCATGAGTATCTGCTCGGTTCTTCTCTATGACATCATATCCTGTTTTTTCTTTGTTTCTGCATGTTTGTTGGACTTTAGTTTGGCAGACAAATGTTATATATAAACGGTGAAATGATTAGGTTACACTACTGTTTGTTTTTTGTAATGATATCAGGACAAAAAATATCTAAAAATTATTTTCATTTAAAAAATATATATATATTTTTTTTTTTTATGAATTAATTGGTCTAACAAATTGCTCTGATGTCATTGACCCTAGTGTCAAAACAGGCACCAAATTTGATACATCATACTACTAATATTATATATTTAAAACAGATTTCTGTTTGGTCATTACTGTATTCTTTTGATCTAATTCAGTTTGTGTCGTGTTTTAATTTTTGTTGTTGTTTATTCATAGACAGAGGAAGAGTAGAAAAGCAAAGAGGTCTGAGGATGAGGGCAGCAGAGAGAGAGGGATAGTAGAACTCAAACCCCAGCAACATGAGGACAACAACCAGCTCTACAGATCAGAGAAGAGACTGGTAAAACACTTTCCTTTGAACTGCACTTTTTGAAGAGTCATGAACATTCATGTTTGTGTTGATTGAGATCCTGTGGGCTTTGCAGAACTCCCTGAGGAGGCCTCCGTATGGGGCTTCTGAAGACCTCTCCAGTGAGGAAGAGGAGGCAGATGAAGCAGAGCTGCAAAGAGAGAGACTCTTCTCATCAGCACCTCCAAAATATGCCAGAGCGCTCAGGAATAGACTTCACAAAGTCCCCAAGAACAATTCGCCAACACAGATTCAGGTGAGTATCTGACTAAAACCAAAAGCAAAAGTCTGTAAAATAGTTCAGAATATTCATTACCATTGTGTGATTGCATACAGGGAGACAGTAATGGGATGCCAAAAGATACCCCAGCTATGCCACCTGAAGTTGAGCTTCTGCGGCCTTCACAGGGCTCGCGTCCAGCCTCCGACACAGATGATATGTTATGGGAGGAGCTTCTGCATGATCCTGACTCCGCCTCCACTGGAAGCAGTGACAGTGGGGAGGAGGAGCATCACAGTCATAGCCACTCCCTCCCTCTGCCCAGCATCACTCTGACTAGTGATGAGGATGAGGCCTTACCGCAGGTGGGCTGCTGTTTTACTGTAAAAAATGTAATGTGACTTTTCACACTTTGCTTAAAGGGACAGTTCACCCAAAAATGATCCAATGAGGTTCATTCTCATGTGTTACGCAGCGCGTTTGAGCTTCCGCAAGAACCAGTGAGGTTTGTTCCCGCGCGTCAAGCAGGTTCGGTATGTTCGCTGATCAATGTTGTGAATAAAACTATAAATCTGTTCGTCATGTAAGTGACTGTGTCCCTTTAGAAAATTTGTAGTTGCGTAGCTGTCAATGGAGAGTACAGAATTGGCTCAGATTTTATTAAAAATATCTTAATTTGTGTTTTGGAGATGTACGAAAATCTTAAGGGTTTGGAAAAAAGGGTGAGTAAATGACAGATTTTTCATTTTTGGGTGAACTATTCCTTAAACCCTGGTTTAACATCTTTTTAACCCCTCCAGCGCAAATTAAGATTATGCTGTGAACTGTTTAGCGGTAATACATTTTTACATTGTGAAGTTCACGCTAGAAGTAACGCCGAAGATGTTTATGGACAGCCACTTCTTGTGTGAGCTACACAACACACTTATGTCACAAGTTACGTCCCTCTCGTGATCACTCGTATGACAGCAGATTGCAAACAATGATTTATTATTTAAAAAAAAACTTCTTACACACACCTATCACTTCACTTCAGAAGACATTCATTTATCCACTGGGGTTGTATGGATTATAGTGAATGTGAAACTTCTTCGCGTGAGCTTGTGTTTCCTGTCTCCCGCATTCGTACGAGTATGAATGGAAGTCAATGGATTTAGAAGTGTAGTGTGACCACCCCTTTAGAATATACAAGTAAGTTGTTTAGACAGGCAACAAATCACATACTAACAATAATTAACTAATTTGTTATTCATGTGCTGTGTACAGTTTGTAAAGATACTTTCATGCATCTTTAATTTTAGTGTCTGTCTGAAGGCAACGATTAAAATGTCGAACCACAACAGCAAATGCATTTAATTTCCATAGATAGACCAGCAATTCTGAGCACAGCCTCATGAATATGCCAATAATAATGTTAACCACATAACTATTAATGTGGAGTGTGAAATTTGTAAATCTAACTGCCCATTAGCTTAATCCAGGATAATGTTAATCCAGGGCAAAAAATAAATATTTTTCAAGGTAAAAGGTTTTTCACGCCACATGACATTATACAACCTGAATTGGCCTTGCCATGTCACAAAAAGGTCAAATAATCTGATATTTCAAGAAATTTATTGATCTTGACAGTCATTAGGTCATGATATAATTTCCTTTTCTTTTTGTTTATTTCTTTTTTTTTTTTTTTTTTTTTTTTTTTTTTTGCGTCTGCATGCTGATTTGGCCACATTACTGGTTCTCCAGACAATAAAAAAAAAATAATATACAGTAAAAAAAAACATTATGTTGCTGTAGTTTCTCAATAATTATTTTTTATTCATTATGATATCACGACAATTGCACCACCTTGACATTCTTAACTTGATGTCCCCCAAAAAATGTCCAAATGAATTTTATTTAAAAAAAATTACAACCATGCTTATCATAGAATAAACATTTAAAGTGTGGAATTCATAGCTGGCCTTAATTCCTTTCATTTTCTAGGGTTAACCTCATCGAACAGCATATAGGTGGCATAGAAAGGACTCTGACTACATTATTAATTTTGTTCTTAATTGAATCTCCCTTTAGCACCAGTTCTCATGGCTGCAGGCTTGTCACCCCTCCAAAGACCGCGTCAGTGCCATAATCTGGGAGCAAGGAGAGTGTAAAAAAGCTGATATGTCCGTCCTGGAGATCAGTGGTATCATTCTCACACGGGTAAAGTCCTTCTTTAACTCTCTGCCTTGTTTATTTCTTCTTAAGTAGTTTAAATTGCCTGGAACGGGAAGAGAACTGTTGACTGTCTCTCTTAAAGTACGTGTTATTCAAATTCAGTGTAAACATCTCTTTGTAAGCTTTTGAACACTGACTGTTTTAGAGATTTGCATTGGTATTTGCATTTCAGAAGTAACAGGTCAGTGTTGCTGTAACTTACGCTGAATGATTTCTGTTTCCAGGTGAAGGTGGTTGAGCAAGGGATGGGTTATCTTATTTTCGGCAGCTTGGTCACGGCCTCACTGGCTCTGCTGCCATACTGCTTCAGACTGGCACAGAAACTGGATGTTGCCAATCTCAATTCTGTTTCCCTCGAGGAACTTCCAGCAGTGGCCATCGGGCCGCCTTGTGCCTTGTCTTATGCGTTCTTCATCATCACCACAATGGAAAGAGTTTTCCTCTCTGGACTTTTCTTCTTCATGATGTGTGTGGCTGAGAGGACATATAAACAGGTGAAGATGAAAACGAATACTCTTCAATTTGTATGTTGCACTCTGGAGTGTTTGCATTATTAATGCTATGTTTGAGGCCACCATTTGACTAAAACGCTAATTTCTGTAATGTTACATTATATTCAGTTCAAGTTATATAAATTTCAAGTTATATAAATGGGCATTAGCTGATGCATTTTGAGCTAACATGCATTAACTAATGATAACAAATTGAACTTTATTGTAAAGTGTGCTGAGCCTTAGGGTACGTTTTAGAGCTGCACGATTCTGCATAAATTGAGAATCACAATTTATTTGTTCCAAATAGAGATCATGATTCTCCCACAATTCTGAAAAGACAACTAACATGTAATTTACTAGAGGTTCTGACAAAATGTTAAAAATGAATATTTAAATTTTTTAAATAATTTTTTATTTTTTAAAAATCAGTTTGAAAGAATGATTCAATTACTCGCTCATAAAGACTTCACTTGTTTCATTACTGGATGAATCAGCGTTTTTGAACGAATCTCTTGAATGAGTGATTTTATGACAACAACAAAAATCTCAATAATTTGTCGCCACGTAACGATGCAATCAATAGAACCGTTATTTGAAGCGACAAGTTACTTTTAAAAGTCGATTTGCTCTATTTTCAACCGTAGGCATCAGTGTTTATATGCGAAGTATACATTTTTATCCCAGTATTCTGATTAGTGGCAGCGCCACGTGTAGATTTGAATGTTCTGGTGAGCTTTTGTCAAAGCTTTAATAGACACTGGAGAATCGTTGTAAGTTAGGAATAAGGTCACGTGGGTGTTTGAATCGAGATTCTTTTAACGCAATCTTTTAACAATTAATTGTGCAGCTCTAGTATGTTTACACAACAGCAATGTACTAAACAAGGAAAAGTTTTTCTTTGCGTTTTTTTTAGCGACAACGTTGTCAAAACGTTCCCCTTTCGAACGGATCTGTGAAAACAACTAAAAATTCTGTAATATGCATGACAGGCCAGTAGTTGGCGATGTCACTTTGTAAATAAACACTACATACCTTTAGACTGAAAATGTAACACGCTTGTGCATGGCGTCAGCTTTCACAAATTTGCGTTTTTGTAGTTCGCACGAAGACGATTACGGTATCAAAGTTTGCATTTTCAGGCCCCAAAAACACCTTTGTGGCCTAAATGAGTGGCCAAATCACATAAAGTTTTCCATTTTTAGTTGAAAATGGTGTCGTGTAAACACCGCCTTAGTGCCACAAAATCTGTATAACACCAGTCAGGATTTTTGTTCTCAACAAATGTGATGTCATCCACAGCGCCTTTTATTTGCGAAACTTTTCAGCCATCTCACATCTGCACGCAAAGCCAAAAAATCTGAGATTCCTCACTTTCGGCTGAAGAAAGTACAAAATATCAAGATGTGGCTTTCACTTCGATCATTCCTGAAGGTATCCTCTTCCTACTACAGTTTACATGTAGGGATGCTCAATATATCAGTGCTATATCATGTGTTGATATTAGCAATATTTCTTTTATTTATCAAACATATTAAAGAAGAAATGGTTACATTTTTACATTTACATTACCTTTCCTGTCATCTAATGCTCACATAATGTTAATATATTAATAATAATGTTTACAGTATAATGTTGTTATGCCTAAATTCACTTGTAGCATTGAAAATGATTTATTTGAGTTTTTAGTGGTTTAAGTTTTTATTTATTTAGACAAAATAGTATACAATTTTAATTTCAGCCAAAACATGAAAATAATTTTAGTCCTTTATAGACATAGGGGTAAAAGCTTTTTGTTTGCTTTTACATGTTAAGCCAACTTGCTTAACCAGTCTGTTTATATAAGCGCAAATGACAGTGAATGCGTGTTTCTGCTGGCTGTGACATTTGTGTTGTGCAGTTTACAGATACCTACTTCACATTATATGAAGACCAATTTAATAATTTTTTCTTTGTTCTATTCAACAGAGACGAGGCCCTCAGCGCTCTGTTGATGTCATTGTGTCATCGATTTTCCTCCTGGCTTTGTCTATTGCCTTTATCATCTGTGCCCAGGTCAGCTATTGTTCTACTCCACAATGTTTTTGACACACCCTTTAGACATATTTTTTAAGCTTTGCCTTCAAAAAAATACTATTCCAGTTCCATCTGTACCTTCAACCCTTAATGCATGAATGTTTCGCCAATCATTATTACATATTCGGGTCTTTACCGACCCGGATCTATATCTATTGCAGATGGCTCTCTAACTGCTGCAATAAAAAAACTCCTGATATTTGAATAACAATTAAAAAATAATAAATTAAGCACATTTCGTTAGCTTTAAGAAGAGTTCAGTTTGAGCAGATCATTTTTACCACCATCACTGTCACCAGCAGAGCTCATCTCCCAGTACATTCAGCATCTGGCTCATATTCTCAAACATATTCTCAAAGCTATCATTTTCAACATCTTCAAAATCAGTATTTTCATCGCTGACAGCTTCTTCACCAGATCCACCATCAAGAGACAGTGACACTAATATTTGCACACAGTATTTGCTCTGCAGAACACAGATAAAAAGTGCTTTAAGTTGTTAAGGGAGGTCTAACAGTAGTATTTGGGTAAGAAATACTACCTACAGAAATTGCATAAAGTAATCAAATGTAAAATAACAGTGCATCGTCTTCCTTTTATAAACCCTTATTGAAGTTACTCAGTCAAGAGCAGTCAGTGATTTTCTCTGTATCTTTTGTTGTTTGAATTAACATAAGGACTCAGACAGCAGCAAGTTTAGGCTACTGTCACTTTAAGAACTAATGCATGGATCGAAATGCGATTACAGTTACTTTCACTGTACAATAAATAACCGACTGTTTAAATGAATACTCACCAAAACGGGCAGTTTGGTATATTTTTTGTGTGTATTTATCCTATCATGTGAAAGAGAACTCAATTCAGCACTGGTATGCTGTGAGAGGTGGCTTTCGGTGTGCGCGCTTCATGAAAACCGTCCCGAATTGAGTTCTCTTTCGCGTCGTCTTACGTTTAAATAGTTTAAAATAGCGTGCAAATGCATGATAAAGCTGTCCCGGGCCCTTGTTGTCGAGCCTTCTATTATATTGTACATTTCTTTGGGCCTGTTTACACCTGGTCACTTCATGTGTTTTTACTGATCGGATAGCATGATCTGATTTGTTAAAACAATGCCATTTACACTTGGCCATTTAAATGCATCTCCACAAAACGAATATAAATCCGATGTTCAATTCCCTCGCTATGCAATTCTAAAGTAACAGATATGAGCTGCATTTTATTTATCATCAGCGAATTTCAAGATCAGAGACAGCAATAGGAGAGAGAGCGCCATCAGCACTGGTAAGATAATTTAGTGTCACTACTTTAATGAAGATGATTGTGTGTTGACCGTCTGCGACTTGCTTTCAGTTTCATTTGCGACAGTTTGTCCGTTGCCTCGGCTACTCATTTGTGGCGATTTACTCTTGTCAAGTTTTGTTTGGAATGTGTCTCGGACAACCTCCTGAAGTGGTTTGTGTGATCGGATTTAAATCCGTCTTGGAAGCGTTTCGAGGGGCATTTACACCTGGTCTATTCACGATCGGATAGCTATCCAGAGAAAACGCATGAAGTGACCGGGTGTAAACAGACCCTTTGTGTTTTCCCAGAGATTATGTCGCTTAAGTTTTCCTTGACATCAAATGTGAAATTTATACATACAATCGTGCTCATAAGTTTACATACACCTTGCAGAATCTGCAGAAAGTTAATGTTATTTTAACAAAATAAAAGGGATCATACAAAATGCATGTTATATATTTTTATTTAGTACTGTCCTGAATAAGATATTTTAGATAAAATATGTTTACATATAGTCCACAAGACAAAAAAAAAATATAGCTGGGGGGGGGGGGGGGTTGGGGGGGTGATGGTTGTTCTTGAGTCTCTTGTTTGTCCTGAGCAGTTAAACTGCCCAATGTTCTTCTGAAAAATCCTTCAGGTCCAGCGAATTTTTCAGTTTTCCAGCATCTTTTGCATATTCGAACCCTTTCCAGCAGTGACTGTATGATTTTGTGATCCATCTTTCACACTGAGGACAATTGAGAGACTCAAACACAACTATTAAAAAAGGTTCAAACATCCACTGATGCTCCAGAGGAAAACACAATTAAGAGACGGGGTTAAAAATTGTACTTTATTTGTCTTCCGGGAAATGTGTAAGTATCTTCTGTTGCTTCTGAAGGGCAGTTATAATGGAGGGGAAAAAAATCATTTTTAAAATCAAATTTAAAATAAGAAATTTGGACATCTTCATCCTATTCAGAAGTTTTCAGGCTGTTAACTAAAACTATTACAAATCATTTTAATTTTGTTCATTGGATTAAAGCTAAAATAAAATATAAAAATGTAAAGAAAAAAAACTTAAATGGGGAAAAAAAATTAAAATAAGTTTAAGCTGAAGTATTAAAATGACTAAAACTAAAACCTGAAATAAAAATAAAAAACAAAATGACTAAAACTTAAAATAAAATATTTAAATGAAAATATATAAATAAAAGCTAACTCAAAATATTTATAAATACTATAATAGTATATAAATAATAATATAACACTGTCACTCAGGTTCTTGAACTTAATATATATATATATATATATATATAATATATATAATATATATACTAGTTGTGTGTGCCATAAAGTCATCTTCATAGACATAAAAGTGATTTCAGGTGTTTATAAAAGGTTAAGTATCATATTACTGTGCTTGTTAAATCTTTTCACAGTTTGAAGATTTGACTGTCTAATATAGCAAAGGAAACGGGAAGATAACGCTTGTTGTGTTTCAGCTTTTGCACAGTCATCACACTTTTCTGGACTCTGAGACCAACTGGGAGTTGATGGTCTGGTGTGCTGCTCTCACGGTCTTCCTCCTACGCCTCGCTACCCTCGGAGCAGAGACCAACCGAAAATATAGCAACGCTTCTGTGCTTCTGACTGAACAGGTGAGATAAAAATCTAAGCTGCACAGAACAAAGAGGCAGTATTGTTCAGAAACAAGTGAACCATTCACACGTACAAGAGGCCATTCACAAGGCGCACATAAATACGGTCAACACTGCTTACGGCTGAGCTGTGCGTTTCTGCTTCAGATAAACTTGTATCTTAAGATGGAGAAGAAACCAAACAAAAAGGACCAGCTGAACATAGTGAACAACGTACTGAGGCTGGCCACGAAATTATTAAAAGTGAGACCAACCATTAGAAAAGCATCATTCATTGAGAACAATAATGCTTTGCTTTGCATTGACCATCATTTGCTCTTTCCAGGAATTGGACACTCCTTTTCGCCTGCTGGGTCTGACGGTTAATCCGCTCGTCTACAATATCACAAGAGTGGTCATCCTGTCAGCCATCTCAGCTGCTGTCAGCGATTTACTAGGGTTCAACATCCGGGTGAGGGGAACATTTGCGCTCTTAAGTACAGTGGTTATCTGCACCTTTTTCCTGGCTCTGTTTTATTGACCCGCTGAAATGCAGATGTCTGTAATTATTGAACTTGATGATCTGTTTTTTTATGACTTAAGTCATAAATGCATTTGTACTTCTTCCTGTTATCAGGACAGTTATAGTTGCTCACTCTTTATAGTGTTTGACTTTTATCATAAGCAGTACAAAATATACAAGCAATCTTTAACTAAGAGGTTTAACAGTGTCTGTCATGTGTTTTTTTTTTTAACAGCTCTGGAAGATTAAACCTTGATGTGATGCCTTACACTGCCAGCGTCTTAACACTGCGGCCAGACAGACTCTTAAGTGTGCTTGTGCACAACCTACTAAATGACCAAGTTATCTATTAAAAACTGTGCAAATCTACTGACCAAACTTATGCATTTCCTCAATACTATGTGCCTTCGGCCAGACCGAGTGAACCTGTGTTCAGCTCAACCTTGTTGTTGAGTTTTCCTCATTTGAATTGTAGAATCATTAAGCACAGTGGGTTTTCTTGATGCACTTGCTTACGGTAACTACTTAACAGCTTGCTGTTATATTCCAACCAGTGCTCGCTGTTTCTCATAAATGTATCCTCTGCAAGTGTATTATCTGGTCTGGAAGCAACCACTTAAATCAGAACCACTATGTGCCTTGTGGATAGTTGCATATAACAGTACTTTTAGATAAGCTATTTATGAGACATGGATTTGTCAACTGCTGTGAATGGGCAATTAAATGAAAGACTTTTTAGAAAAGGGTACTGAAAAACTTGCACACTGAAGCTCTTGGAGGAAGCACTTTTTATTGGCATTGTATTAAAATAAACAAACCTTTCTCTGAAAGTCATCTGTAATCATCAATCCTTTACCAAATATTTGAGTTTGTGGTTGGGGGGGCACATAAAACTTCAATACCATTTAATTCTAATGTGTTTCTGACGACTCAAAGAAAATCTTGATTCCTGGCCATAAATATGCCACCCAAAAATAATGTTTTATATTGTTTTCATTGAGTTATCATTAATGGAAAAGTGTGGATTCAGTGATTTTACTGCTGTACTTTTTATACTGCAAGCGTTGTATATTCTGTATTTCGTTTGTGAACGAATCTTTTGAATGAATCAATCATACAAGCAATTACTAATGATGATTAATATGTAAATTACGAATCAGCGTTATTAAAACATTTTTAATTCTTATATTTATTTTAGCTGTCTTTTTCTATATTATTATAAAAACCTCTTGTGGCTTTAACGTTATAGGAAAGTATCGAAAAAGGGACCACTGACTGGACAAATTAGTTCACCAATGAACAAATGGGTGATTCAAATGAGTCGAGTCACTGAGAGGAATCGAGCACGCGGTACTGTTTGGTTGAAGGGATAGTTCACCCTAAAATGAAAATGTTGTCATAATTTCCTCACCCTCATTTTGTTATAAACCTGTATGAGTTTCTTTCTTCTGTTGAACACAAAAGAAGATATTTAAAGAATGTTGGTAATCAAACAGTTGATGGCACCGATCGACATTCATAGTTATTTTTTTTCCTACTACGGTGTCGTCGACTGTCTGGTTACAAACGTTCTTTAAAATATCTTCTTTTGTGTTCAACAGAAGAAAGAAACTCGTACAGGTTTGGAACAAAATGAGGGTGAGGAAATGATGACAATTTTCATTTTTGGGTGAACTTTCCCTTTAAACTCAACTGAGCTTCAGTCTACATAGACGGACGTGCTGTCATTCTTTTGCAGGTATTACGGTAAGTAAAAGGTGACGTAGAGACACTCCTTCACTCACGCGCTTGGCGCTGGTTGCCATGGAAGGTTATCAAGTGCAAAACCGGCTGGGAGGCAAAGACACCCTGCGGCCCGCGCAAAGACATTGAACCTGCCGGTCGGACCGGCGGATACAGGATAAAATACGGACCCCCGAGGTTGAAGGGGTGACTAACTTATTAGGACGCAGTAAGGTCACACGTTTTACGTGTCACGTTAATAGTCATAGTGCTTTAAATGTGTCTGTTTAATATATTGATTCTCCGATGTAATACACGTGTGGATTAGACCATCAGTGACTGATTGTTGACAAACCCTCTGTTTACGTTTATGACGTAATGTGTCCTCAGCATCCTCTTCTCTGTTGTGACGTAGCGCGACATTTGTTGTTACTGCGCTGCGGATGACTGAGAAAATGACGATGAGGCGAGAGTAAAAAAATGCATGTCACCGAGTAGAGCATAATTGTATAGGGGAAATGTTTTCAATTTTCATTAGTTTTCATTTTAATAAACCCTTAACGTCGTCTTCACTAACGTAGGTTGCGTATAATGTCTTTATTTCGCAGTTTTTCCCCCTTCTCTCTGCAGGTGCTCAGTGTTTTTACAGCAGGAAGAAGAGCAAGCGAGTGATTAAGTCTGTCAGATTCAGTATGTCTGCGTGGCTGCAGCAGGAGGCTGGTTCAACCAGTTCTGCTGAAGCCAAGAAATCAGAGCCCATCAGAGGCCAAGAGAAGAAATGCTGTAAGTTACACAACATGAATATGCTTTCACATTCCACAAGATGTTGTTTTGAATAACGTGGTCAGCTGGTTTGGTTAGTTGGGTTTAAGGTACTTTTCAGCTGATGAGAATGTTTCCCATAACAGTTGTGTCCCTGGCCCAGTAAATGTAATCGACAGCATGAATCATATCACAGTTGCCCTTGTTATAGTGGCAGCTGTCATTGAGGCTGCAAAACAGAAGTTCACTGTCGGTCTAGATTAGAAATATACCTTATGTGCTTTCCTTTATTTAGATATGCATTCTCTGTTATGCTGGTTTCAAATTGCAGATCAAGGTAGAGGCACATTTGTTTAGGTTTTTTTTCCCAGTCATCAAATTGCTGACATGAGGTAGGCCTAGTAATGCTCATTGTTGGGGGTAACTCATTACAAGTAACTTGAGTTACATAATCAGATTACTTTTTCATGTAACTAGTAAAGTACTTCATTACTTTTTCAATTTACAACAAAATATCTAAGTTACTTTTTCAAATAAGTAACACTAGTTACTTTCACATTCATTGACGGACAGCTCTACTGTCCCCATGTTGAGAGAAATAAAGTGAGGTGTGTAAACATGATGGTTATTTTAGTTCTAGACTAAATTAACATGCATACTGGTAGAACTTGCACAAACATTCAGTATTCCTCAAAACAAATTAAAACAGTAAAATGCAATCTTAGAATTGTATGCAAAACTTTTACAAGTAACTAAATTAAATGACACAAATATTCTTTATGTATTTAATCTCACTTTATTAACCAACAAAAGTTACGGTGGCCATCAGGAAAAGATGTCGTCGTCTGAGAGAGCAGAGAGTAGCCAGTTCAGCAATGAGGTTTTTCTACAAAGATAAATTAAGACATTTTGTTTACTTTATTATTCAGCAAAACGATGTTATTGCGAATATTATTGTTACTTGTTCATCATTGTGTCAGTGTTTTTATTCGCTGACTTTAGAAAGCTTCTTTGCATGAAGAACAACATAGTAACGAAACGCGTTTGTCCGTTTTGGGTTACTTTAGAAACATGTCGGCACATTTCAGTGTAAGTATGTAGATAGAAATGGCTCATTCTAAGGTAATAAAAACATAACGGTTCATTAAGTAAGGTCTTTATACACCACTGAAAACATAGTTATGTATATGATATTGCATTTCTGTCAACTGATCCTCCTAAATATTACACAATGCACCTTTAACATCTTGCCAAAAATAGAACTTATTTTGTTGTTATTAAAAAACAAACAAGCAAGCCCAGCCCAGGTGAGAAAAAGTAACGCAAAAGTAATGTAACGCATTACTTTTCATAAAAAGTAACTAAGTAACGGAATTAGTTACTTATTTTGGGAGTAATGCAATATTGTAAAGCAATACTTTTTAAAGTAACTTTACCCAACACTGGTAATGTTTTCTTCATACCTAATATGTTCATTATTAAACAAAAAATCCAGGGATTTAATTTGCATGTGGTATTTTTTTTTTATCCTTTGAGAAAGAAAAAAACATACCTAGATCTTGGCAGAAGATCCAGGCAGATGTCTGTTTGTTTAACAAATGTCTAGAAAGAAATTTAATGCTCCATATTCTTAAAAAAATGACACATTGAAATTGATCAAATGTGACAGTAAAGACAAAGATTTCTATTTCCAATAATTGCTGTTTTACTGAACTTTCTGTTCACCAAATAATTCTGAAAAATGTAATCTGTCACAGTTTCCACAAAAATATTAAGCAGCACAACTGTTTTCAACATTTGTAACAATAAGAAATGTTTCTTGAGCAGCAAATTAGCATATTAAAATTATTTCTGAAGGATCATGTGACACTGAAGACTGGAGTAATGATGCTGAAAATTCAGCTTTGCCATTACAGGAATAATTTACATTTTAAATAACTTATTAAAATATTAATTTTTCAAATTGTAAAATTATTTTACAATATTATTGTTTTTACTGTATATTTAATAATAAAAAACAGCCTTGGTGATCATAAGAAACAAATTACGACCTTTTTACAAGGTGTCAAAAGTCTCAGAGATTCAGGTCCCATTTTTTATTGTAGTGGAAAGTACCATAAACCACAAACGTGCAAACATAAACTCATACATTCTGACATGCATCAGGCATAAAGTAATTGTGTTGTTTGATTTTATGTAATTTTTGGTGCAGATGCAGTTGGTGTTGGTATGTGAAATTTTAGTATTTTATATTTGGCAGATTATAATTGATAGTACTGGAGATCTTAACTTCCTCCAGTCCATGATGTGCTGTTGACACTGTCTGTCTGTTTTTTGTCTGACCACAGCATGGGCGTCTTACATGACAAACTCCCCCACATTAATTGTCATGATCGGTCTCCCTGCCAGAGGCAAAACATACATGTCGAAGAAGCTCACACGCTACCTTAACTGGATAGGAGTTCCCACAAAGGGTGAGTGGGTAGCTAGATTTAGACAGTTGCAACATGTCAAATGACGCTCACTATAAATATCACCTGTCTCCTATTTTAAATGCTCCATTTAGCTCTCAGCTGATCATTTCTATCAATAGTCTATTAAGAGGTTAAATTTGAACTTGCATTGGCAACCAACACATTTTAAGAGGACCTATTATGCTTTTTTTACATTTTGAACTTTCTTTAGTGTGTAATGTTGCTGTTCGAGCATGAATAAGGTCTGCAAAGTTACAAAGTCACTGAAAAGGGAGTTATTCTCAGATCAGTAAGCAGTGATTCTGACCTCCCTGAAACGCCTCGATTGTAGTCTTGAGGTTCCTTCTGGGAATGTACACATCACAATTTATCCCTCGTTTAAATAGTTAAACGCAAAAAAGGTCAAGGCCTGGTTGAGTTGCTTTAATAGTGTGTTTTCGCCATGTCCAGGGCTGCGTCCGAAATCACATAATCTCTTGAGTAGGTACTTATTTTGAATTTCTCCACGACCGCTAAAACGTATGTTTTATATAGTATGTCTGGTGTAATATGAATATGCCATGTTGTCATTATCATGTGACCTACCAGCGTCAGTTACGTCGCTTCATTGCCATTCACAAATTCTCTCCCGTGGCCTCATGGGGTCCATTGTATGCACACTGAAGAAGTAGGTTATCCAGGTACTTTTTGCCTACTATTTTATGAGTACTTTGAATTCGAACATACTACTTTTGTCACATACTGTTTTTTCGCCTTCTACATAGTAGGGAAGTATGCGATATAGGATTCAGCCCAAGTGCTAGTGCTTACACCCGAGAAGCTGAAACTTGCGGTTATGTTAATGGGCGTGACATTTCCGAAACACACTCGAAGCGGTTGACCAATCACAATAAACTGGTCCAGCCGACCAATCAGAGCACATTGTGCTTTTTGGTAGGAGGGCTTCATAGAGATGGGAAATAAGTAGCGTTAATGACAGACTGGGAAGAGGGGTGCTGTAACAATGTAATATATATAAATAACAATGTGTTTTTTGAACATTCAGTCATGAAGACCTATTCTAGTAGACCCCAAAAACAAAACCAGGACATGGTAAAAAGGGCATAATATGGCTTCTTTCAACTCAATCTCTCGAGTGCATCATGACTCACAATACAAGTGTTTAAAGTGTCACTGTAACTTACTTTACATCTTTACATACAGAGTGATATCACCATGATGCATTACAGTTGTGCAAAAACTGGTCAAGAATGTGACAATGTGGAGATTAACCATCATTCCTTGTTTATTGGTTTATTGTGCAGTGTTTAACCTTGGTGTGTACCGGAGGGAAGCAGTTAAAGCATACAAGTCATATGATTTCTTCAGACATGACAATGAGGAAGCCATGAAGATACGGAAGTAGGATTATATCTTTTATGTGTGATTTAATAGAAGAGTTCCCCCCACAAATGAAAGTTGTGTCATTGTTTACTCACCATCATGTTGTTCCAAACCTGTTAGACTTTCTTTCTTCTGTGGAACATGAAAAGAGAAGTTTACTTTCATATAATGTCCTGTGTAGAAAAGTTCACAATATTTTTTACAGTGTTAATAGTGTATATGTAATAATAATATATATATATAACCAAGAAACTAATGTGACTAAAGTAAGCCTGTTAGACTAATATGATGGCAGAAGGATTAAGGCATTTCCTGAAGGTAACATCCTGTCATTTACAGGACAGTTTGTGTTTTTCCTGAGAACTGTTGAATTAAAAAAAAAATGTTATGACTATATTTGCATCCCAAATAGACAATGTGCCTTGGTGGCACTGCAAGATGTCAAGACCTACTTTAATGAGGAAGGTGGACAAATAGCTGTAAGGTTTTACCTTTTTCTGTGTTCTTCACATCAATTATTTACTACAATGTAGTGTGGAGTGTTATTAATTTTAAGAATATTAATAAGGGGTTACATATACATAGATAATCATGTTACATGGTCATCATTCTTTTTTTCTTTTTTTTTAGGTATTTGATGCCACAAACACAACCCGGGAGAGGCGGGATCTTATATTAAATTTTGTACAGGAAAATGCATTCAAGGTAGCCATATGCACAATTTAAAAATAAGATAAGTTATCTTTGTGATATGTGATTATCATTTTCCTATTTCTGTGTGTTTACGTTTGCAGGTGTTTTTTGTGGAGTCAGTATGTGATGATCCAGAGGTTATTGCTGCAAACATCCTGGTATGTTGTTTGGTTTGGTTTGCATTTCATTAAACTGATGGTATAATAAGTACAGCAACATAGCAGTATTATTGTTCATTATTTTCTCAACAGTTGTCTCTTATGTGCCTTTTGTATCTTCAGGAAGTCAAGGTTTCAAGTCCAGATTATCCAGAAAGACACAGAGAGAGGGTCATGGATGATTTCCTGAAACGCATCGAATGTTATAAAGTCACTTACCAACAACTAGATCCTGATGAATATGAAAAGTAAGAATGATTCGAAAATCAAACATTATTTTGGCATATCTGAATGTACATACATTTTCTTTGGAATAAATCTTCTATCTATTTTTTCCTTCAAATTGCGACAATTTCGCTATTTTAAAGGTTCCTAATTTTGTTTTTGGAGGTCTTTACCGTATCAATACGAGTCCTCATCCTTTGGAAGTGCATGCAAAGTGGATTTGCTTTCGCATAGCAGAAAACAGCGTCTTCTCGACATGTCGACAACACAAACAAAACTCTTCCAGGTCTCCTCTAGGTCAGGTAGATGTTGTTTGTGGGCAGCCAATGAAGACCATAGGCTGGCAGTATGCAAATTTGTTATAAACCTACATAGGTTTGTGCAGGAAGTAAGACTGGAGTTACTGACGAGTGACGACTCATTTCAGGCAGTTCAGAGTCGGTTCTTTCGTTTGGGAAACAATAACACTTTGATCTTTGAAACTTTGCAGACCTTTTACATTCACAAACAGCTGTATTACACACTAAATGGAAGGTAATATCCAAAAAAGCATAACAAGGGCACTTTGAACGTTATGATCAGGAAAAGACGATCTTAAAATTTACCTTTTTTTTTCTCCAGAGACCTGTCCTTCATCAAGGTGATGAACGTGGGCCGCCGGTTCCTGGTAAACCGTGTTCAGGACTACATCCAGAGCAAGATTGTCTACTACCTCATGAACATCCACGTACACTCGCACTCCATCTACCTCTGCAGGCACGGAGAAAGCGAGCACAACGTCCAGGGCCGCATCGGAGGAGACGCTGAACTCTCCTCCCGGGGCAGACAGGTCTGAACTCATTCATTGCTGCCTTTATAGTAGTTATTCATCAGAAGATGCTTAACTTTCTCTCTCCTTTGCGTGTAGTTTGCGAGTGCCCTGCGTGGGTTCATTAAGGAGCATATTAAGCTCTCTGACTTGAAGGTTTGGACCAGCCAGTTAAGGAGAACCATCCAGACAGCCGAGGAGCTGGGAGTTCCCTATGAGCAGTGGAAAATCCTCAATGAGATAGATGCTGTTAGTATGCCCAGGTCTCAGTGGAGATTACATGCAGTTTAGATGTATTGTATGTTCATTCATTATCAAGTTTTGCTCTGAAACAGGGTGTATGTGAGGAGATGACCTATGAAATGATCCAGAACACATTCCCAGAAGAGTTTGCTTTAAGGGATCAGGACAAGTACCACTACAGATATCCAGGAGGAGAGGTACAGCATGTCATGAACTTCTTACTTTGTTAAAGTTCTTCAGAGTGTGTCTTTCTGAGACATATTTCAAAAGTATTTCAGAGTGTATCAAAATGCTTTCTTTTCTTGTAGTCATATATGGACCTGGTTCAGCGACTGGAGCCTGTGATTATGGAGCTTGAGAGACAAGGCAATGTACTAGTTGTCTGCCATCAGGCGGTTATGCGCTGCCTACTAGCTTATTTCTTAGACAAGAGTGCAGGCAAGATGCATTTGCATTTTGAAAAGAATGCTAAAACACTCAAAAAACTGCCTAATCTTTGCAAGTGTCCCTGGCTTAATATATATATAAATATATATATATAGATAGATATAGATATAGATATATATACACACAGTTATATTTTTATCTCACCTTAAACCACAATTACAACAAGATCATATCATTTCAATAAGACCATTATATATCTTTATTCAAGACCATATATATCATAATATGCAACAACAGAAATGTACATCAACTGAAACCTATTTTTATATTTTGTCTCAGATGATCTCCCCTATTTGAAATGTCCCCTTCACACTGTCATGAAGCTCACTCCTGTTGCCTATGGTGGGTTGGACAGTTGTTTCCTCACTTTTACCAACATGCACGTGGAAATTCTGTTCACAAACGAATTTGGATGATGTTTTAGGTTGCAAAGTGGAAATGTTTTATCTGAATGTGGAGGCAGTGAATACACACCGGGACCGACCACTGGTGAGTCCACATCTGTCTCTGTGGTGTTCTCTCTTTCAGTATGAAATATTAATGGAGGTTATTAAATATTCATTTTAAAATAATTGGTGCCACATTTATCTCTCAGATTAGAATTTTTCTTCAGTAATGTTTTTGAAACTTCAAAACAAACATGCTATGTTTCTTATGGTACAGCTTTTGATATCTTATAGGCTTTCTATTGATTGGGAATTACAATTTCATCACTGCATGTTTGCTGTCTTTGATGCTTGGAGAACCTTGGTTAAAGCATTTTTCTGGGTTCAATATAACTTAATCTCTATCTACAGCATCTGTGATGTGCTGTCAATTACCACAGGAAATAATTTTGACTCATTTCAAACACTAATTCATCCTCCTGGAGCAATAGTCCCACCTCTACTCCAACTTTACAGCTCAAATAATATGTTTGCAGAAAAACTGCTACAAGTTCTTTAACAACACGTGTGTTTTTAAACCATGTATGCCTTGCCTCATAGACTTCTACTGTAAGCAGTGTAAAATTTAAAAAAATTGTTTTCGTTCATTTAAAAAAAATAAAAAAGCTGAAATAAAATTAAATATCATATTTAAACTTAAATTATGAATGAAATTTTTAAATGTTGCCTCTGCAATTAACTGAATAAGATGCTAAAATAACTAAAACATTATTGAATTATACATATTATCTATAAACTGTTAAAATGACAAAAGCACATGGCAAAATTAAAATCAGATTGAAAACTGAAAATATATATTAAAAAAGTTGATTCAAAATATTAATACTTAAAGGACAATGATTCTAAGTGCGTCACTGTAAAAACACTGTATTTTTTGTTATTTCTAACGGAATGATGGGTCAAAATTGTTGTCTATGGTAACTTGTTAACCCATAACACTCTTAAAACTATGTTCTCTGTTGTTTAATCAAACTGTCAGTCAAATGGTTTGATTAAAAATCTTCTTCCTCTCGTGCTTATTCACCTCATCAGAGTGAGGTTCAGCCTTCCCCTGTATATGTTGTTGATTTACAAGAATATTTGTACAGTTATGATACAGCTTAGAGTTTTGTGTGTACATCACAGTTATGATGTCTCAGCAGCCTGTGGTTGTAATGTAACTCTGCGTTTGTGTTGTGAGTTAAATGCTTATCCATGTGTCGAACGCTCCATTGAACGACATTGTGCTTTAGTGGTGTATTCTTCATCGCTGTAGACACGTTTAATGTTTTAGAATATTAACCTGAAGTAATTTATCATACTTTTTAGTCTGTGTATATTGATTAATGTGGATTATCTTTGGGAATACTTGGAGCTGTGGAGACTGAAGACTGATGTGTCTTGTTTGCTATTGAGATGTGTGCTAAAGGTCTTTAAAGATAGCTATATGTGTAGGCCAGCGATGTCCACACTCGGGCCTGAAGGGGCGCTGTCCCGCAGAGTTTAGCTCCAACTTGCCTCAACACACCTGCCTGGAAGTTTCTAGTCTGCCTAGTAAGACTCTGGTGTGTTTAATTGGGGTTGGAGCTGAGCTCTTCAGGACAGTGGCCCTCCAGGAGCAGGATTGGACACCCCTGGTGTAGGCGGTCTCTCTTTTTAACCCAGCCAGTCTCTCCCATCTCAAACCAGGGGAAAGTCAGACGAGACTCTGCCCCTCTGCTGCTAAGGCGGAATAGTTACACCCCACTTTCCAGTCATGACCAGGTTAAGCGGCCCCGTCTCTACAGCGCTGGCAACCGGTCCTGGCTGCCCCTCACCCCCTCCCCCACCGCCCTGCACTTCCCTGACACACCAGACGGGGCGCTGCTGCTTCAGCAAAGCCAAGTTAGTGTCAGAATCTGAAGCCCTGGGATATTAAATGGACTCGGTTGACCCAGTGATGTCCTGACATGAACCCACCCTCACCCTGGTGTTCTGAATCACCTGTGAATGTCACACCCAGTACTTGTGCTAAATGCATGCAATAATTTCAGTTTGGCAGTCTCCTCTATTTTGTTCCTTGTTTTTTATGTAAGAGCATGTTCTTAACTCCTTGTTCAGCTTGAGCTTCTTTTATTTGTTTTGCTGTATGGGTAAATGCCACAGGCCATACAATATCCATAACTTACAAGCTAACAGTTCTAATTGGCATTATCCTACATATCTTTATAGCAACAACAAAATATATATTTCTTTTTTTGGATTATTTCTCCCTAAGAAAATCAGTCAGTTGTTGCCAATATATTTAATGTGCTTACAGTAATAGTTTTTCCAAAAATGAAAATTGTCATCATTTACTCATCCTTTGTCATCAAAGATTTTTCTTTTCTGTGGAACATAAAAAATGAGAATTTTAGCTGCTCTTTTCCACACAATGAAAGTGAATGGTGACCAAAAATGTCTTGAGTAAAAAGTCATTTTTAAAACATACAGTACTGCATATTCAAATTGCAAAAAAGATTTGAGGCTGTATTACAGAAACTTCCTTAATTCTCAACTTCTCGAGTTCTATTTGCGTGTGAAATTACCATGCTTAATAAAAAGATAGGATTCTTACTCATTAGCTTTCATTGTATGGAAGCGAGCAGAGCAACATGTTTTATTTCTTGCAAAAAAACAAAAGTCTTATGGGTTTGGAATGACATGAGGGTGAGTAAATGATGACCTAATTTTCATTTTTGGGTGAACGGTCTCTTCAAACTGATGTTGTGCCTCAGGAATCAATATGCCTTGTCCATGTTTTACTCTGAACATGCAAATTTGTCCTTGCGCTTCAGTTGTCTTCTCCATATTTGTCTCTCCTCTTCCCCCTTCATCCTTCATCCTTCTCTCTGTTCTCACAGTCTCGTGTGGTTGGCAGTCATCTGTAAGTAAATTTAATCAATATATGCGTGATGTCACAAACATTTATGTTGATTCTTGGTTGTCTTTTCTGCCAGCTTTCTTATAACCTGCATTTATGTTGGAAGATTCGATCATAATCATGTTTTTATATGTGTGTTTGTTATATCAGGTTGTCCAGTATTGACATGTCTTTGTAGAGAATTCTGTTTACCTTTTCAAATACCTAAAGCTACACTGTGTAGGATTTACTCCCATCTAGTGGTGAAATTGTATATGACTACCAACTGAATATTACCAGAGAATGTCTAATATGGCGAGAAGTTTCACTCTCAGTACACTTCCAGCTTCTGAACTGGTTGCAGTTCCTCTCTGATTCCATATGAGGGCGCTCACAGGACGAGTGCAGAATGAATGGAGGTCTATGGCGCTATACCAATAAAAAACCACTTTTCTCAGGATATAATTTTTTGTTTAGTAATTTGAATGTTGTATTCGAAAGGAAATGCAAATAAATTACACATTGCTGGGTGTTAGATTTTTTAGAGTCACTTATTTGCTTTAAAAAGTCTTTTAAAGTGTCAATGACGTCATACACATGTACGACCAGAGATACGGCTTTACGGCAATCCTTCAGTCACTTTGGTGCTTTCGCGCTCTGCACTTTCTTTTCACTCGAGGCATCGACAACACAGCTGACACAGGTAAACACACGTGCTAGAAGAGTTTTCGTTTGGTTTGTTTCTGGTCCCGCTTCGGATGACACGATGCCATCAAGCGGTATCTCTGGTCGTAATCAGTCCTTCACTGACCAATCAGCGTTCATTAGCAGAATGCTAGCGTGTTATGGACAACAACAACTCAGCCTGTAAGAATTCAAAAGGACATAAGTACTCGTTCATTCAACTTTCAACCCATAACCCATGTTGAACTTGCAAAATCTACAATCAGATCTGAGATTTCTCAACGGCAATCGGGTGAAAGAGACAAATTTAGCCGTCTAGCCCCATTGACTCCCATTCATTTTGCACTCATGGCGATCGCCCCCAGTGGAACTCTGGTGGTACTACAACTAAAATTCGGTACAACAGGGCTTAATAGGGAGTGAGCAGGCTCGCCGTAGACGGGCTCTGATATTACTTTCTAGCCCCTCCCATTCCAAGCGCGTTTTAACTCCTACGGTGGCCGTATTATTTCAAATCTGCCGGCAGTCGCGAGTAATCTCCTCCTCGCAGTCGTCACGGTGCCACTGAGTGTAAAAACGCGAAAGGCGAAGCTTGAATTTCCAGGTATGTCCCTCTTTGGCTAATGTATTTTCAAGATGGATGCGCAACATGGCTTCCGCCATTCGAGCGACTCGCTCGTATGTATTCTAAATGGCTGATTATACACTTACGAGAATACGTAATTAGTTGGTTGAAGTGATTACACATTAATGAGAGCGTAAAATTTTGAAAGAACAAAGTGTTTTTTGCTAAAAATCTACTTAAAATATTACACAGTGTAGCTTTAAATAAGTTATTACACCAAGTAAAATACTAGTAATACAATGCAAGCATATTTCTTTTTTTTAATGCAAAAAGTAGTTTGAATTGTCTTTTAAATTGAAATCTAAAGGGGCCTGTATATTTTATCAAGACAGTGACAGTATTTTTTATTTATATTATAGAATTTGATACTTAACAATACTGATACTCCTTATATTTAAGTTTAACTTTATCTCTATCTCTCTCTCACTTTTTTTTTTTTTTTTGAGGACTCCTTGTGTGAAGGAATCAGCTTTGACTGCCCAGACGAAGCTAATGACTGTTTCCGCTTCTGAATGAGACGGGAGAATTTCCAAAATCCTGCATGACACTGAAACTTTGCTTTTAGATTCCCAACCTCCTGCTTGCTTTATCAATGTTAGGACTACATTTCCCATCAACCCCCTGCATGACACATCCCCACTGAATGATGGAATGTATATGAATGATATGAATATATATATATTTATGACCCAACAAAGAATATTTATTTTAAGTGATGATGCCTTATTGAAGATTGAACAAAGAAGAATCCTCTCTATGATCCTCTTGAATGTTCTCTGATAGAACTTGAACACAACGTGGGTTGTGCAACTGATGCTGACCTCCATACAGAGTCTGTGTTGCAACACAATGTTGTTTGCAATAAAGCATTTTCACAATCATAACTATTACAACATCTTCATATATACCATATAAGTCATCAGAAAGAAAACAAGCCTTATTCAGGGAATTAATGGAAGACAGATACAGGAAATGTTTGTTTTGTGGCTTCAAGGAATGCACTAACTGAGAGTACAATGAAATATTCTTTAGTCTTGTACATTTTCTTAATAAGAATGATATTTATGGGATATTGTACAAAGTTAGCTACTTGTGTGATATTTTTATAGAAATGTATTTGTTTGGCGCATTGTCAAAATGACAGGGATTTGTAGGATTCTGTATGTAAAATTAGTATATTTTATAGGTAAGGTCACCGCTGATGATGCTAACAAATATAGTTGTTTTTATTAAGGTTTTGAATGTAATATGTGCTCTTTAAGATGTGTTCTGGTTATGCGTTTGTTAAAACTGGAATTACTAGCTTGACAAGTCGTTTTATATTTCCGTGTGAGGAGCTGCACTATTCTCAACAGCATGTCATCAACCAATGACACTGGATAAAACAGTTGATTGATGCATAAAATCCCTATAAACTTTTGGTGGTTTAATGTTGAGGCAAGACAAGTCATGGTACTGTTCACTACTACTTTCCATTTTTATTTTACATGTTTAATTACATTTTTGCCTAACTACATCATTTGAAATGAAGGTGTGACTAATGTATTTTCAAAAGAAATCCCATGTGGTCTGAAATAAGGTTATAAATGCTGCATCCATACAAAATAATTACAAATACATTAGCAAAATGCAGCAGAATTGTGTTCAAAATGGTTAGCATGGAGCATAGCATGTTACAACTTCATGTCATCTTTTCAATTTCATGTCAACTACCCATGACTAGTGTCCAGAAGATTTACACCATCAGCACTTGTTTATGTCCGCTATGTTTGTTCAACGCTGCTGCATAAAACTAGCAAAAATCAAAGTGCAGTTAAGGTATCCAAGCATGCATTACCCGTAATGACTGTTGTGATGGCATATGGTACATATTGCACACAATGTGACTCAACTATTATAAATTATATATGCTGTTACAATGGCATTGCCACACAATATACAGAACAATATATTATATTCAGACCTGTAACAATGCTTTTCTCAAATACACACAATTAAACAGCTCCTGTTATGTCAGACTTCTGTGCTAGTCTTATTTTGTGTGCGTGCGTGTTGCATTATAGCCTCCAGATGGCGCCAAAACACTTTACTCATGAGGTCTCTTTATGAAAAACGGATAAGGATGTGTTACTTTATATTTAAGCAATGGGATAGGCTAGGCTACTAGAAACTGTGCTATATTGTGAAGAAAATTAATTCTCCTTCAAGTTAAATCCCTGTCCAGAGCGCTACTACACAATTATCTATGCAAGAAGTTGCTAAGTATGTAAACAGGTGACGACCAATCAGAAGCCAGGACCGGAACTTTTGTATTATAGACGAATATTTTTCATAATACAATGTTGTTCCTTTATACTCATTTTTTTTTTTTTTTTTTTTTGTCGTGAATTATCTGTCCTAAATAACATTTGCCAGTGATATCCAGCCTGGCCATTGCACTGCACCTATATCACAATAGTGTGACTGACAGAAATGAATGGTTGCACCTGGAACACACACACACACACACTGACCTCTTGGTGTTACATAACCCTGATGGAGATAGAGGAGAACCACAGAAGTATTAACTTCTGAGTCACTGCAGGTAAAGGAAGAAATATCTCATTTCTGATATCTAAAAGTGCTACGATTACAATGCTACGATTTCTGAATGCAACACTCTTCCTCTTATTTGTCTGTTTATATGCTAAACGTATTGTCTTTTGAATGTGGGGCAAAAAAAAATCCTTAGTCTCTCTTTAAAATGAATGTGTCAGTTTCATTTCATGCATCAGTGAGAGCTGAAAAGTGCAGGTGCTTCATAAGAGCATGTTAAAAAGCCCATGAAAACTGTTTGAGGTTTCACTTCAGCACTAGTGTTCCAGTCTGACCACAATAGCACGGTTGTCCTATCTAGGGATGATTACATAGATCAACTTTCTGTTATTTATTTTTCCTCTCTTTTCCCCCACTTACTCTTTCTCTGCTTTCCTTCTGATTTGTTTTTCCATCACTTTGTAAAGCTGCTGTTGTCTTTCAAACGTGTGGTTGTTGCAGACAGGTAATTATATACTGGCTCCTTGAGGTGCACATTAGAATCTTTTGTTGGTATTTTGTGTGTAGTAACTACCCACCGAGAGTCCAACAGGACTGGTTTTGCTCAATGTGTCTATTAGATTAATGTGATATAAAAATAATATTATTATACCAATACCTCTTTACATTGGCTCACAATGAAGTATCAAATTCCTACTAAAGCATAAGCAGTGAAAATATTTAATATTATTGATCAAAATATTGGCAACACGAGGTCTTTAAGTTTTATGTTAATAATATAAAATGCGCAGAAAGTGACAGGTATTACAAAAGTGCTTAGATTATACAGATTTGTTTAAAATGAATTACTTTTGTTTAGCAAGTATGCATTAAACTGGTTACATGGGTTGGTGATGTTCTTTCGAACTTTCTATTCATCAAATAAGCCTAAAAAATAAGTTTCCACAAAAAAAAATCTACATTATTCAGCACAACTGTTTACAACATTAATAATTAGAAAGGTTTTTGAGCAGCAAATCATCATATTAGAGTGATTTCTCAAGGATCATGTGACACTGACTATTTTACATTTTAAAATATATTCAAATAGAAAACAGTATTAGTAAAACAGAAAACAATATTAAATTGTAATAATTCTTCACAATATTACTGTTTTTACTGTATTTTAATTATCAAATAAATGCTAACTTGGTGGGCATGATATATATATATATATATATATATATATATATATATATATATATATATATATATATATATATATATATATATATATATATATATATATATATATATAAACATTTTTGTATGATAAGGCACTGGAATTTAATACTCTTGACCTTAGTGATGTATGATACTCTGACAACAAAAACAGAATGATGTGTAAGGATCACACCTGTGTGCGTGTCTTTGTGCGTGTGTGTGTGTGTGTGTGTGTGTGCGCACGTGTAATCGAGAACACCAGGGAGTTGCAGTTTAGCACCGTAATGTGAGAGATGGAGGTCACCCAAAGCAGCGCTCACCTGTCCGAGAGCTTTCTGGGGAATTTGATATCCTTCACTCACAGTGTGTCAGACTGAAAGAAAAAGCAAAGAAAGAGAAAGCAAGCAGGGTGGGAAAGAACCTGAATTGCCACAACTCTCAGAGAAGGTGCTAATAATCATTATTATTATTGCACAGCTCTCTGGGGTACTTGATTCTGATTGGTCAAATACTTTCTTACGTGACCCTTTGACTCACACTGGACCTTGTATGTCTTTCTTCTTATATAATGAAATAATTGAAACTAAAATCAGTGTTGCATTTATTTATTTGTTCATGTGTTCATGTTATTTAGTCATGTAATAAGCTTTGAAGTCCGGCACGCTTATACCCAAGTGTAATTATGACTTGGTTATAGTTAATTCAGGTCATTTTAGATACCTAACCATCATGCATTAGATGGCAAATAGGCAAAGCCAGCTGTGTCAAACCGCATCACGCTGGGATCAGGAGCCGTGTAGTTGCATCTGTGTGACTCAAGCAGTTGTGTGGCCAGTTTTTATGAGCTGTTTAATAGCAGAGAGCTGAACGGAGCCATTTAGTGCCGACTCAGTGCTGCAGTGTGAATAGTGTTTGGTCTGGTACTCTCGTAAAAACACCGTGTCCATTATTATGGGCAGAGAAAGGAGAGAAGGGGTGAACATGGAACAAGGAGGGGCTGTACCTAAAGACGGCTGTAAATCAGGGGTTCATTTATACCTTCTCTCTCACTCTTACTCTCTCGCTCACAAACACACAAAGAGCATTTCAACCTGATTTTCCATCGCTTTGAGGGGTTGAATGCAGAACTACCTCTCTGTGAGGAACTTTTGGAAAAATAAACCAAAGTAAAAACTAGTATGAGAGTTTTTCTGCAAAGGTATGCACTTTCATTATATATGCTATTTATCAAATTATTTTAATTTTATATATATATATATATATATATATATATATATACATAATTTATTTGTTTGTTTGTTTGTTTTATTGTTTTTATTATTTATTTGGCCAAATTTAATTTTAAAATATATAAAAAAAAATTTTTTAAGAGAAATTCATACTTTTCAGCAAGGATGTATTAAATTGACTAAAGCTCATAGTAAAGACTTTTACATTGTTCTAAAAATTTTAAATTCTGCTTTGCATCACAGGAATATTATTATCTTTTAAAATATATCAAAATAGAAAATAGCTATTTTAATTTGTAATAATAGTTCACAACTTTATCTATTTGACTTTTATTGATTTCTGATTAGATAAATGAGCATAAGAGACTTCCTTCAAGAACATTAAAGGGGGGGTGAAACACTCAGTTTCAGTCAATCTCATGTTAATCTTGAGTACCTATAGAGTAGTATTGCATCCTTCATATCTCCAAAAAGTCTTTAGTTTTATTATATTTATAAAAGAAAGATAGGCTGTACCGAGTCTTTCCGGAAAAAAACGAGCGGCTGGAGGCGTGCCTTGTGGGCGGAGCGAAAGAATTAGATTGTTGTTTACTTGCTGTGCTTATGCGATAGCTAACAACACACAGACATTTGAAGCAGTTTTACTCACCGCCTGCGGTTCCAATGCACGACCGTGAACCTTTATCGTTGGGACTGCTCCATCCTTAAGCATTAGACGATCTGCAAATCCGGCGTCGAACTGGGCAGCGCAGCCGATGACTTCCCTAAAGCCGAGCACAGCGCTTTGATGGGCGTACTGCTTTCGCTCTCTCGCTCTGGTCTATGGGTGCGCGTGCACCCGCGTCCTTCCGGGAGAAGTGCCCTTAGGACCCGTATAAGGAAATTCCGCCCCATCTGACGTCACACAGGCCCATACTCGAAAAAAACTTTCCGAAACTTGTGACAAACTGGAAGGGGTATTTTTGGCACAGAAATACTCCATCAAACGTACAACTTAATTTTTGAAGTGTTTAGTATGGGAATCCCACTCTTTAACAGTGTAAAAAACTCAGTATGCATGAAGCAGCATTTCACCCCGCCTTTTAAAAAATATTTCCAACTCCAAACATAGTAATATATATATATAGCTTTTTACGTGTATATATATATCCTATATATATATAGTGTGTATGTGTGTGGGTGTGTGTGTGTGTGTATATATATATATACAGTGCTATGCATAAGTTTAGACACCCATGCTAAAGTTGACTAAAAAGAGGAATAAAAAATCATCTTTTGGAAATTGAACTTAATGCCTTAATTAAAAAAAATAGGAAATATCCAACCTTTAAGGACACCAATTTTCTTTGTGAATGAATAATGTATCGTAAATAAATAAATGTTCTTCCTTAAAATACAGGGTGCATAAGTTTGGACACCCCTATGTTAAATTCCCATAGAGGCAGGCAGTTTTTTATTTTTAAAGGCCAGTTACTTCATGGATCCAGGATACTATGCATCCTGATAAAGTTCCCTTGGCCTTTGGAATTAAAATAGCCGCACATCATCACATAGCCTTCACCATACCTAGAGATTGGCATGGTTTTATTTCAGTTAGCCTAATAGCTGGTTTGATTTGCATTGAGAGATGATCTTATGGAAAGTTCTCCATGCCAATCTCTAGGTATGGTGAAGGCTATGTGATGATGTGGGGCTATTTTAATTACATTATTCATTCACAAGGAAAATTGGTGTCCTTAAAGGTTGGATTTTTCCTAATTTTTTTAATTAAGGCATTAAGTTCAATTTCCAAAAGATGATTTTTTATTCCTCTTTTTAGTCAACTTTAGCATGGGTGTCTAAACTTATGCATAGCACTGTATATATATATATATATTGCCTTTTCACAACATAAATAGTAATGAGGTTTAAATAAACAAATAATTTTAATTAATAATAAAATTAAAAGAAAATCATAATTTATATGCAATTTTGTGTTGTTGAGAGATATTTTTTGTGGAAAACGAGATAAAACATATAGTTAAGAAACATATTTTTGCAGTTTGAATATGTGGTGGATAAAATGTTTCACTCCATTATATCCCTTACTGATGCTGTATGAGCGTGTTGATTTCAGCTGTTCAACACAAATTCAAAAGGAGGACAGAAGAAGCCTGAGAGGCGAGCGTCTGTAAAATAAACTACTGTCAAGTTTTCGAGCTCTCTGTGTATGAGCTATAGAGCGGGTGGGAGGGGATAAAGAGATTAACAGGTAAAACAGACCTCTTCAACCGCACATACCACAATGACATGGCATTTATCATTACACTTGCAGCTAACAAGAGCCTTTGAGTGTTTGTGTAAACACAGGGATGCATTAAGTCAAATATATGGCTCCTCTCAGACCAACAATACCAGCGATAATCATATTGTTTCTCTCTCATAAACACAGATGCTTACAGGCTGTTCTTCATAATAATATTTCTCTCTGTGTGTTTTGAGGACACTCGGCTCCAGTTACTTTGTCCCTCATCGCTAGAATCAATTAACCACTTGAAGGGGGGCGACTTTAATTTAAATTAAACACAAGCAGCTATGCAAACAGTGGACAGTGGTGAGAGAGAGGAAGAGAGTGAGGGAGTCTCAGGCCTGTAGAGCCGCTGAGTCTAGACTCCAGATGTGCGCAGCGGCCCCTGAGGTCTTCAGTAAATATCAGCAGCACATGTCATCACAGTTACAGCACTACCAATCATGACTGCAAAAGAACAACAGGCGTATCATTTCTAGAGATCGCGGTAGCATGCACAAACACACACACGCACAACATGCAATAGGCGCTTGAACACACGCCAGTGTCTCGTTTGTTTTGTACTGCAAAGACTCAAGTATCTGTTACAGTTTTGCTGTGTTCATTTGCATGCATATATGGACAGTCATTTTTCAACTTGACAAGTTCACGCTGTCTTCCTCAAACAGAAACTAAATGACTTGTGGAAATCTGAACAATAACAGATTTGGAACTAGATTTTGAATAATGTGAGTGGTGTTCACTAGTAGGGTAGACTGTGTACAGTTGGAGCCGTTGAATCACATTAAATAACTTACGTGTTGCATCACATCTGACCTATGATTTTTACTCCATACATGCAGTGTAGTGTCCAATTCAACTGGGGAAGATTTAAAGGACATCCAGTTCTGTCATGACAACTCGGAGTGTTTGGCATGGTAATGGGTATGACAATGTTGTAAGACATGCTGCCGTAGCAGATCTATACAGGTGAAGCTGGGGAAGGTGGAGGGTTTCTGAAAGCGCGCTGCAGACTGCTAAGGCAAATGCTATCTTGAGCATGCAAGCTAGTCAGCTGAGCCCTATTGAGAGTGATGTGATTGCAACCTAGACTGTAAAAAAATACGGACTAGTGTCCGTGACGTCACCCGTAAGTTTCTGAAGAGCATTTTTGAAGCCCAAAGTGGGCGGAGCCGGACGTCGCCATCTTGGTAACCCGTCACCGCACGTCACTCCTGGATAACCGAAAATGGGCAAAGAGGCGGGATTAGCTGAAGTGATGTGACCGCTAACAGACAGCAGAGAAACGGCTAGTAGTGACAGCAGCGGCAAATCACCTGTCACTCAAGTGGCCACGCCCGTAATTGTGCAGAACTTTAAGGCTTAATATCATTTAAATGGATGAATTATATAAAAAATCACCCCCCTCACAGTTTAAAAAATTGCTATATAGACCAAAACCACTTTTTGTACCAGGCTGTAAACATTTTTTTTTTTCTGCTGTAAAGTTGGGCATATTTACATGGGGGGTCTATGTGATTGACTCTCTTTTGGAGCCTGCCTCTAGCGGCCAGTCGATGAATTGCAGTTCAAGTCAATTCCGTATTGGATTCAAGAGAGAGACCGGAAGATTCCCGCTTGGATTGCAAGTAGACATGTGCCGGTATTCGGTAAGGCGATAAATCGCGGTAATGATATGCACGATATTGTTATCGCGGACATTTCAAAATACCGTGAAAAATAATAGATCAGAATTTAGATTTTTAGAACGCGCATTAGCTTATTTTCCATCAACCGCTTAAAAAAACACTGCGTATATGCTGCGCAAAACACGTGCGCACTCTGATGTAAACAATCCCCACATGTATTAGCACTGTGTGCATGCAGCGCAGTGCACTCTAGTCTAATGTAAACAATCCTCACATGGACAGACTAGACAGAGCAGGTTCGTTCACAAAAAAAATTATCAGCTCTCCTCTCAGGTTCTGTCCATTTTATTACGAAATTCAGACAATAAATACCGTTTTGGCGCTTGTAAATGTGACGTGACAGATCGCTGTAGCGCCTCAGTTCAAGTAAACCGATCATCTGTTACCTCTTATTTAAAGATACAGTACAACTTACCGAAAGGTATATATGCCTTATACATAATATCGATCAATCAGTGTTTTTCAGCCACGGAAAGGGGTCGTCCCCCTTATTGTCCTTTCATGGCCGTAAAATTGTACTTTGTCTGTGTGATCATTAGTCTGCCCTCTAAAAATTGCTATATTTCATAACATGGCTTCGTGCAATTTAGAGAAATGTGCCGGGTGGTCACAGAAGGTGATTTCACCTAGTGCAACATGTTCCTGGATCAATATCTTTGTTGATCCTGGAACAACATTCCAATCAACCAATCAGATTTGAGGAACATGTTTGCAGTTTATGTCTTTCACCTATTATTTCCCTACTGGATATATTTAGGATTCAATTTTCGGACAGGAATTTTGTTCCAGGATCAACAAAATATGTTGACCCAGGAACGCGTCTAACTCTGCGAAATCAGGAAACGCAGGGCCGGTGGTAAGCGGGGTACGGGTGAAACACATTATCAACTGCTGTAGAATCCTGTTGTCTCGGATGGTCACTGGGATTTTCCCAAGTGAGACATGTTCTTTACCCCTAAAATCAGAAGGGAAATAATAGGTGCATAACACTGATAAGCACCTAATTCTGCTGTAAGCCTAAACTTGACATAAACTGTAAACTTGTCCCTCAAATCTGATTGATTGATTGATTGATTGATTGATTGGGATGTTGTTTCAGGACCAACAAAGATGTTGATTCAGGAACATGTTGTGCTTGGTGAAATCAGGCTCACCATGGGACGCTGTCGAGGCCTAGACATTTGGGATGAACAACTGCATCTGACACCACATTGAGTAACTGAATAAGTATATTAATGAATATGTGAATGAGTGACTTTCTCCCTTACTGATGGAATGAATGTTATTTGATTTGTTTTTTTACAGTTGTACAACGAGCGGTTTTGAATCATTTCATATTTTTACAATTTTAAACTCTTGTACAACATTTTAGAGATGAACAGTTTGTGAACTTATTCAGTTACTGAATAACTGTTGGGCTATTTGACTCTCAGATCTGCAATTAAATAGCAAATTATCAATTATTCATGACAAAAGAACTGGAATAAAGTGAATCCCCTGAAATAAACTTTTTTTTATATATCTTTTAAGGAACTTTTAGCATTTGAAATGAGTTGCTTAGGTCAGTTTAGAGTTTTAAAGATGAATGTTTCAACTGTACCTGACATCGTGCCTATACAATTGGAACAAAAGTACTTATTGTCTTTATGAAGTATGTGGAAAATATGAACTATTTATAGGTATTATTGATTACTAAACACTGTTAAATATGTTTTTGAAAGAGATTTAAGCGCCAACTTGATATAAGATTATATTTTATAACAGATATCTTATATTTGTTATAAAGATTCTCTAGCTGTGTTTGATTTGGCAGTACATACACTTGAAGCACAAGGAAATTTAGCGTCCAATATTTGTTTGGTAAACAGGGCTGGAGGAAATATTCAGCTGTTTAAACTATGAGACATGAGCTGTACATGAGAACTGTGTGTGAGAGCGGTGTTTGAGCTGACCAGGGTGAGAATATGTACTGAGCAAACAGGAGTATGTGACCTGAGTATTGTACCAATACAGTTGTGAGACAGCTGCTTCCGCTGCCTGCCTTTTGTTAGTGTGTGTGTGAACAGGTGAGCAACAATTCGTTCCCCCGATACAATACGGAGCACATACACACAAGAGAGAACAAATATGCAGCAAACACACAACAAGCGCAAGCTCATACACACTTTGCCTCGCTGTGTATTTTCTAAAACACACACACATGCTGTGGAGTTTTTGATATCTCTTGGGTGTTTCAGAGGCCAAGTAACCTCACAGAACAATTCTCACCCCATTATTGCGGGTTATGCTTGAATGATTAGGAATTCTTCAACTCTTTCTCTGCTCACCTGTTGCAGTATGAGCCAGGATTGCAATGGCCAATAAAACTTACAAAAAAGTATCATGGTATTTTGAACGTAACTACATTTTTAATTTTTTGGACCAATATTTAGGTAATACCATTGATTCTTAAGGATGTACCGTGGAAATGTACCATAGTATTCGGTAAAGGTCTTTGTAGTGTCATTGTGCACAAAAAATATCGTGATTTTTTTCACAGTACCATGATATTCTTGAACATACTCTGGGGTACCACGTTTATACCATGATATTTAAATTTTAGTTCCATGGTATTTTTCAAAATGCCATAGTAATACCATGTGTAATTAGTCTCCTGGTAGTACCATTTCTGTACCAACCACAATATCATGGTATATTAAATGGTAATCATTCACTATACTTTAGTATATATATCAAAAGACTATGATATTGTTAATATAACTGAACAATCACGTTTAATCATTGTGAACATATATATCTACTATTTTGGGTGAGGATTGACTGCCTCAGTGTGGTATTACCATGTTTTTGGACACAATATCAAGATAATTCCATAGTTTCTTAAGAGTGTGGAAGTGTGGAGAATGGAAATATCATGTTTTTGGGACATTTACTTGGCAATACCATGGTATTTTTGGACATAGGCCTAACCCAGAGTACCATGTAAATTCGATGGTACTTGAATTTCAAAAATGCCGTGACACCATCATTGTACCATGCTAGGCCATACCACAAACATATAAATTCACTATTATATGTAACATGGTAAAACCATCTGCTATTATAATTGTATCATGTTACTAACATATTGTCACAAATGAATAATGATATAGGATACCACAATGTTTTTCGTGTCCCTGTTGATGGTGAGCCGTGTGCTTTTCGAAGTGTTGTTATGAATCATAAAATAAAGAGGAATCTGAACGAATTAGTCTCCTGAGAGTCGCGCACAGCTTGAACAAATCATTACGCTTTCACACTTATTGTCCGTTCATGACCACGCTGATTCTTTTTGTCACTCTTTGGGGACGAGGGCTGGATACAGATGTGCAGCTCTCGCTATCTGAGAAGTCGTGACTCCATTTTCCACCACTAGAGGGACTGAAACACTGCGACTGAGATGGAGCAGAGACAGCGAGACTTCAGGGGAATCCAACTCAAGACAGAGCCAGAAACACCTCATTAGTCTGTCTGTGTGTGTGTGTGTGTGTGTGTGTGTGTGTGTGTGTGTGTGTGTGTGTGTGTGTGTGTGTGTGTGTGTGTGTGTGTGTGTGTGTGTGTGTGTGTGTGTGTGTGTGTGTGTGTGTGTCTGGGCCACAGATAAAGATGTTCAAAGGCTTATTGGATGTTATCTCATCCAAGCACCTTTTGTCCAGCCCTTGGCCTCGTCTCTAACAAAACCGTGCCTTGGGATGAGATCATAGATTAACAGCTTGGACCGTCCGTCTAAGAGTGCAAAACATCATACATCTGCTGTAATTTAGCAGACATGTGAAGTATACAATTCCCATATGCGGTCACAAAGAAGCATGCATGTATGCATGTGTCGAGAATGCATTGTTGACTTAAACAACCGCTGCGCCTGCATGCATCTTAAATGAAAGCCCTTCATCGCTGTCTAAGCATCTGCATGTGCGCCAGCCTGGCTGCTTGGCAAAATATGAGCAATTTCCCTACAATGTGGTTACAATGAGCCAGTAATCGCTGCGAACGGCCCCCTCCCCACCCCACCCCCCATGCCACAAACACTCCCCTGCATTCAGTGTTGACACAGCTTCAGTGGGAATACCCACCCTTTATGCCTCCTCCTGCTCTGACCCCCCCCCCCCCCCCCCCCCCCCCCTCCATCACACACACACACACACACACATCAGAGGCCCAGCCATCAGGCCCCACACCTGGGCATGTTTGCAAAGGAAGAGGCCGGGGCGGGCGGCCCTCCATGCGCCTGTCGACTGGCTCCACAATGTCTGGCCAGCTGTGAGCCTGGCCTGCCCTGAGCCCTCACTGTGGGGGCTGAACACACAGCTGGGGAAGGCATGCTTCCCAAAGAGAGAGAGAGAGAGAGAGAGAGGAAAGAAAAAGGGAGGGTGGGAGGCAGAGGGAAGACAGAAAAAGAAAGCAAAGGAATGAGGAAAGCGACTGCACTGTGTATCTGGATACAGATGCTATAATGTATTTTTTGTTCATAAACTGTTGCTAAACTTTGTAAATAAAAAATAAAAAATCTCCACATTTTTGGTTGCTACATAATTCATTTATGCATTTAGCAATGCTTTTATCCAAAGCATTATCCGTAAGCAATTCGGCACATAGCCAATGATATTATGTTGCTGTTATTTCATCATTTTGCTGACTTTTATTATAAAATGTAGATAAAGGTTATAAGAAGGAATGAGTCAGTTTGTTCAAACTTTTCACGGCTAGGCTTAGTTATTTTTAGATCGTAGAGTTGGAATAAAGTTTACAGAGCCAGAACAAATCATTACCAATCTCTTGTAATGATACACAGCCAGATATCTAACTGGAATAATATTCCGTTCTGTAAATCCAAACAAGCCCCCAGGAGGAGGTTTATTGTAAAAGTCCAAGCATAAAACCCTCTGTAACTTTGACTTGTTTTTATGAGTCTGAATTGCTATAATTTTACATCTTTTATAGACATATTTTATGAATTAACAGCGAAATCGCCTTTCGATCGTTCTTCTTACTCTTTTTTTTTTTTTTCTACAAATCCAAAAGTTGAAGATCAAGTCTGTGCAGTTTACTTGCTTTAGCACGGGCCAGTGCTACTATTACCAGTAAAGTACTAGTTAGACCAGAATTGCAGTCTATTCCCAGACAAGGCTGGTCTTGTTATCTATGAAGAAAAATAAAATGAAAAATCAATCATGTTATTATATAATAGAATTTAATATAATGAATACGTTATTTTATATCATTTAGTTATATAGTATATAGTTTAGCATATGTGATATTTTGTGGCTGTATTAGTGTAATGCATCCTATAAAAGATTCATGCCACAGCCAAATGCTTCTTCTAACTGACCCATATGACCGACCTGTTGGGTTTAAACCAGGCTGTTTGTATCCCTCTCAGAGGACACATGCTGCGTCTCCAACCTGTCCTGGTCCGAGCACCCTGCTGCTTCCCTCTCACACACACACACACACACACACACTCCAGATGGGCACAGTAGATGGACAGAAGGACAACACATGTTTAGGATGTTGGAGAGTCAATAGGGAAGAGATCAGGTGGAAAAATATACCTAACAATACCAAAAAGTGTAACTGTTTAACACGGTCTCTTAATAGCAGTGCAGCTTTGTTTCTATACTATAGCAATATACTGGTCTATAATTAATGCCAGCGATGCTAGATCCTCCAGCAGATTCCTTCCCCATTTGGGTGTTTGAACACACACTCATACATACACCAGGTTTATACCATTTACGTCATGTACCAATCACCGCCTATCACCAGTAAACCCACCTACAGCATTCCAAGGCTATCCAGCACTGGTTTATGCTGCTTTCTCTGCCAGGATGGATGAACGTACACTACCGTTTTAAAGTTTGGGGTCAGGATTTTATTTTTTATTTTTTAAGAAATTAATACTTTTATTCAGCAAGAGCACATTAAACTGATCAAAAGTCACAGTAAAGACCTTTTATAATGCTACTTTTTATTCCCTGAAAATGAACCCTGAAAATGTTTTTTATCAGGTTTTGCACAGAAATATTAAGCAGCACAAATGTTTTCAACATTCTTGAGCTGCAAATCAACATATTATAGTGATTTCTGAAGGATCCTGTGACACTGAAGACTGGAGTAATGATGCTGAAAATTCAACTTTGCCATCACAGATATAAATTACATTTTAAAATATATTAAAATAGAAAACAGCTATTTTAAATGTGTAATAATAGTTCACACTATTACTGTTCTTACTGTATTTTTGATCAAATAAATGCAGGCTTGGTGAGCAAAAGAGACTTCTTTCAAACACACTATAAAGTCGATAGTGAATTTGTGTTCGCTTGTTTCGTAGGCCTGGAATGAAGTTTTCCTTAAATGGATACTCCACTTTTTTGGGAAATAGTCTCATTTTACAACTCCCCCAGAGTTAAACAGTTGAGTTTTACCGTTTTCGAATCCATTCAGCCGATCTCCGGGTCTGGCGGTACCACTTTTAGCATAGCTTAGCATAGATCATTGAATCGGACAAGACCATTAGCATCTCTCTCAAAAAAATGACCAAAGAGTTTCGATATTTTTCCTATTTAAAACTTGACTCTTCTGTAGTTACATCGTGTGCTAAGACCGACGGAAAATGTAAAGTTGCGATTTTCTAGGCTGATATGGCTAGGAACTACACTCTCATTCCTGCTGGAGCTGGGGACTATTTTCAGGCGCTGCGTCATATCATTACGCCTGCTGCACTCATGGTACGGCAGTAAAGTTTCTTGATTATTACACAGGAATGAGAGTATAGTTCCTAGCCATATCAGCCAAGAAAATCGCAACTTTACATTTTCTGTCGGTCTTAGTGCACGATGTAACTACAGAAGAGTCAAGTTTTAAATAGGAAAAATATCGAAACTCTTTGGTCATTTTTTTGAGAGAGATGCTAATGGTCTTGTCCGATTCAATGATGTATGCTAAGCTATGCTAAAAGTGGTACTGCCAGAACCGGAGATCGGCTGAATGGATTCAAAAACGGTAAAACTCAACTGTTTAACTCTGGGGGAGTTGTAAAATGAGACTATTTCCAAAAAAAAGTGGAGTATCCCTTTTATTGTATTTGTTGTTTTTTTTTATTATTACATTTATATATGTAACTTTTTGCACACAAAAAGTTTACTTTTTGTTGTTAGTCTGGTTCTGTTTTTCTCCACATGAGAATTGGTGTATGACGTTATGACCTCATGGTTGATGTCATGACATGCCTGGTTTGTATTTGTTTAAGTGCATATTAACACTTTTTTGTTTTATAGACCTCAGTTTGCACATATTTATAGAGGTGAGTTTCAACTGATAAATAAATTAGCAGTTAGTTGCAGTGCTAATCTGTTTGAGTTTCTGCAGCTGAACATGTGCAACCAAATGTGTCAAGAATAGGCAAATGGAAAGAGACGTGTGAGACATTAAGTGTTGTTTCACTTTGCAAGTGTTTTTCCACTTACGGTGCTTTACTTTTGGAATTCCGCAATGGAGCAGTTCATTTGCCCACAGGCTGACATTACACGGCGAACTGATGACGCTAAAACGATTCCTGGTCACATCAGCAAATGGCAGTCACCTGCTTAGCTAAGGGAAATGGAAAAATCAGCAGTACAAATGGGGTGAGAGAAGATCACATGTGTGAGCGTGTTTGTGTGCGACGCGGAGAGAGAATTCCCTGAGTGAGGCCAAAAGCAGGAACTATCTCTACAGCTGTCTTTGAAACAGGAAACTACTCTCTGAGAAGAGCTTTCTCAAGGCCTGATCATAGAGGCGTGACAGGAAGCCCCATCAAATGACAGGAAGTGAAGTCTGGAGAGAGGAAGTGGGCTGTGGAGCTTCGGCTCCAGTAAGTCTGGGCCCTAAAGCGAGGGAGGAAAAGAGCGAGAGAGAAAGATGCTGGGCGTACTGATGTTAGCGGCAGCTGTTCCCACACTGCCAGCTGTGAGTTATTATTTGCCGCCTCGTAAAAGTACACTGGCACCAGTCGGGCAGCCTCCTGTCGCCATGGTACTAGTCTCTCCAGTGAAGAACAGATGTGTGACAGCACACAGCCATCGTTCTGTCGTTGTGTTAGCATACAAAAATAAGCATGTTTTTCATCTACAATGCCACATATTGTGGACACACTTTAGCATTATTTTCCTCACTGTCGTATAGTTTAATATGTCAGTAAGAAAACAATGGTGATAAAAATATATATTTGTGTGAACTAATTAAGCCAAAGATACGGCCTAGTGCATATTTACAATGTCTTAAAACACATGCTAGTGAACAACTCTTTTACACTCCCCTCAGGTTCGTAAAAAAAAGTCTTTAAAGTTTATGTCACGGACCGTAGCGGCGTTCAGAGCATGTGCTTAAAACATTGAAAGGCTAACCATGCCTGTTTCGAACACTTAGCATACAGAGAATGAGGAAATAGCTGTTTTGCATTAAAATAAGATGTATCACCTCAGATAAGTAGGTGCTAATTTGTGTAGCGGCAGCTGACATGAATACAGTGGCAGCGTCATTGTGCGTTAAGGGTTGTGACCACAAACATGGCCGCAAAGCCTGCATACTCATCCTAATTTGGGTATCAACTTCCTCATTCAGAAGAAGAGGTGCTAAGTGTACCTCACACTGCTAATGGCTCGCGAACCTCGCTGGAAAGGAAACCGATCTGGAGACAATAGCCTATTACAATTATCACACTTTCTAAGTGGCACCAGCAAGTTTAACCACTAAACTTTTCACCTACTGTAAAGGGCTTTGTGAGGCATTGCTTCCTTTCTTTAGGGATGCATCAGGTTGCTAATGGATCATTAGCACCCGTAACACCAGCCCTTGGACCCGGGGACTTTGAGTCTCGGGCAAAGTCAAGGAAAAGTTCAAGTTTTAATTGTCAAATGTGCAATGCAGAAAACTGCAGTACCTGCTGATGAAGTAGTGTTATTATGTAGAGTTGTAGTGTTATTACACAAATTATATATACACTCACTGGTCACTTTATTAGGTGCACCTATTCAACTGCTCATTAACACAAATATTTAATCAGCCAATCACCTGGCAGCAACTCAATGCATTTAGACAAGTGGACATGGTCAAGACGATCTGCTGAAGTTCAGACTGAGCATTAGAATGGGGAAGTAAGGTGACTTTGAACGTGACATGGTTGCCGGTACCAGACGAGCTGGTCTGAGTATTTAAGAAACTGATGATCTACTGGGATTTTCTTGCACAACCATCTTTAGGGTTTACAGGGAATGATCCGAAAGAGAGAAAATATCCAGTTCTGTGGCCTTGTTGATGCCAGAGGTCAGAAGAGAATGGCCAGACTGGTTCGAACTGATTCAAACGCAAAAGTAACACAAATAAGCACTCGTTACACCCGAGGTTTGCAGAAGAGCATCTCTTAACACACAACACTTCGAAACTTGAAACAGATGAGCTACAGCAGTGGAAGACACATCGGTGCCACTCCTGTCAGGTAAGAACAGGAAACTGAGGCTACAATTCACACAGGCTCACTAAAATTGGACAAAAGAAGATTGGAAAAACATTGCCTGGTCTGATGAGTCTCAATTTCTGCTAAGACATTCAGGGCCCTATTTTAACGATCTGAAACGCAAGTATCAAACACGAAACGCAAGTAACTTTGTGAGCGGATCTTGCAAATCTAAAATGGGTTGGTCTGAAGTAGCTACATTACTCATAGGTGTGGTTTGGGCGTAACGTGAAATAAACCAATCAGAGCATCATCTCACATTCCCTTTAAGAGCAGGCGCGCTTGTTCCATGGCGGATTGCTATTATAACAGCGGATTTGCCAGGCGCACGCCGGGAGCGGTTCACAGCCGAGGAGACCGATGTTCTCGTCAGGGCCGTAAAAGACAGAGAAGTGACATTGTATGGGGATGGGAGAAACCCACCCAAATAAGCTTCGGTTAAACAGTCATATAATAATTTGGGTAAATGTGGAAGCTAGATTTATGCCTATTTTTTCACATCTTCATGGACACCACAATGATTTCCCTCGTGTGGAATATTTTTCCCTGTAATTATGTATGCAAAAATGGAACTGCTGAGTCTGTGTAGATCAGAGAATCAAAGTGTATGCACGTTGTGTACACGCTACATTATGGCCAAGCATGCACCCTTAAAATAGCATCTGAAAATGCGCCACTGACTTTAGACTAGGTTTTTCCTGGTCTGTGGCGGAATTGTTTTCTGAAACTGCAAAATAGCACCAGGGAACGTTTGCGCCGGAACACGCCTCCTGTTTTCGCTGAACCGCCCCGGGGAGTGCAAGTTCATTCCCTAATTTACCGACGTGCATCTGTGGAGGGAAAAGTCCGCTGTGCGTCGGGTGCAAAATAGGAATGATACATGTGTCGGTGTACAAAGTCAATTGCGCTGGGTGCAAGATGCCTCAGATGGTAGTGTCAGAATTTGCTGTAAACAATATGAAAGAATGGATTCATCCTGCTTCGTATCAATAGTTCAAGCTTAATTAATCTTAAACTGGTTTCTTGAATATGACAATAAGTTCACAATACTTGCATGGCCTCCACCGTCACCAGATCTCAATTCGATAGAGCTCCTTTGGGATGTGGTGGAACGGGAGATTCGTATCATGGATGTGCAGCCGACAAATCTGCAGCACATGTGTGATGCTATCATGTCAACATGGACCAAAACCTCTGAGGAATGTTTCCAGCACCTTGATGAATCTATGTGATGGAGAAATCAAGGTAGTTCTAAAGGGAAAAGGGGGTCCAACCCAGTACTAGCAAGATGTACCTAATAAAGTGGCCAGTGTGTGTATATAGCATGGAAAGTTGGTATCTCCAACTATGTAAACCAGCAAGACCAACCAGTTTTAGCATATAAGGTCATTGGGTTTACATGCACTTAGAAAGTTCAATTTCAGTCAGACACAGTTCGCAGGAAGCATTAGCCTCATGGTTTCTCAGCAATGTCTTATTATTAGATCAAAGGTGCCACATTTCATGTGACCTTTTCATATTATTAAGATAGCAAACTCAAGTCTGATAGCAAATGAAAAACAAAGCGATGCCACAAGGACACGCTCAAGACAGACAGATAGTTACATTACTGTGACTGATGGCATTAGCCTAGCATCTGGACAGACATAACACAGGAGCCACAGAAGTATCGCAGACATAATTCACACAATTTTATCACCACGTACGATAATGTATCACATTATTTTGCATTTCCAGAGGGTGCACACCGAGATGCATCTTTCTTGGTCGAAACATTGCTCGTTGTATTTCGTTCTACATAATTTCAGAAATGTCACTGATTTTCCATCTCCAACTTTGGTCATTTCAAACTCATTTTGAGCAGTGGCTTTGATCACCTCACACAGCTGCACTGAACCACTTTCATTGCTCTCACAATAGAAGAAGAGTGTTTTTCTCCAGAAGAAAGCCCGGGGTTTAGTTCCCAAAGAAAGCTGAAGTTTAGCTCCTTCACTCTCTCAGCATTGTTATGCTAACAGGGTCAGGGCTAAAGAAACATCCCATTAGCATGTGAAGAAGACCCCACATCTGAGAGGAGACCTTCCAGAAAGACAATCTCCCATTCCTCTCTCACTCTCTTTCACTTATTCATTCATTCCTTCTCATTCAGCTCTGATCCTTCACTCTCTTTTTTCCTGTCTTTCAGGCTTTTATTGTTGTGTGTTTCCAAAGATCCTCCATCTGTTTCCCTCTCAAAACGAGAAAGTGCATAATATCATTTCTTTTTGGAAGCTTCTTTAAATATAGGCTCTTAACGCTAAACAATATTTATTGTTAATCACATGGCAATTATCGTTACCGTGACTCACGCTGTTGTAGCAGCCCTAAATGTATCCTTCAGACTCGGGATGAATTCATCATGTATATGGCAACAGTGTGTGCCTTAACTGGTGACAGATGTGGAGACCTTCAAGTCTGTGTGTGTGTTTGAGCGTGCATGTGTGTAGATCATGATAAGTATGACCACACTGATTTCTGTCTTATACTGAAACTCCATCCATCTTTAAGCGCACATCAGCCAGAGTAAATATATATGTTTAGATGCCATATTGGGCAGAGAGCTGTTGGATTATAGACATATGGTTCTGCTGGAAAACAGAAAGCTATCCAGATCATAATGGGAAATATGAAACACATACTTCATAATGACAAAATACGCTGTTTAAAGGATTACCTATCAGGGAGTGTGAGTATTAGCTATACTTTGGAGACAAAACTGTCCTTGAAACAGCTAATTCTGACAAAATCTCTCTTTGGGGATGCCCTCATAGTTAAAAATAATAATGATAATAATTAACAGATATTTAGTCTAAAGAATCTTTGTGTTTTATATTATAATTAATAATGTTTTATATTGATATTTTACTTTTTATCTTTTTTTTTAACCTATAGCATTTACAGTTTAGGCAGTATTACAATAACACAAAAATGCACAAAATTCTAACCTTTCATTGAAGTAAAAGTGGGGGGAAACTCACATTATGAAATATATGTGTTTCTCTAGTTCATGTTGGCCACAATTATTGGAACCCAATATTGCAATGCCCTTTTCCCCAGCTCTGAGTCTTCTTCCATAATGCCTGATGAGTTTGGAGAACACCTGACAAGAGATCAGAGACCATTCCTCCATACATAATCTCTCCAGATCCTTCAGATTCCCAGATCCATGTTGGCGCTTCTTCTCTTCAGTTCAGCCCACTCATTTTCTATAGGGTTCAGGTCTGGGGACTGGGATGGCCATGGCAGAAGGTACATTTTGTGCACATTTTTGTGTTGATTTTGATGTTTGTTTTGGATCATTGTCCTGATGGAAGATCCAACCACGGCCCATTATGAGATTTCTAGCAGAGGCAGTCAGGTTTGATCTTTTATCTATGGGTGCTAGAATCCATAATACCATGTATCTGAACAAGATGTCCAGGACCTCCAGCAAAAAAATAGGCCCCCAATATTAAAGGTCCAGCAGTATATTTAACCGTAGGCATGGGGTACTTTTATCCCTGTTTGCACCAAACCCTGTGTTTGCTGCCAAAAATCTTTTGAATTTCCAGTCGTGTCTGACATCTGAATTTGCTGGAGTTTGTTTTTGGAGGAGCGGGGAGGATTTTTCTTGAAACCCTCCCAAACAACTTGTAGTGATGTAGGTGCTGTTGTTTGATAAAAATGTTTAGGTTTTCTTACCCCAAGACTCAACTAATCTCTGCAATTCTCCAGCTGTGATCCTTGGAGAGTCTTTGGCCACTCAAACTTTCCTCCTCACCGTGCATTAGGACGATATAGACACACGTCCTCTTCCTGGCAGATTCGTAACATCTTTAGTTAATTAGAACTTCTTAATTATTTCCCTAATGGTGGAAATATGAATTTTCAATGCTTTAGCTATTTTCAAACAGCCATTTTCTATTTTGCAAAGCTCAACAATATTCTTTGGTTTTACTCATTGTGATGAATGATTAAGGGAATTTGACATTTGTGTTTCCTCATTTTTATACTGCTGTGGAACAGGAAGTCATGACTGGACAATTTCATGTTCCTAGTCACCCTGGTGTGCCAAAAAAACGTAAATATGAATTAGAATATACTTCAGAGATATTTTACTCATAAGAATTTCTAGGGGTGCCGATAATTGTGGCCAACATGAATTAGAGAAAAACATTTATTTCGTAATGTGAGTTTCCCCCCACTTTCAATTGTTTTACTTCAATAAAATGTTAGAATTTTGTAATTTTATTGAATGAAAGATCAAAAGGATAAACAATGCAGATTTATTTTCACAGCCGCCTTTGGTCATATTTACCAAGGGTGCCAATATGGAGGGCACTGTATCTTTCACGTGTTAATCAGAGTTTTTAAATACGCAAAATGCATTGGTTAAATATTTTAGAAACGGTTTCTAGTTTTTGCGATTTATTGCGATGTCACGGCTGGAACAACAACATACAAAGTATGAATGATAATCTCAGTACTGATTGCATGCTTATTGTGAGTTTAAATGTCATTCTGCGTGACCTTTATAGCATAATGAATCATCGACAATGGATGATTCAACTCAGATCTTAAAAATAAATAAAAGGGAAATGCTGAATTTGAATGTTGAAAAATGTTGAAATAATTATGAATTTGATGATGTACTTTTCTATAGTGAGTGCAACAGTCAGGTTCCGGAAGTAAAAACACCATAAATTTTCTCCATAAGGAAAATGATTTTGACCTATAACTTATAAACCTTTAAAGACAGACCTACTGTGAGCTATGAGTTTGTTAATCAATGATATTTACTTCTGTTGAAGCTGTCAGCACTCATTATTTCAACTTGTTTTTAAAATAATTGTTTAAAGGACAAGTTCGGTATTTTACGCTTAAACCCCTGTTTACAGATCGTTTCTGATGAAATAGAACGGTTAAGATAAAATTGTGGACATATGGTGCTGTCCCGAGAATTTTAGGTTTCTTTCGCTTTCCCCCCCACCAGTAGACTGGGTGTATAGGTGCACTTGAACACTCCTTCCTAAAACACATTAAACTTTCGTTTACAAAGACATGAAACTCACCGAGTGGTCAGGGGTGTCCACTGATATGCTCACACAAAAATCACTGCAAAAGATGCTTTCCAACAGGTGTTTTACCATTCGTTGTAAAACTGTGGACCTATTTTTCCAAACGTCTCACACCCGTAGATTCTTCCGTTGAGAGCTTGAATAATAGACACTCCAGCCCAGTTGGTGGCGATAATGCACCTTTGCAAGCAAACCACTGGCCTTTCATGGTTTGCGATCGTTTGCGATCCGCCGTAAAAAAAAAAAAAAAAACACGAAGAAGAAGAAGAAAACAACCCCTGAACCCCATTTAAGTTTCCGGCGGCGGAGTAATACCGTACCTCACAGCACATCCAATACAAGTCAATGGAGGAGACAAAAACTACGATAAAACCTGTTGGAAAGCATATTTTGCAGCGATTTTTGTGTGCGCATATCAGTGGACACCCCTGACCACTCGGTGAGTTTCACGTCTTTGTAAACGAAAGTTTAATGTGTTTTAGGAAGGAGTGTTCGAGTGCACCTATACACCCAGTCTACTGGTGGGGGGGAAAGCGAAAGAAACCTAAAATTCTCGGGACAGCAGCATTTGTCCAAAATTTTATCTTAACCGTTCTATTTCATCAGAAACGATCTGTAAACAGGGCTTTAAGTGTAAAATACCGAACTTGTCCTTTAACAGTTGGTCTGTGGTGAAAAACTACTCTACCCATGATGCTGTGCAGAAAATTAAACCAATCAGAGAGTCGAAACAAGCAAAGCTCACCAAAAGAGCGCTTAAGCTCCGCCCACTCCTGTGAAGAACCTATAGTACAGTCGGCCTCTCTGCTGTTCGCAATACTTCATGGGATTGTAATTCTTTCCCTCACTAAAGCAGTTAAATATACAGTCTTAGTACTTTTCAGATACGTTTTGGTACAAATCAAAGTTTGTGATGTTATGATTAATAGTTAAATAGACCATTAAAAGTTAAAGTGTCAAGTTCCGTATGTCTCCAAAATGAACCCATTCTGTAATCATGCCGCTGTAGTTCCGCTATGGGTTTCCCCACTAATAAGAACATGAATCTGGAATGTACATGCAAGTGTACTGATACAAACAGTGAAAAGTCTCAAATTTGAGGACTAAAACTAACTGTTATATGCTTGATAACAACTTGTTATTCATTGATCTGTTGCCTAAAATCAAAAGCACACCATGTTCTACTGATTTTGCTACAGGAATGTTCATTTAAAAAAGAAAAACAATGGCACTTCCTCATTTTGATCGCTAGGTAAACTTGTTAAGGTGTCAATAAGCAGGCTGATTATCACTATGAGTGTATGATAAACAGTAGTGAGAGAACACTGTGAGTGATGTGACACTCAGCCTGCTCTCATCTCAGAAACAGAAACTACTGCCAGCTGTACAAAGAGTCAGAACCGCTGCACAGGCCCATCTGCCAGAACACACTCACACACACACACACACACACACACATTTGAAATCCTGGAAACTCCAGAGTCATGGTGCTTGGCGCCTGCGTATGTGAGTGATGCTTTCAGTAAACACTGAGACAGCTGGGCTTTTAGGGAGCAGCTAAATTGTTGATTACAACATGTACCTGTGACTAGCGCTGTGGTGTAGCTTAACATCACATAGGCTCGCTTAATAAGGAGTTGCGTTGAGTAACCCACACATACTCATGGATGGGTAGGGCAGAGAGGATGACTAAGTCTCGCACCTGCTGGGCTGTCAGGGCATTTCACTAAAGACACTTACATAGGCAGAGAAAGGGAACGAGGGAGGAAGGGAGGGGGAGTAAAAGAGGATATTTCCAGTGAAGTCAGAAGGAGGATGTTGTGAAATCATGTTGCGTATGTGACTGCACAGCTGCAGAGTCGTAGAGAGGGGCGGACTGAGCATGTGCAATCACAAAGAGGCACATACATGGCGTACGCTGACATTTCGTCATCGGGGACATTAGCACAGATGAAACGGATAATGTGTGAACATTATGTGACCTGCCAACGTGAGGACTGGCAGTGGCAGAGGACACAGAGAACTGCACATAAACACATGCACCTTTCGTTTCCTGTAACTATTAGGCTCTGATCCAGCACATTCCTCTGTTCGGGAAGGAAATGCCTCACAGCTTCGGTCTCTCTGATGGTTTGAACCAGAGAAACACCCTGCACATGGACTTCTTTTGTTCTTTCTGACATATTTATGAAGGGACTTGCAGGTGGTTATAGGTCAACTATCTGTTAATACATAAAATGAATAAAATATCACTTAAAATCAACTGATGAAGCGGCAAAATGCACAAGGAGGCATGTTGCATCTCCACAAATGAATTAATTCATTTGTTTTACTTCAGGGCATAGCAACACATCAAACTAAATGCTTGATGTTTGAAAATATAAATACCTGACTATATATTTGTACATTATATGCTTATAATATGCGTATATATATATTGTATATATTCTAATTAATTTATATATCTATTTAATATAATAATATTTACTATCTTTAATATTTATTTATTTATATATATATATATAAATTACAAAGATAAAAAATATATGAAATATTATAGTACATATTTAAAATATTTATTTTAATTACTCTAAAATCCACCAATTAAGGTGGATTATAAGTATTGAAAATATAAACAGTATACACATGATATTTCTAAAATAGACCTAATATACTGTATATTATAAATTATGACAATATAAATAAAAATATGATTTTATAAAATATCTAGATTCATTATTCTTTATATAAATATATCTAAATGTATATTTACTTTATATTTTCCTAAACTGGTGAAACTTTCCTTGTCATAAACCACTAATGCAAACCAAGTAGTGCATGTTAATTTTGACCTGTGGGGTCTGTAACCACTGAAGCCGTTTATGGTGAAATGGCCTCCAAAAACCCAGTATAAGGGTGTATGAAGCCAAGCGTCCTTCCATACAGGCGCTGTGTGGTCCAGCTCCCCCTAGGAGATGTGCGCAGGAGCCCCAAGCTTTCTTTAACTGTCTATTTACCCTTGATGCCGATACTCTAAAAGCTATAGTGCACAGTATATGTATTAAGATGAAAGCATGGTCTTTTTTTGTAAGGTTAAGTATGTATATAGATAAGGTGTGTCTTCACATGTCTTTTTGAATGTAAATATATGTATGTGTGTGTGTGAGAATGTGTTTGGGGGGGGGGGGGGTACGGCGGTCCCCTCCTGCCTGGTTGCCAAGCGAGCACCATATGGGCTGCCTGTTAGGGTGCAGCTGAGGTCTCTAGCCCGTTCCCAGAATTGAGATGGTAATGAGAGTGGCCCTCTTTAACTGGACACTGGACTCAAGCTGGAGCTGAGAGGAGACGCTGCCTTTCAGTGCCTCCAACAGGCTGCGGGACAGCCCAACTCCACAAGACGCAGCCCCTCCAACAGGGCCAAACCACCTGTTTGATTTTCTCATGAAGAGGTGGGGGGGGGGACGGCAAGAAAGAATAAAGAGAGTGGGAGAAAGCAGAGGAATGTGCTCTGCTAATTCTGTTCATGAGTGTCTCCTCTTCATTCAGCTTTCTCCAGATACCCCCCTCAGCAGCACCGCTGACACACACATACTCACGAGAGTAATTTAGAGTCTATGCTCACAGATGAACGCGCACAGACGTGGACAGACACTAGAGGACGATGGTGTGAACATACCACACACACAATGTTCACCCGTTCTCCCTTTGTTACTGTAACCCCCCGAAACAATGCGAAGAAAGAAGAAGAATGTAAAAGAACTGGGGCACCTTCTGCTGCCTGTTTCACACAATTGGATCCCTGCAAGTCAGGCCTGATACATGTGTGTGTGACCAAGTGTATGGCGTTGCTCGGGCCTGGCTGTGGGAAAAGAGATAGCGTCACTGTATGTGTGTGTTTGTGCAGTGGACACATTCTTCTACCGTGAGAATGCCCAGGGGAGATGGGATGCATCCTTTGCATCCAGATTGTAGCCTCCTTCATTCCCGCAGTCATTCCTATGGACTTGTTCACAGAAAAACTCTGCTTTTGCTATGACATCAACAAGTGCTGATAACTTAAGATTTATTTTAAGATTTGTTGATTTAGTGTGATTGTTTACATTTAAAAAATAACACTATAAAAATGCAGGGATTTTAAGAGGATTTCATTTCTTCATCAATTATCATACACACAGTCATTTTTATTTTGCTGTAGTCAAAAATATAGCAATAATGTTAAAATCATATATATATATATATATATATGATATTACTATTATATAATAAAAATAAAAAAGACACATTTAAAATGTACAAGAAAATTATTTATAACAATGAAAAAAAACAAGTAAAAAAAAAAAAAGCTGCAACTGGTTTACAAATTATTTTAGAGTTTTTTTTTTGTTTGTTTTTTTTTTCAGAACTGTTTTCTGTTTTCTTAACCGGTAGGCATGTGTGGCTCAAATGTCCACATACTTGTATCTTGATCTTCCCATGCAACTGAATGACAGATTATTCTACTCTTGTGGGAACTGGCTGAATTTACATTCTACATTACAGTACCTACATAAAACAGGTGAGTGGTTGAAATTTAGCTCTATTATATTTAACAGCCCAGCCCTGCCATATGGCAGATGGGCAGCTGAAGTGATCCAGCTTTAGGCAGTCAGTGTACACTGGCTGATGAGCTTCACTTGTACTAAGGCTGCAGGCTGAACACCTGTGTGGAGGGTGTATGTGTGTGTGTGAGAAACAGGGTGAGTTTGTGTATTTTAGGGTGTGGCTAACTGCCTCGGCTCTGTGGACAAACAGCCTCACAGCAGCACCTGATACATGTGAGTTTCTGGTTACCTCTTTCTGATGTGATTTCAAACCTGTTTACACTAATAAAGGAATGAAACCAATGAGTCAAAACCAAACAATTCCTGCCTGCAGACTCGTTTGCCTTATTGCCTCATTGCCTTCTGCCATTTCTGGCACCTGTTGATCCCGAGGCTTGAGAAGCGGTCGCAAACATTTCTGAAAGTATGACGTCGTCACCACAGTCAAGCAACTCAGCTTTTATATGCAAGACAACAAAACACAATGATTACCAAAATTACCACTTGGGCAAATTCAAAAACAATCATCTTGGAATATTCTGGGTTCAATACAGGTTAAGCTTAATCGACAAGCTTATTTGTGGCATAATGCCGACTACCGCAAAAAAAAAAAAAAAAAAAAAGTAACTCGTCTGTTTTCTTTTAAAACGCAACCTGGGGTTATAATGAGTCACTCAATTTTTAGAGGATTTGAAAGCAGAAATGTGACACTTCAAATTTTATAAATATTTGAGTTGTGAAGTTGTTCTCATCATTTTTTAGATTATGAAAAGTTGTAAAGGCAACAAAGTTGAAAAATTATATACACTGTAAAAAAAAAGTTGCCGCCTTAAATTTTGTAAGTAAAATCAACTTAGATGTATAAGTTATTTCAACTTAAATTACATTAAACTGGCTTAATGAGTTGAATCTTGTATAACTTATAAAACAAATGAGAACATTTCTTAACTTATTTTGATGAGTTAAAGTAATGTAATAACATATGTTGTCATGACTTACTGATCAATTCATTTTTACAGTAGAACGTTACACTTTTATTGTAAGTGTAGTTCGAAATTCACTTAAGTGGTAATCAACATTATGCCACAGAATATTCCTTTAATGACCATACAAATCAAATCAAAGTATCTTGAGAGTGTCATACCCCCCAGAGGAGGACAATCTTACAATCCAGAATAATCCAGATTACATAGATTCAATACTGAAAACAAAAGAGCTGGAAAGGTCTGTTCAGTGTCAACGCCGGCGGCCATTTATCAGAACCATCAGCGGAATTCATTCTCAGGCGACTGGCACAATACGCTCTGACAAACAGGAGGGCTTCCCATTCTTTGAGACTGCCACTGGGAAAACGGATTTGAGGAATTAATCTTAGTGTGGAACTGAAGAGGAGAGAGTAACCAGGCCTCTGTATTGTCCCCTTTACTCTGAATAGGGCTTTGTGAGGGAAGCACAGCTGCCACCATCATCACACCCATCTTTAGGCCATACTTCCAGCCAGTATCCAGATGAGTTTGGGTTTGGTATTTTAGCACATATAGGTATGTGGAGGAAGTCAGGTGACTTGAGCACACAAAGATCTATTAGATGCAACCCAACCATACAAGTTGCGACAAGCTGCGAGACCACAAATAGTTGCTGACGGCAACTTTTTTGACAGCTCTGTAGAATATCGGAAATAGCACAGCACCTGACACACAGGGAGATCTGGGTTTAGAATAGAACGAGCAGAAGCTCTCCAGAGGGTCTCTGGCTAAATGGCCTCTGTCCTTCTCCCCTGCTGGTGGTGACAGCTGCCCGGTAGTAAGGGTCTTCCCTCCAAAACTTGGCCATTATACCCCAGCTGTGAGCAGCTGGTCTCCCATAAAAACACACACACACACACATCCTCTGGATTTGTCCATACAATGGCAATGTGATGTAAATGAGGGTAAGGCGAGAACATCATTCAGCTTTTCTTGTTTTGAGGTGGGACAAGAGTCATCTAAGCATCTTTAACGATCAACTTCTACCCACCTGGGGTGATTTGTAGACTTCTGAATGCGCATTAAATAATCATGCTGAAAACAAACCGCAAAGGTGTGAATTTTCCATTAAATTTCACAAGCAAAAAGTTCAATTGTCTATCGTCTATAGCGTAGTGATGTTTGAAGCACGGCTCACCCTGAAGTCGCTCAAACCAAGCAGCTTTCCGTTGGCCAACGCGGTGAAAAACTTGAACTTTTTGTGAAACATGCGTGGGGAAATATTTCGCATTCAAACGAAATTCCCGCTCACGTGGATTCCTATTGAAATGATTTGGCTCACGAACGGTAAATGTAACCCCGCTGTAAGTGTGCGCTTTTTTTACGCAACGCAGACCGGACGTTACCACCGTCGGTTCCTTTCAGAAGCTCTGCCCTTATGTCTCTTTTCGAGGATGTTAATATGGTGCTGTCTGGTTGCATTTATTACCCCACTAACAGCACAAAACAAACGTCTGTTCCCAGAAGATGACACAGTCACAGATTAACTCGAAGAAGCGGAGCTGTCGCCAATGAGCATGAGAGAAAAAAAAGGAGGAAAACAAAATGTGTTTGTGTGCGTGGGGGGTGCATCCAGAGGACAGAAAGAGCTCCAACGTTATTAGATTTGCAACTAGCCACAACACTGTCGCCCATTGTGTATCCACCTCCTCCCCCGTCCTGTCCCGTGCGCCTCCCGGAGTCCGGAGCTTCTCTCCGTAACCCTGGCTCTCCTGTCCCATCCCTTCCCAGAGGTCCAAGTCCTCTCCAGGCAATCTCCAATGGAGTGGAAACGATCCTGGGACACAATGGCCACTCTCTGAATGGGGCTTCAGCATGCCACCGGTGCTCTGTCACCAGCAGATGGGGAGCTAATTAGGAGCCATTAAGGCACTTTGATAGTGTGTGTGGGAGCCAGGCGGAGAATGTGGAGTGTGAAAGTGTGTGGCGAGCGGGGAGATCTGCGTTCACAAGATGCTAGAACCACTATGTAGGAAGGAATTTCGGCCTATATATCATTATGAGGTCAATCAGAGTATCTGATAATATCTAATAGTATTGGGATGTGTTAAAATCTCAAAAGAGTAAATCCAGCTGGACCAATGGATTTTGACTAAAGTTGCGATGTAACAAAAGTAGCGACAGATCATTTCTTCCATATTGTGATGAATATCCAAGAAATGGATTATTGAAAATAATAGAATGTAGGGAGGGGGTCCTATCAGTTGTTGATTGGATGGAGGAGGATAGATTGAAATGAAATGATTGGAGAAGTCTTGCATACGTCACCAGAGAGAAGTATGCCGTTTCCCCCGAAGATCCAATTATGACATTTTGATAAGGAATTACGAGGTCAAAAAAACTGTAAAAAATGAAACGTGCACGGTTGAATTGTTCGAAATAAGAGCAATTGCATGCATTTGACTCAACAGATGACTCAATTTTCCATTTCATGCAGATATTAAAGTCAAGAGACAAAAACGAAATGAATCAAAATGATCAAGCTCAAACAGTAGGGGATGGCGCCACCAATGCCATGGTTATAGGTTCGATTCCCATGCATTAACTGGTAAAATGTACACCTTATAACAATAACAAGTTGCTGCCTCAAATTTTTAAGTACACTCAACTTGGATGTTTGTCATTTCAACTACATTAAACTGACTTAAAAATGAGCTGAATCTTGTATAACATAAAAAAGTTGAAATTTGCTTATTTTGATGCGTTAAAGAAATTTAAAATCTGAAAAAATTGTCATATCTTATTGATCATATATATTTTTTTACAGTGAAAATGGTTCGGACAACAAACAAAAACACTGTAAAATGTCACAACTTTTCCACTTAGGCCTCGCTGGCGGTTGGAACATGTTAACCAATGTCCAGCTATTAAGCAAACTTGCTTTTATTTTGGCTTCTTTCTGGTATTTAATGGCCACCGTCCAATCAATTCCCACCCTACATTTTTTTCCCCTCATTGCCCTGTTTCAGAAATACGTCATGTTACGGAAGTCAAAATGTGTTGTGAAAAGCCATTAACGTTAACTTAATGTCAGATGACTCACACAAGCTAATTAGGTCTGTTCTCTGTGATCTGTATTGTCTATATTGCGCTTTGCATTGAACACTTCCTTTCTGTGTCTATCAGCTTTGTGTAGCTGTGATGTTGTGAATTAAAGACTTCATAGCCAGCTGATGACACAACACAGAACACTGCAGCCTTGTCAGACAGTGATCACATGACTTCTGACAGGATGTGATTCCCTTGAGGACAATTATCTGAGGCCACTCTTCCCATGAGAGGGGAAAGTCAAAGATACATGCAGATGCTTGAAGAAGAAGAAGAGTATTCACACTGACCCCGCACCAGCTTTTTCTGCTGCATGACATATTGTGAGAACACAGTCATAGACAAGATCAGGGTGGAATCAGGACAAGAACAGCTATAAATTATTTAAATGCGTGTTTATGTTATAAGTTCACCTGCATTTAAAAAACATCCTTTATATTACACATTTGTGTGAAATTATCCGCACTAAATGAATGAAGGAATGAATTAATAAACAAAAATGTATGTAGGCTACATCAATATCAACTCATTTTTTAAGTCAGTTTAATGTAATTTAAATTGAAATGACTTAAACATCCAAGTTGATTGTACTCAAAAATGTAAGTTTTTTTTTTTACAGAATAAAGATATATTAATATTTGTGTGAATGAATTCTGTCTTCTAAAACTATAGCCACACATGATGCAGATTATATTATATATGTTTTAATGAGCAAATAAAAATGGGTGATTGCTGTCCAGTGTCCAGCATATGAGGTCGTCGAGCAATAAAGCAAAACTTTTTTCTTTTAACTTCCTTTCTCCACTTCTAGGAATATTCTAGTTTTATATTTTACCAAGAGTTCATAAGGGTGTGTGAGTGTGTGTAAGGGGGATGTTACACTCTCTGCCTCTCTTTGCCTTGATGTGCAGTAAACAGGCTTTGGAGAGCCCAGCTGTGAGGGCTTATTGTTGGAGTCGGTAGGAAGTGCTGATAGCTTGCGCAGCTGAACAAAAGCGGGATGAGCGAGTGGAGGGGCGCTCCAGACTCGTCGGCTCCAGCCGAGATTCTCTCTCACAGTCCCGATACTGCACTCCCATTGTTCAGCTCCTCCTCCACCTCCCCTCAACCCCGCTCAGCTGTGACCGAGCCAGAAACGCTCCAGTCCCTCGAACTCCTGCAGGATGAGCAGCTATGTGCACGAGCCATCGGTAAAAAATAGCGTGCACACATTCATGCACGTTGTGTATTTAGGTTTTGTTTTAAAAACTAGTAAAAAAAGTAGTATTTTTTTACTATCTAAAAAAAAAAAGCACATAAAATTGCAAATAGGTCCTCTCTGTTTTGAATAATTTTCATGTTTAGTTTTTATTTAGTTCGTGGACAAACTTTTTTTTCCCCTTCAAATTATTAAAAATGCATATCTGTTTATATATATATAAATTATAAATAAATTATATATATATATAAAAATAAACGATATAAAAAAATTATTCGTGAAACGTTATCCTTAAAAATTTAATGTTAAACGCTAATGTATTTTGAAATAACTTTAAAAAATATCCGAACGAAAATAAACAATTAGCCTAACTTTTTTTAAATGACAACAAAATAAAAGGTTCCCAGGAATCAAAAAAAAAAAAAAAAGAACTCTGGCTCAATGGGCTATTTTTCACTTTGTCTCTCACTTTTTGTGTCTTTACAAGAGTCTTTCGCGGGACGACAATGGCAGTTTGCAGGTGCGCGCGGAGCGGTAATCGCATCAGAGGTTTTAAGTGATAAATGAGCGCTGACCAGTTTGTTCTCAGGATTCCGCAGCGCGCAGGTGAATGGGGGAGAGTGGAGGGATGCTAGCCTGTTGTTTGTTGTTGCTATAGAGACCGCCCGCTCGGCGCCAGGCTGACAGGCGTCAAGGCTCGAATGAATGGGTGACGTCACGGCGCTGGCGCCCGGCAGTCTGCTTCGGTTTGTTTGGACAATCTGGGGGAAGAATCAGAGCACAGCAATGCAAAGTTATGTGAGTGCGCGCGCTCGCGCTCAAGGCGACGCGCACATATGAAGGAATTTGGAAGTTTGCGCGAGGAAACACATTCGAAGAAAGACAATGAGACGATCATTGAACAGATAGAGGACGTTTTTGAATAAAAATGAGATTGTGGCGAGACTCGATAGCACGTGCACAATAGGATAAATCTCGGGCTATCTACAATCTATCTGCACTTACTGTAGGATAATGGACTATGAATAGTTTATACTTTAAAATACTTTATATGCTACTAAATGCAATTAGTCTAAGGCTGATGAAAATGTAAAAGTATATCATAACATTAAAAGCATGTGAACCTCTAGCAACAGTTCACAATAATAAGTTAACATATCATGCCCTGTTAAATCACGATTTTATCAGATTTTATACAAACCACAAAACAAATTATCCCTGGTCTATTTGATATAAAGCAAAGATTTTATTAATGTATAACTTTATGGCTTAAAAATGCACTGTAAAACAAAAAAACAAAAAAAAAAAAACAATTGAAAGTTTGGTTTCACTGCTCCCATTTAACAGACTGAAATTCTTGAAAAGCAACATGTTAGCATGAGTAGTTTGGCCTATTCCTTTAAAAAAAAACACTTTTGTTTAAAATACTATTAATAGCCTATTTGAACTTTGTCAACCTGATCAAAATCAGTATGGCAAAACCAAAATGCATGAAGCCATTTTGTTGTTATGTGAAGAGAAAACAGAGATGATTTCTTTAAACACTTAAGACTATGTGTAAAGGTCATTGATTTAAAAGGGAAAACTTTTTATTATATATAAAAAATACTTTTATAAAACGATTTTGTGTGCGTGTGGCCTACTTAAAAATATGTTTGAAACAATATGTTTGCATTATGAACACGCACATGTGTTCAGGGTCCACATTTCGCCCAGTATAATGACAGAAATGATTGTGACAAGTTAAATGGATGGAAACAAAGATGCTGATGAAACATTTTACAGTGCGCTTTGTTTCTTGACGCAGCCCACATACGAAGAAAGCTTGTTTCATTGGAAAGTAATAACTGTTGCCTGTTGATCCTCGAGCACCCCCACCCTCCGCTTGATCTGTGTGTCTGCTTCACCTGTGGAGAGTACGGACAGCTGGATATCCACAGATCATCCGCAGAAGACACACATTTGTTTCCATTTGTAACACCATCCCCCAAGCATATTGTATCTGCGATAACAGAGCCGCGCCGTGATTGGCTCCGCTCGCGACTCCGCTGAAATCCCATTGGCCCAGGCCTGAAAACACGAGCGTTTGGTGACGCCCACAACCCTTTAAATACCGAACAACTCGCCGCTGTTAGCATGTGGTGAACTGTCATCGCACTCTCGTCGACTCAAGACCCTAAAGGAGTACGAGCACATCGCTTCAACTCAATCTCTTTGACTTAATCGTCAACTTTAACAGCCAAAATGAAAGTTGTGGGACCTACCTGCGCGCTGAAGAGCGGTGAAGATGTTGTCCGCTGCCTCTCCGACCAGAGCCTGGCTATCACCAAATGCAAGATCCCGCTGCTGGACGAGCAAATGACCATGTTTCTGCAGGACATGAACAGCTGCTACAGCAAACTGAAAGAGCTGGTGCCCACGCTGCCGACCAACAAGAAAGCCAGCAAGGTGGAGATCCTGCAGCACGTTATTGATTACATCTGGGACTTGCAGGTCGAGCTGGACAGCAAGAAGAACCAGAGCTCCGCTCCCCGCACTCCCCTCACGACGCTCAACGCGGAACTGGCCAGCATCTCCGTCGAGGTAAACAGACTATATATGATACTTTCTGCTTAACTAAATTATCCATTCATAACAAGAATGTCTGTGTGAATGCCTCGACTCATGATGTTTTCCCTCTTGTTTTGCAGAACGGCTGTTCAGACGACCGAATCATGTGCCGTTAAAGCTAATGCTCTCGGTTTCACATCAACTGATCGAAGCATCGCGAATAACGAGCAAGGTGCGCTGAGGTGATGATGATGATGATGATGATGATGGACCAGAACCGCCGTGACACCTTGAACTTTGTTGGGATAGACTCCCATTCTCCTGTTGTAGAGGGAAAACAACTTTCAGTAGAGAGTCACAAAACCCCGTGGACATGAGAAGTGTGACGTGCTCTCTGAGATCTTCCCAAACACACCGATGTGTGTGTGTGTGTTAAAGCTGTGGAATCCATGGCGATTATTCACTTATAGTTCATGCATTTCCCCCCTCGGTCAAAGTTTCTCCAATGTTTTCTTAAGTCTTTAGAAAATCTTCTATTTTGCTGTAAATGTTTTCTCAGATTACTGAGCGAAAGAATGTATTGTATATTACAATGACATATGATGTGAATGCTTTATTGTGTTTTTTACAATGTATATTGTTTTTTTTATTATTAAAACAAGAAAATGAGACATATTTTGGACTTGTTTGATCTGTTTTGTATGTGGGAACGAATGAAAGTTGGACTGAGTCATGGTCCGTTTTACTTCCATTTAAAATGAGTTGGTTTCACAAGGTTAAAGGTCATTTAGCCTGTTAACACATTTCGCTGTAACATGTTTTCCTCATGTTACGACATTATTGTTACACAATTTCTGTCATTTCAAATAAATTGAGTTCTCAATTTCAACTTGATTTTGTCAGTAGTTAAACTGAAAGTGAAATTATCACTGCAGATTGTAACTTTGATTTAGTGAATAAATGAAACAAAAACAGCAATTCAATTTAGTGGGTTCATCTGTTTAAAAATGTAAATGATGAAAAACACGACAAATTCAGTTTTGCAAATACAGCTATATAAGATAAAGGTCCTATCTGATCAATATGGCATCAACAAAAGGCAAAATAAATGGAAAAGTAGGCCAATATAGTTCCCAAGAGAGGGAACTAATCTTTCCTTTGAAAAATTAAAATATTTAAATGAATAATAAAGCATTTTAATTGGTTAAGGATTGCTTCATTCATTATTCAAGTTATTTTTAGCTACAGTGATATTGTCAAACTCTTTTTAAAGCGTGTCATTCCGCTTCTTTTCACGCATCCCAGTATTTAAGCACGGGTAGCGGAAGGGTTAAGTGTTTTCCGAGAAGAAGGCAGTTCGTTATAAGATTTATTCCGTCTCCCTGGTGCAATGTTTTTCTCATTTCCCTGCGGTGTGATGCGCGCAGCTGCAGGCCTCTGCTCGGATCGGCCGGTGTGTGTGATTGTGTTTGTGTGATCGCTTTGTGCCAAGGGCAGGGGAGGGCGCAGACTGAGCGGCGCCGCCGCACACCTGGGGAAGTTCAGGTTAAATCGCTCCACATTCCTCGGCACACAGCTGATTGAAACATTAACAAACAGTAATCCGCAAGCCCGGGCTGCAGATGGGCCGGGAACACGGCCAAGGAACTCTCACTCCCTCTGTATAGTTTCCCACATACTACAACGAAAGCTTCTTTTAATAAGAACTTAGCGCATTTAAACATAGCGCCACACATTATACAGCCAACTTTTCCACTGGAACATCAACTTAACACTAACAGCACGCGCTTTGACTTAAGAACACGTTGTTTTCAGGCCAGTGCGAGATATTTAAATTAATTATAGCTAAAAAGTTTATGCAGTTAGCAATTTAATGTTAATTAAGGGGCATTTAGCCTATGCATGGAAGTATTGAATCTTCTCTGACAGACGTAAATAAGGCCAAATACATTTTTAGTAAATCCGTATGTTCGTCGTTTTCATTGAATGATACTTAGCCTACCACTTACAGCCTATTAATATGACAATCCCTTTTCAAGAATAAAGTTAGTTTTGTAGTTGAAGCGGGACATTTGGGCTTCTAGCGCCTCTCAGTGGTAAAACACACACTTTGGGTTTCCATCTTTTATGGTGACTTTCCATATGAATGGATTTTATACTGTACAAACTGTGTATTCGGTCCCCTAACACCACCCTCACAGAAAACTTTCTGCATTTGTACATGTATAAAAACATAATTTGGTATGATATTATTCATGAAATTTCTGGTATTATGGGGATATTTTTTCCTCACAATATACAGTACCAGTCAAAAGTTTGGAAACATTACTATTTTTTATGTTTTTGAAAGAAGTCTCTTATGCTCATCAAGCCTGCAGTAAAAACAAACAAACAAAAAAAAAACAGTAATATTATGAAATATTATTACAATTTAAAATAATGGTTCTCTTTTTTAATATACTTTAAAATGTAATTTATTTTTGTGATGCAAAGCTGAATTTTCATCAGCAAGTACTCCAGTCTTTGGTGTCTTATGATCCTTCAGAAATCATTCTAATATGCTAAAAATATTAATGTTTCCAAACTTTTGACTGGTACTGTATAAGGGGGTACCTGAACACCACACACACACACACACACACACACACACACACACACACACACACGTGTTCATGCTTTATGGGGACTTTCCAAATAATGGTTTTTATACTGTACAAACTGTGTATTCGGTCCCCTAACACCACCCTCACAGAAAACTTTCTGCATTTGTACATGTATAAAAACATAATTTGGTATGATATTCATGAAATTCTGGTATTACTTATGTTATGGGGACATTTTTTCCTCACAATATAGGGGGTACCTGAACACTACACACACACACACACACACACACACACACACACACACACACACACACACACACACACACACACACACACACACACACACACACACACACACACACACACACACACACACACACACACACACACACACACACACACACACACACACACACACACACACACACACGCTTTATGGGGGCTTTCCAAATATATAATGGTTTTTATACTGTACAAACTGTATATTCTATCCCCTGAGGAGAAGAATTTTGAAAATTGCCATCTTTGTGGGGACATTTTGTCCCCATAATGTAGGGTTTACCAGGACCACAAATATACACACGAACTGTACAAACTGTATATTATATCCCATAAGCCCATAAGGAAACATTATGCATTTTTACATTTTCAAAAAAACATAATTTAGTATGATTTATAGCCGTTTCCCCTAATGGGGACCAAAAAAAGTGTCAAAATGACTGGTATTACTCTTTGTGGTCCTCATAATGTACCAGGAGTGAGCGCACGCACGCACACACGCACACACACACACACACACACACACACACACACACAGAGCTAAGGGTACATTCCATACACTTGTACTGTTTTTAGATAACGCTTGTTACAAAACAACAAGCAAAACCTAACCAAAAACGTACTCAATTTTTACAATTAAAATAACCCCCAACAACTTTATTTACAAATGAGGGAGTCCTCAAAAGGAGCTTTTGTCAGATTTATCTCACTTCTTGGTACAAATGTATCATCAAAATAAAAAAGCAGGCACGCACAAACTGCAGAACATACGTGTCACGTTTAAATAGAACTTTTATTTACAACAATATCAACATCAAGCAAAATAATTAAGTGTAATGTAATTTACATCCTGTAAAACGTGAGCTTATCTTCCATGTTCACACCCCTCCGTCAACCAGTTCGGAAAACACACCAGAATAACCTCAATTTCCCGGAATTATCATTTCAAAATATACTTTGTCGCAATCAACAGTAATCTAGCGAAATGAACACAAATGATAGCGTTGCTTTCCTGAAAAGACTGAAGAGACTGACTTATTATTAGTTTCCCCATTGAATTTCATTCCCGCATCTGGGAATCAGCATTATTTGAAGTCACTGAAGGTAAAGACTTGACTAATGAAGCGGCCGAGGATCACTGCAGACAGAATGGATTGACAGAATGGATTCCTTATTACTCGTACTTTCAAAAAGCACACGAGAGGCTCTTAAAAGTGGTTTAAGAAACGTTTTAAAACGAGGTGTGTGAGTCTTGGCAGTTCTGTAGATAATTCAAAACCATTCAAATCTTACAAAACTGAAGAGCGAATAAACCGCATGATAGAGAAACCCTCAAAAAGCACAGACAATACTGCTAAAATATTAACTGGCCTCAAAAATAAACAGGTATACTTGGTTTTGTATGTATACAGTATATAGTACAAAATCATAATATGTAGTAATATGTTCATATGATATGTACCTTTTACTCTGCGCATTAGCGCAAACACATATAAATGGATACACTTCTGTAATCAAACTTGAGGAAACAGAAAAAGAAAAGACTGAAAAAAATATCTTTGGATTGTGCATGTTTCTTAAAGGTAGATTCTGAAGAACCGACAGTACGACGCAGAGAGAAAGTGAGTTATTTTCATTAGTAAGAGCTAGCTTAAAAAGCAACATCAAGCATAATCTTTGCGTATCATCTGAAAATTTGCACCATTGTTTTTTTTTTGTTGTTTTTTTCGGTCAGAAGAACAAATGGAAATGAAAATAAAACGATGAAACCATCACATGAAACCAATAAAGTGCCATCCAAACATAATGGCGGTCATTGTTGAAAAAGAAAAGAAAAATAGGCTGTGCTGGAAAAGATAAAAATAAAATATTTTCTCCCTTTGATAAAAGTTAGAATAGATGTAAAACCCAGAGCAGTATTGACCTAAAATATAGATAAGATGGACCTAACCAAGTCCAAACTCTGTGCAAAAAAAAGGTATGTAGTAAAAGCATGTATGGTACATATGTAGCATACAGTATTTACAATTCCAATCTTATTCACACACACACACAAAAAAAAAAAAAATAATAATCCTGTCTAATACTGCAGTACCTTTTGCTTTTTGTTGACACACCACTTCGGTGGATTGAGAGGAGGATTATTGCTTTGATATGCGTAAGTGATGAAGTCCTGGTGCTTACAATTCCCACGGTTTTCATTCAAAAAGAGGCTTGTCCGAAACAAATTCAAAATAGACAATATGCACATAATCGTTCTATAAGGCTAGAAAAGCAAGAAATATATTGCAACTATCCTTTTCCGTACTAGCCTTAAAATAAAGTGCTCCCCACACTGTCAAGTTGTACCACAACCGTTCCTACTCTGTTCCCCCTGGTGGTTATGTTGTGTACTGCAGTACAGCCACGTGGGACAGGAGAGAGAGAGCCTGCTGCGCTCGCTACTGGGCACATTCCCCAAAAAGAGAAGGCTTGAGTCTCTCTCTTTCTCTCTCTCTATCTATCCCCTTTCCATGTCTTTCTCTCTCCCTCAGTCAAGTTTTCACTGAAGAGTTCCAGCGATTTCTCCTCTGCGAGGCGGATGTTATAGCTTCGTGTTGACGTTTCCTCAGTGGACTGATGTGCGAGTCCGAGTTAGACTCCAGCTTTGACAAGAGATGGCTCGTCGCCTCAGCAGTACTTCTGTGAAACACATTATACATGCACAGATAAGTAAAGGTAACATGTGACGCGTTATAAAGGAGAACTCCGGTCAATTTTAACATTGAGCTAATTTTTTTGTAAATTTGGAGTGCTGTCAATACAGAGAACAATGACAAAAATGTGAAAGATATGTATAAAAATGATGTTATTTAAGCCAGCGCAAATACCTGTGTTTACATCCTGTTTTCGGTTGAAGTCCAAAGTAGTCGAATGCCGAGTTCATGCGCATAGGTTTAGTTACCTATGATCACGCGCGTGAACTCGGCAATCGACTACTTTGGACTTCAATGGAAAACAGGGTGTAAACACAGGTATGTGCGCTGGCTTAAATAACATAATTTTTATACATATCTTTCACATCTACTGCAGTCAGATTCACTCGTGTTCACTTAGAAGGAATCACTCACATTTTCTGTGCACTTGTAATGACACATCAAGGATGTTAAGAGGCTAAAAGCAGGTTTAAAACTTGCCCCATTGAAGTCTACAGGGTGCAAATTTTAAAAAGAGGATAACACGGTGTAGGCAACACCGATTTTTGTCGTTGTTCTCTGTATTGACAGCACTCCAAATGTACAAAAAAATGAGCTCAATGTTAAAATTGACCAGAGTTCTCCTTTAATGCAGTTATGCGTAAGTAACTGAATCCGTACCTGATCGGGTCCCATCGGCATGCGTCCCATGCCCATGGCACTCATGCCCATCTGGCCCTGCATTGGGGGCATCTGCCCAGCACCGTTGCCATTTACACCCCCCTGCATGGAACCGTTCATCATCATTCCCCCGTACTGTCCCGGCGCCCCCTGCTGGGGATATTGCTGCTGCTGGGAGTATGAACTAGGAAACGGATAAAACAGGAGAAAGATTTAAATACGCCCTTAAGGCTTAACTGGTAGCACTTTGTTTTACAGTCCCCATGTACATACCATGAACTTATTACAGCAATTAACTGGGTAATAACTCTGACCCCACTCCTAAACCTAACCCATGTAGTTACCTTATATTATCCAGTATGTAAGCACACTGTAAGTACACATACTGTCAAATAAAGTGCGACCACTTAACTCTACTAAAGACCATGCATTCATGTGACTGACAGGTTCAATTCACTTAACACTTTAAATGCTGTATATGTGAAGCTCATTATTAGTTCATGTTAACTCATGTAGTTAACTAATGTTAACTAACGAACCTTATTGTAAAGTATGACCAGTTTTTCATTTATTTAGCACAATGTGCCACATCGGCATTGTTTTAGTGCTATTTATACTATTTATATTATTTTTACTATTATAATATTTATTAATAATTTTGTTATGTGCTTTCGCCATTTTCATGAGTTTTTTTTTCCCATTTCTGTTTTAGTTAATAACAACCCTGCTTTTTGCCAATAAATTTCATCTTAGAACTGAGCATAACTAGAAAAGCTGATTTATATGTAATAACAATAATATATAGTAATAAATATTATATAAAACAATAATATAATATCTAAAAAATTTAATATTAAAATTACATATACTTTATTTGTATATATTTTTACTTTTATAACTATAGTAATTTCCATAACATTTTCAAGACTTAAGGGCCGTTCACAACCAGAACAATAACTATAATAATAACTATATTAGCATCCATATTATATTGTTCTGTTTATTCTAAACACAATTATGTCATCTGCTGCTTTAAATGCTCAAGCTCTTTAAAGCAGGAAGGATTCTGATTGGCTGGCTATTTTTATTGTTCATCAGCTGAAAAAAATAATAATATGAAAGTGATTACAATATTGTTTCTGCTATTCTTTTATGTATATCTTTGTCGTACTTGGTGTGAACGGGCCGTTAAGTATGGAAGCTTGTTTCCACCACAAAAAAAAAAAAAAAAAAAGATAATTGCGACTTTTTATCTCACAATTGCGAGTTTACATCTCGCAATTCTGACTTTATTTCTCAGAATTGCGAGATATAAAGTCAGAATTGCGAGATATAAAGTCGCAATTGCGTGTTATAAAGTAAGAATTCTGACTTTTTTTCTCACAATTCTGACTTTATATCACGCAATTGGGAGATATAAAGTCAGAATTGTGAGATATAAACTATTCCCCCTTAGAATTGGACTTTATATCTCACAATTCCGAGAAAAGATGTCAGAATTGCGACATATAAACTCGCAATTATGTGTTATAAAGTCAGAATTGCGTGATATAAAGTCAGAATTCTGAGATATAAAGTCAGAATTGCGTGATATAAAGTCGCAATTGCGAGAAAAAAAGTCAGAATTCTGACTTTATAAGACGCAATTGCGACTTTATATCTCGAAATTCTGACTTTATTTCACGCAATTCTGACTTTATATCTCGCAATTCTGAGAAATAAAGTCAGAATTGTGAGATGTAAACTCGCAATTGTGAGATAAAAAGTCGCAATTATCTTTTAAAATGTTTTATTCAGTGGCGGAAACAAGCTTCCATAGTTAAGTGCATTTTTCAAGGACTGAAGGAAAAAATGATCTGACATTTCCACCCGCTTCCATGCTGCATAAGGGTTTAGAACTTACTTATTCATGGGCATGGGCCCCTGTCCCCAGCCTTTCATCTCTGCTGACTGGTACATGGGATTGCTCTGTGGGTGCTGTTGCATCATGGGATTCTGAGGGCCACCCATACGACCAGACATCATATTGTTAGGGGGGCTGCTGCCTGTTGCCACAAATGAAGGGTCCCCCTGCTGGCCCATACCTGCAATCACAACACACATATTTACAGGAAAGCAAGAATAAAGTGCATTGCGCATAATTTGCAATTGATATACCCAAGGTAATCGATATTCTATTCCAATGCTGTAAACCACCATGTTATTTTATAGCGCATTTCAGGAGTGTTTCTAGCTTTTTTATTAGTACTCAGGCACAGACCCCACATAAACAAAAATGTATAGTCTGCATATTTTCATAAAATTGTAAATATATGGACATAAATTGTCTTTCCCTGTAGTAGAGAGTCGTTCACAATGTGCACGAAATCTGCTCATGAGAGCGGGGGTAACCTGTCACTCACATGAGATCGCAGCAATAGCAAACCACAACCATCCAATCAAATCCCAATGGACAAAATAAAGCCCCGCCCTACTTTTTCTCTTGTTTGAGAAGCCGTTTCACTCGGACACGGGTGACAATATTTCATGATGACTTTAAGCAATGAGATCCCAATATGATAACTATCCTACCATAGTTGCCTCCATAGTTAAAGGCCTGCTGGCCGGGCTGGTTCATTGGGGGTCCTCCCATTGGACTGTCCATTCCTGTGGGAGCTGTGACATTAGGAGGGGGACTGAAGCCTCCGGCAGCAACCTGTTGCTGTTGATGCTGCTGTTGTTGCTGCATCATCATCATCATCCTTTGTCTTCTCATCTGCAGAAACGAAGAAAACAATCTTACATCAAATCATAAACTTCAGTTACTTCGGTAAAGTATGACACAAGCAACTCCATGTGACAAACACAAGCGCATATTTTGAAAACGGTCTGCTTATACCTCTGTTTGAAGATTCATCATTTCTCTGCTGCGCTGGGCCATCATCTGAGCATTCAGAAAACCAGGCTGAAAGATGAGGAAGAGGTGATATTAGAGAGAGAAAATTAACATATGTGAGGTTTCAGATTTTATCGGAGGAAGAAAAAAAGTACCTGTCCACCCATGCCTGGCTGCATGCTGGGTCTCATGCCAGGGTTTCCGGGCGGGTTGTTATCTGGCCTCATCACCATGCCCTGCCTGCTCTGGTTCAAAAACTGCAGCAAAGACACATCCAGATGTTATGAGGTTTCATCAAGTAACATCATTCATTACAGTTAATCTGCCGGAAGGGTAAAATAATTAAATCATCAAGTAAATATCAGTCCTTGTGTAAATATAGGATTTCAAGTTTCAATTATGGTTTATTTCGAATCTAAAATATATGTTCGATTTTACAACAACAACAAAAAAGACACTTTTTCTACTGTTTTGGATGTTCAGTTCTGGAGTTATATTAATGTCAAAAGCACTGCTTTTTCTGCAATTCTCAGATGTGCTTGAAATTGGGAAGCCAAATTTGTAAAGTTAAAATTTCACAGAACAAAAATTATGTATATTTCAATATAACCTTCTTTTTAAAAAAAATATTATTTTAAAAATTAAAATTATTTTTTTTTAAAAATGCAACTATTTTATAATGCAATATTGCAACTATTTATTACTGAATTTTTAAAATGACATTATTGTGCGTACGTTATTAATTAAAATTTACACGGCTTAAATATACAAAAATGTTCAACTGTAGTCGTCATGCAAAATGCAAGCCTTTTAATATGCTTATTTCAATAAGTTATTTCATTTTATAAAGATATTTTTGTCATAAATATTCTTCCATATGTGGTTAAGCTACATAAATTTCATAGTGTTTTTAATGTGAATGTGTAAAATATACAAACATTACAAGTAAATGTTTTATATAAAATGGTGTCCCAGTTTTCTGTGTCATAGCAAAAAGATCTGACTAAATGATAATAATTTTCCTCCATTAATTATTATTAATTAATAGTCCCAGCCCTACATTACACAAAATATTATAGGCACTAGAAACTAGAATTTCTAAAACGTGGATCAGCTGTAAAAGCATGTTAATCGATTACACTTCCTCGTTTTTGTCCGTTGAGTGCTGCTCACCTGCTGTCCCTGCAGTCTCTGCTGGAGCTGTAGTCTGAGAGGCTTGGCCGTGTTCACCATCCGCGGTCTCATCATGTTCGCACGAGGATGCATAGCGCCCATTCCGGGAAAACCACCCTGCTGGCTCATCTGACTCATCATGGGGTTAAACCCTGGTCCAGACTGGGGACCAGGTCCAGGGCCGGGACCAGGGTTGGGACCAGGGCCATATCCGCCCTGCATCCCCATGGATGGGGGGCCTGGGTAGCCCTGCCCATACATGCCCTTGGGCTCCATACCCATAGACGAGTCAGGCCCCGGACAAGGACCAGAGAAGTGGTCTGTCGGAGGGGGCTGGTCTGAACTATGACCCTAAAGGGAGAAAAGAGAAAGACATTGTTTTTCAGGGAATGTGAATGGATGGTTGCTCTAACATTTCTAACTCCACAGCGTTACAGAAAGTGAACACATCTGTTCCATGAAGCAGGTCGGCTGAGTACCTGGTTGATGAGATCCGGTATGCCAAGGGCACGGTCGATCTCCTCCAGAGCAATGACGTCAGTGTTGTTGAGTAGAGAGTCCAGCTGGTCCAACAGAGCTCGCTCATCACTCTGACCCTCAGTGGTGGATGGAGGGACCAGAAGATCATCCAGAGAGTTATTAAATGGCAGCCTGATACATAAAAAGCAGAGGGCAAAGAGGACGCTATTAACTTTTGGGTGTAAAAACCATCTAAACATCGTTGCAACAGAATAAATTTACTTGAGAAGCAATGAGATGCACTTCAGAGTGCAGAGAATACATCTTGAATTAAGTACTTTTTTGGTTTTAAGAATAAATCGAACAAAATTTCGTGCTTAATAAAAGGGGGGACATTTCATATAAATGATATAAACTTAACTTAATGCAAATCTTATTTGACATGTACATTTATAAAATGATATATGAAGAGTTCAGATGCAAAAGCCTCTAAGTGCCATCTGAAATTTTCTTCTAGAATGATCATTTTTATCAAGCTCGTATATTTAAATTCAATAATTTCACTTAAATGGCAATCTTCATGAAAGATGAAACCTGTCAATTTGAAAGGGCTTTGGGGAGAAAATGTGTGACTGGATGTGAGGATATGATCCATTTGAAAGTGCTATATAAATGCCACATTCATTCATTCATTCATTCATTCATTCAAGTGAATAAGTCTACACTAATTTTAAGTATTTAGCATCAATGAAAGCAGGCAAATGATCTAAAACTGTAGATCTAGTGTAGCATAATTTAATTGACCTGTTTGCATTCTGTGGTCCCTCCATTCCCATCCCACTGTCTGGCCATGAAGGGGACTGTGGTGGAGGTGCCTGCCCTCTGAACGAATTTATACCCATTCCTACATCATAAGGCCCTGCAAAAACAACATCAAGCCGTTTAAAAGATTTAATTTGATATATTACCCGTTTTAATAGGCACACACTGCTGGACTGTAGCTATTCTGAATTAACAGCACTTACCCATATCCATCAACTGCTGCTGCAACATGGATCTGGTTGCAGGAACGCTGTTAGATCGGTTAACCATGGGTCCTCCCATCATGCTCTTAGGATTGTGGTCCATGCCTGCACGACCCATGCCAGGGTGTCCGACAGGGCTGCCGGTGGAACCAGACATTCCCCAATCTCCTGCACCAGCCATAGGGGGCCGATTGGGCATTCCCATTGGCCTGTTTGGACCTCCTGGGAACAAAATGGTGGAAATGTTAAAAATCCCTCTATGGAATGAATGTATGCATGGTTTTACAGTTACATTTATGTTTAAACGTTGAATATGAGACTCACCCATGCCCATCTGGTTGTCAGTGTGCTCCTGTTTGACAAGAGAGGAAGGGGCGCTCCTCCTACCCGTCATGCCCGGCCCGCTCAAGGGTTTACCATCGACAGACACTGCCCTCTGGAAGGGCACACGTTGACCAGGGCCCATACCAACAACTTCCCGGTCTGGAACACATAATGATGCATACAATTCCACTAAGAATAAACACAATGGGCAGCAGTTTTGGTAATCTACGTGGTCATCTGCAGTTACCTTTAACATATTTGTCCAGTTCATTTTCTGTTGAAGTTTACATGTTGTCATCTAGTCAGATTAAATTTTCAACATCCTCTCCTGGCTTTGAGGCCCTCGAGGTTTTGTGACTCACCATGTGCGGTGCTGTTAGGTCCATTGCCTTGCTTATTGCCCCCTTCCATCCCTCCGGTTCCAGAATCAGCAAACATTCCAGAACCTGAATTCCTCAGCCCTCCAAGAATACTCTCCAAGTTATCCAGCTGGAAAAACAAAACAAAAGGATTGATTTTAGAATAATAAACAAATAATAGACCCTTTGCATATCAACAAAACCTAATTTAGTAACTGGCATTATTTTTCATAATGTGTAAAGATATTCCAAAAACCCTAATTTTTAAGTATTGACTTAGAAGGGTTTTTAAATATTCGAGATATATATATAGATCGATAAATATGCTAATTAAAGTTTCTCTTATGCTCATAAAAAATACAGTTATACTGCTAAATATTATTACAATTTAAATTATCTCTTTTCTAATTTAATATGCTTCAAAATGCAATTTATTCCTGTCATGGAAAAGCTGAATTTTCAGCTTATGCTACTTAATATTTTTATGGAAACCGCAATAATATAATCCAAATAATCAACCATGAATACCTCATCGGGTGGTTCGATCTTGACTTTGCCCTCCTGGTTGTTAGAGTTGGAGGTTGTGACCCCTGACCCATGCCCTCCAGTGGCCCCTCTCCCTTCCAGCTCCTCCAGCTTTGGCTTGACCTCTGTGGCATTGGGCTCTTTGGAGTCATCCTTATTGAGGAGGTAGTGAAGAAGGGCTGGGGGCTTTTTTCCTTCTTTCGGACTGTGCTGCTCCTGTTTGAGATCCAGATTCCTCCCTTCAGCGCCTGGGTGTTCCGAACCAAGAGAGGCCTTGCCAGTAGCCTCGGCTGTGATGCGAGCCACCTCATCGGGTGTGTTTCCATTTTGAAGAAGCTTGTGGAGTATCTTGTGTTTTTCCTGTAAGGTGTGAGTACTGTGATGTCCACCGGGACAAGCCGTGGACGACACCCCTCCCGAGCCTTGCTGATTTAGGTTAATCCCTGATGATGAACCGGAGGAGGAGGACACCCCCGTCGATGAAGGACTCATCATGCCACTTCCTGCCTCCTTTGAGTCGGAACCCATTGGAGTGGAGGCGCGACCTGGGACGGGTCCACCAGTCGCAGTCCCAATCCCTATCTCTTCAGTTGGGGATGTGAGCAACTGAAGTAATTTCTTGTGGCCCTTTCCGTCAGGGACTCTCCGGTTGACTTCCGCCCCAGTGGAACCGTCCTTGTTGGACTGACTGTCCGGCTTATCCGTGGTCTCTGATGAAGAGGCCTGTTGTTGATCCAACCCTGTGCTGTGAGCACTTGACGGGCTCTTGGAGTCACCAGCGCTGGGTTTGTTGTTGCCGGTCTGACCTTGCTGACTGGACTGGGTCGAGTTGATGCTGGGAGAGCTGTCGGATTTGTGGGCAGGTGAGTTGAGAGCTGAAGGTAGAGAAGAGCCAACACCTTCACTTATGGCCTGGAGAGCATTCAATGAGCTGCTAGAGAAGGTGTTCCCAACTGATGGACCAGAAGATCCACCACTACCGCCCATACCTACGGGACCCATGGGAGAGTGCATGCCTGCAACATCAAAAAAGTAAAGAAACAATAGTCAAATCTTGATGTTTGTTTTCTAATGGAGCACTAAGCTCAAAGTATACTTAAGGTTTTTATGCATACACTAGGGTCCGTATACATGATGCAAATGTAATCATCAGCATAGTATGCGTGTACTATACAAAGCAGTCCGATTTTTCTACCAACAAGTACAATGTACGCTCAGCTCCCACATGCACCTTGAAGTTTTAATGCACTAACTAGTTTGCCCACAAGATGGCAAAACTGCCAATGCCCGTTGTTTCACAGTCAAAAAAGAAACCAATGAGACAAAAAACTACTGGAGACAACAAAAGATGGCCATGTTGACGAGCGCTCGTGTGAAGGAATAAAGAGACACACGCAGCTCTGGTTTAAATGAGTAAAGACATTTTTATCTGTGATAACTTCTGAAGAGAAATAGAGCAGATTCACTAAACAAGGCAAAACTTTCTAGTGTGCATGTATTTATTGAGTGTTCATGCATCAAATGGAGTATACTTTGAAAGGCTTAACCTTACGCATACGCCAAGCATTAATGTCAAAACTGAAGTATATTTTAGGCTTAATAGACAAAATACTAAAGTATTTTAATAACAAATGAAATCTGGACATTTGTCTTATATTTTCTGTCTTTGGTTTAAAGGCAAAACTGATTTAAATTCAGTTAAATTAGTTAAAATACCAATAAAAAAATAGACAACCATACCTATTTATTGTAAGGTAAGAGCATGATCAAATTAGCAAAAATATTTATTAAACGAATACATAAGGTGTTTGGGACAAGTAGAACTTTAGGAATGATGTGTTCGAATGCTGTGGACCTGAGCAAAGCTTTCTATGGAATTCTGTTAGATTATGCAGGCCTAATATTCCAACCATTTAATCTAAACTGCAAAAACAGGACACATACCTCCAGGTGAGAAGGGACTTGCACCCATTTTAGGACTCCCTCGAATCCGTGGCGACCCTATGAGGTTCTGTTGAGTAGGATTCATACCGGGGCTTCCTTGCGAGGGACTTGTCATGCCCATTCCATAGCCACCACCATGAAACTGACCCTGTTGGTGTTGATTCATGCCAGGATGGCCCATCTGATTCATAGAGTTCATCTGATTCATAGAGTTCATCTGATTCATAGAGTTCATCTGATTCATGGAGTTCATCTGATTCATGGAGTTCATCTGATTCATGGAGTTCATCTGATTCATTGAATTCATCTGGTTCATTTGATTCATCTGATGCATCGGGTTCATTTGATTCATCCTGTTGCCTGGGCCGTACATAGGTCCTCCTCTGGGTCCCATGTGACCTTGCTCGTTCATGCCGTAGCCCCTGGGATTGCCCATGGCCATCTGGGTATTCGGATTGGCATTGCCCATAACTGTTCGCATTACACCACCCTGGTTGGGTCTGTATCCATTTTGCTCCCTGTGTGAAAGAGATTGAGATGAGGACGAGGACAGCACAGAGGTATTTTCATGTAAAATCAGAGTAGTGTGTAACTGTTGGCTTTGGGCAAAGCTGCACAAACCTCTGCAGAAGATGTGTAGAGAGGAATGTGACCGGGTCGTTGGTGATGGGGTTTCGGCATAGCTCGCTACGCGTTTGTGCCGTTACTGGAGTGCCATCTGACAAAGAGAACCGATAGAGTGGAGTCTCAGCTCTGCCATGAGCATATGCTGAAAAAAAGAAAAAAACACCATTAATATAACAAAAGTACTCAATCTGTCAATTTCACACCTCATGCAAAAGCAGCATGTTAGCAAGTTACAGAATTCACACTTCCATTTTGTCTTTCAACATCTTTTCTCAAAGTACATGGAGTCATTTATTTAATTTAAACACCAAACTGTGCAATGGAATGTGATGACATGTTTCCAAAGTTATTAAAGTTTTTTTTATCTATTTTTTATATATTATGTATATTTGTTACACTATACTTTGTGTTATATTACCTTAGCATTAAAATACAGGGTTAGTTCACCCAAAAATAAAAGTCCCTGTCATTAATTACTCACCCTGATGTCATTTCAAACCCGTAAGACTTTCGTTCATCTTCAGAACACAAATGAAGATCTTTTAATGAAATCTGAGAGATTTACCACTTCGAAGCTTCAAAAAGTCAATAAAAAGATTGTAAAACTAATCCATATGAATGGAGAGGTTTAGTACACATTTTCTGAAGAGACTTGATCGCTTTATATGATGAACAGATTGAATTTAGACTTTTATTCACATTTAAACATTGATCAGTGAACATAAACCGAAGCTCAACTGAACCTGCTTGATGCGCGAGTACAAACCTAACTGGTTCTTGCTGAAGCTTAAACGTGCTGTTACACGAGAATGAACCTCATTGGTTCTTGCTGAAGTTCAAACGCGTAACACATGAAAATGAACCTCATTGGTTCTTGCTGAAGTTCAAACGTGCTGCGTAACAGACAAAAATGAACCTCACTGGTTCTCACACGTCACGCGAACGTCCTTGAGCTTCCGTTTACCACAACTGATGTATTGATGAATGCTTAAATATTGTATGAATAAAAGCCTAAATTAAATCTGTTCATCATATAAAGCGATCAAGTCTCTTCAGAAAATTTGGACTAAACTGCTAAATTCATATGGATTAGTTTTACAATCTCTTTATGAACTTTTTGAAGCGTCAAAGTGGTAATTGTGTAGCTGTCAATGGATGGACAGAAAACTCTCAATTTCATCAAAAAGATCTTCATTTGTGTTCCCCAGATGAACGAAAGTCTTAGGGGTTTGCAACGACATCAAGGTGAGTAATTAATTAAATGAATTAAACATTTCTTTTAGAAAAATCTAAACACTAGAAAAATAGACACTAGCATGGATTTTTATTTATATTTTGCTATTGGAACAAATGGGAACGCAACAAATATATTTGCTATAGCTTCCATTCACCACTATAGAAGTTTAACCAGCTATGACGCTTCTGAGAACCCCAGAAATGTTGAAAGGGTTCGCACTAGAAATGAAAAGATCCATGCAGGTGTACTACCACATACCTTCATGATAGTGTCTCTTGTAGGACCAGGGCTGACCCTCGCTGCGATGAAGGAACATCTGCATACACCTGCGCACTAAATCCTCCCAGCCAGGACGCATGGTGGTGTGCAACAGGCTCTGCTGCTCGATCTCGATCAGTTTACCTGTAGTCAAATGCATTTTAATATTATCTCATTATTTGGTCACAGCTGTCACTTTAAGACCTGACGTAAGGATCCATTTTACTGTTACACATGCGTTTTCTTACTCAACAATTACGCTCACTTAAAACATAACTGACTGTGTTTACGTGAATACTCACCAAGACCGGGATTTTGACATTGTGTATTTGACATTATTGTGTATTTGACACTATTGTGTATTTGACTGTAAAAGCTGCGAAAAAGAACTCAATTTAGTACTGAGAGGCGGCTTTATGTGCATGCACTTTGGGTGTGAGCACAAAATCTGCGTGAATGAGTACAATTATTAAATTCAAGCCCTTGTAACACCAACAATATTCATCCAGAGGAAATGAAACGAGCGAAGAGGGGCGGGTTTGTGTGTCAACTCGCTGTCGGAGAGTTGAGAGAATGAGAAAGCGCAGCTGGTATCGTGTATCTATTCTGTGGAAAATTCAGATATTTCAGTATCAGTATGTATTGAAAAATCTATATTTTTGAAAACACTACATTGCACTTAGTTATTTTAGATGCCTTTTTTTAAAAGACTACAATTGAAAAATGTATATTTTTCAAGTATATGTCATTATATGTGTGTGTATTAGGGCTGTAGTACTCGAGTCCGGTCTTGGACTCGAGTCCGGACTCGAGACCGCTTTTCTATGGTCTCGGACTTGTCTCGGACTCGCTGGTATTCGGACTCGGACTTGTCTCGGTCTCGGCCACTGGTCTTGCCAAATATGGCTTTTGGTCTCGACCGAGTCCAGGTGTCTTTATTATGTTCCCAGTATTCACACATACGTCGCCGCGATATTAAAACAAAATATTATTGGAGGGAAAGTGAAACACTGGCCACCTAATAATATGGGCATTTTGGCTCTTTTTCGTGAGCCGGCTCGTTTCACTCAGCTCACTGAAAAGAGCCGGCTCTTTTGACTCACAAACGGCTCTTTAAAAAATAAATGTTTAAATAAACTCGCTGAAAGTCCACCGCTAGTGCAACGTGAATATTCACATTTTTAATTGTCCATAAAACCCAGAAAACTAGTCTGCTTGCCTTGCACATCTAATTAATTAAGTTTTCCGACTTTTTTTCTTACCTTTCCTTCTTTGCCACGAGTGGTAGACTGGCTGTTTTAAAATATAGCTAATATCGAAACAAAATAACCCAGCTCATAACTTGCAGGTTTGCTTAGTGGCAAACTTTTTTCATTTGATTGCTTCAACCGCCACCCACCTGAATTTAATTTTCGTCACGTCATCCGCCCGATCCGCGGTTTATCCGCATCTCTAGTGTGTGTGTGTGTGTGTGTGTGTGTGTGTGCGTGAGTTGGCTCGGCTCAGTTTAATTGGTTGACATCGCGTGTATGATTGACAGGAACAGATTGTGAGGCTGATCAGACAGTCGAAACGAATGTGTGTGCGCCTTTAGGCCTATATAATTATTATTTTTTGTTGTTCTTTGAATGTCAATTATTTAAAATAAAATTATTAAAATTACTAAATAAAAAATTATTATTAAATTATTCATTATTTCATTATTACATAATGATTTAATTTCTAAAGGCTAGCCTATATTTTTTAGCAGACTTTTTTTTTCCTGTCCTGGACTTGGTCTTGACTCGGACTCGAACCTTTTTGGACTCGGTCTTGACTTGGACTCGAACCTTTTTGGACTCGGTCTTGTCTTGGACTCGACAAAGGTGGTCTTGATTACAGCCCTAGTGTGTATATGTGTTTTTAAAAGAGCTTATTAACCTGCTAATTCAGTTTAATGCTATTCCTCTATCTCAGTTCATAATTGCAATATTCACATTCATTCTATGTAAATTCACTTTGTAAACACTCTTATCGCCTTTTTAATATCCTGCAGTGTATATCATGGTTTCATTAACAGTATTTAATGAGCTTAAGTCATTTTAATTAAAAATCATTCAATTTCTGTCATGACGACTTTTCACCTTGTATTGTAGACGAAATCAAAGAAAAACTTCACAAGTAATTTCACTGATGAGATTTACATTGAGCTCAATGGCACCATGGTCAATTTTACCTGTTAGTTCGTGTCTAGTGCTGAATCTTTCTGTCCTCTCAACTGCCGTCACTCTTCGTGCAACACAAATCATACACGACTGCAGGTCTGAAAAACAGAAAGAAAACCCTCTTTATACTTAAAATGCACTGCAAAAAAACAGACCTCAATCTGAATAAAAGTATTGAAATGTATAAATTTACAACTGACCTTCCCCTTCCTCCATCATTGCTTTAGGCTGCGTGAGAGCGAAGCATTGCATAGTCTCGTAGCGCGGCCCACCGGACCCTTCTTCACCTCCAGGACCGCCATGGCCGAACTTTACCAGCATGCGGCAGTTAAATGTGTGACTCTTCTGACGGGAAGCATCACCACCCCATGACACACTGTTGGGACCTTAACATACATACAAAAAAGTTTTGCTTTAATCAAGTGGCATCATGAATTATGTATGAACAGTCAAAGAGCAATATTCACTTAACACACTGTTTTAGATTAATACAGTGGCATTCGTACCATTGCTTTTGGGCAAGTTTTTATGCAATTCTTCCCTGTCTTCCTCATGCAGTATGTTGTAGATGCTGGTGTTGATCAGCTCCTCCTGTTTATACTGCAGATACTGAGTCACATTATCTGACACAAACACAATGCTGCCTTCACGACTCACCACAAACAAAAACCCATCCAGAGCCTGAATGAGAGAAAAAGATGCAGAATTAATATTATTAATTCATTATGAATAAATACGGGTTACTCGTATATTAAAAAATGAGCCTAAATACTTTTAACTTGTTTTAATAATTTCCCAATCCTTTGGAAACTTCATATAAGACACTAAATTATAATTGCAAATGTTCTACAGGTGACCCTTGACCTTTAGGTCTCTAATCTAACCTGTAGTAACAGAGGGCCCAGATGGTCCTTGTCGATGACTCCTGGACCAGTAGAGGAGACATCCGCCTTCTGGACATCATCATCGCCACATGAGCTTTTACCTGTGTGATGTGCGATTAAAAACCACATATTAGAAATATTTGAGTATTTCTTTATAAATGTATTTTTCGAAATATATTAATACATTTATTCAGCAAAGATGCATTAAATTGATCAAAAGTGGCAGTAAAGACATTCACAAAGCTACAAAATATTTCAAAAGAATTCTATTCATCAAAATGTTTCTGAAGGATCATGTGACACTGAAGACTGGAGTAATCATGCTGGAAATTCAGCTTTACCTTCATTCAGGAATAAATTACACTTTAAAATGTATTTAAAACTGTTATTTTACACTGTAATAAACTCTCTCGATATGACTGATTTTACTGTATTTGTAATCAAATAATTGCAGACTTAGTGAGTGCAAGAGACTTCTTTCAAAAACACAAAAATGTTTTCACATATAGAATATTACAGCAAGAGAACAGTTTTAAAAAGTTGATCAGTTTATCTTAATATTTAGATTTGTAGGTTTCAAACCTGTAAGGCAAGATTAACCGACTGAATGTCAAATAAGGTACAATGAACACCAATGCCTTTTCATACAGTAGTTTTGCTGTGTGAACACCAGGTTATATAGTCTAAATGCAAAAAGGCATGTATAGGCCTGTCTCATGCAACAGACTTGTGGAGAATATTGTTTTGAACGCAATATATAATTAAGAGAGGGATGAAAACAGGGCTGTCATTGAAGAATATATACTTCAAATCTTACAAATATAGTAATTAAGTTAATTATTTTACACCACGTTTTTCTTTATGTACAATGATTTAATGATTTTAGTCAAATTTGATTTGCTAAATTTGCTGCTAGACAATCCACGCTCATTCACATTCATTTACATCCACAGGCAAAGTCATGAATGCAATGTATTTAAAAGAGAAACTTATTTTTTTATCCGCTAAAAGTAGCAAATGTGTTGAAGATGCACTCAATGTTGAGACCAGACTGCAGTAACACAAGATTCCACTTGCCACCAGGTGGCAGCGTTTTATAAAACCGAGCCAATTCATCCGGTTCCTCACACTGTGGGTTTAGTCAATATTGTTACAGGCTGATATGTAAAAGAGCAGTTCGAGCAGATGTGTACCTTGCTCTTTAATCTGTCGTATCTGGCGCACTGTCTCTTTAAGGATGGCACATTTATCGGGTTTGACATTGAAGCTGTCGATGTCACTAAGGTTGGCCGAAATCAGTTCGGCCAGCTCCTCTATATACTTGCTCTCCTGTTCCCTCCTGCGCTTATCACATCTGTAATAAAAACCACACATATGTCATTTTAGTGAGGAAAAAACATGTAATACATTGCTTGTTGCACGTTTCCATTCACCCTAAAACAAAAAGTCTCACCCTTGTCCTGGTGTGTCACATGTGGAGAGTTTGCGCTTCCGGTCCGAGCACAACGGCTCAAGTGAGTTCTCACCCACTCCACTCATGTTTAAAACATATCAGCACCTAAGAAACACACACAAAGTTTAGATCTGGGGCAGAAAACACACTTCCAAAGGCATATTATGATCTCAAAATGGCAGGAAAACACCACAAGTGTACTTCAAACAAATAATCAGCTGACTTTGACACTTCTACTCAATGCACTTGAGGGCTTCATCTCTTTCCAAATGGTTTAGTAAAAAACTGCATGTGTGTGTGTTTGTGTGTACGGCTTATTTTTAAGTGTTCCCACATACAGCTGAATGCGCGGAATGTTCCAGGCCTCAGCAGCGGTGCTGCGTGCGTGTGTGTGTGTTTGTGTGTTTGTGTGACAGTGTGTCTGAGAAGAGACACTGATTATGATGGAGTGAAACGGGGCCCCAGGGGAAATGGACCAACCCTCAGTGTGTGTGTGTGTGTGTGTGTGTGTGTGTGTGTGTGTGTGTGTGTGTGTGTGTGTGTGTGTGTGTGTTTCTATAGCAGGGACTGGGTCAATTATCTCAATCCGTGAAGCCGTACGCTGCACAAAATATAAATGAAATGTATAAATGATCTAATTAAAAAGCAGACTAATGAATCCGAATTACTCTAATACAGAATTAAAGACAATTTGGTCACAAAACACCCTCGAGCCCCCCTCCCAAAATGCATTTCAGAAATATAATGTCCTTCCTCCACATGTCTGACACACAATCACACCATTTCTTCCACCTTTTACCGTCATTGCTCCGCCCACTTTACCAATGACAACACTTCCTCCTTTTTAGTGACACTTTTTTTCTTTCCTTTTGTTGTTGTAACTGGCACTACCAGATCTGATATGTCTGTAAGATGTCTTCCTTTCAAGTTATGTATGCAAAGACAGAGTGAACCCGAAATATTAATCAAACTTTATCCACAGGTAAAATGTATAAATGTCATTGCATTAGATACAAAACATCAAATCTATAGCCATTTATTGAAAAGGTGAAGTGTGTGACAAAAATACTGTTTTTAAAATTGCTATGTATGTTCTTTGGAACAGTCCCGATATTGATTGAAGATCACACAGGCCGATTCCCAAAACGAATGACTGTTATTAAATTGAAATGACCTTGTGAAGCTTGTAAATAGGAACTGAATCGACACTAGTGTCACCAACTGCAAAAACGATGACCGTTTTACTGAACATTCTGCCATTGGTCACCCAAACAGATATTCCCGTCCCAAACCTACAGCACTGATTGAGCCAAAGTTGCTGTGTCGGGCTGCGCAGATGTTTATAATTTTGAATGTATTTTTTATTTGTGATGTATAATTTTTTTAAAACAGAAGCCATAGTGAAATCATATGCTGTCAATATTTATTGCAGCGTTTGAAGACATTTTGCATACTCAAAGCATACAATGACATTTTGCATACTCAAAGCCTACAATGACCACACCTTAATGTGAAATATATATTCATAGTTAATATGATGAACTACACATGTGATTACCTTGCTAAGACATCAGTGTAAACTTGAGGGGAAATTAATTCATTCATTCAGTAAAAATCACTTGGTTTAAAGTAATCACACACGGCTGTCTTTCCGTCTCCGTTCTTTTCATTCTCTCTGGCTTCTTCTGCTGTTATCGGTCTCTGTCACACTGGTCATAGACCTTCTGCTGTATGCGTGCATGTGTGTGAGTGTGTTTGTTTAGAGCCCTGACCTTGCCCCGGGCCTGACCCCTCCCAGAGTTCAGCGGAAATCTCAGAGCACAGACCATCGGATTGCAGTCTTTTCCCCTTCCCTTGCTGAACACACACATGCAAACAACCTTTTCCCCTTGCTTAAAAAGATAGCTCACCGCCCATAAATTAAAATCCTGTCAATGCGTTGTTCCAAACCCATAACACTTTTCTTCATCTTCAGAACACCGTTTATATTAAATATATACTTTTAATATTCTCCTATCTTTTTTGTCCATCGATTTAAAGTCTGATTGAAACTATGCTCTATTGTGATGCATATCAATAATTTTAAGTTTGGTCAACTCAAATACCCAAGTTGTCACTTAGTACAACTTTACATTTCAAGTTGACTAAACTTAACATTTAAAAGGCAGCACAAACATTTTTTCTTTTTAAGTTGAAACTTTTTTTTTTTTACAGTGTTCTTAAACAAGAAAAAATGTAGTGTGTGACTGGATTTTGGCAATTTTGCAGGAATTGACTGGGTTTTTAGATTCTATAAAATTCATAGCGACTTTAAAGTCAACATTTCCACGTTTCAAAAATTTCATAAAGACATCATAAAAAGGGGAATCAAGCTGTTTAAGCCAAGCCTTAAATAGACATGATAGCTTTATATGATAAACATATTTAGTTTAGGCTTTTATTGACATTTAAACATTGATCAATGGACATCAAACATGAACATCAAATATGGTAAACCGGAGCGCAAACAAGCCTGCTAGACACATCTGTTTACCATAACCAAATCTTCTGGTTTAGTTTTACAATGTCTTTATGTACTTTTTAAAGCATGAAAATGTTGATTTCCTACACTTTCAATACATGGACAAAAAATTATAAAGATTATTAAAAATATCTTCATTTTTGTTCTGTATATGAATACAGGGCTGGAATTGCATGAGGGTAAGTAAATGATGACAATATCCATTTCTAGGTGAACAATCCGTTTAAGGTTCACACAAAAACACACACAGTTTGCCCTCTGTCACCTAAAAACTCTCAGTATGAGCTCATCATTCCGGAGTCTGACTGAGAGACATTACACAACTGTGCCTGTACTGCACTGCCTGTGCTGACACGTACAGCTGTCTGTCACAAACCAAAAACCTGCTGCTGAAGCATTCGCATCTTCCAACTTCTTTATTATTCTGGCTCCGTCTTTTACCCTTTCTATCTCCTTGAACTCTACAGCGGAGTGAAACAAATGATAGACTGATAACCGTTCATGATGACCCAAAAATGATATTTCTGTCATTAATTACTCACCCTCATGTCGTTCCAAACCCGTAAAACCTCCGTTTATCTTCGGAACACAAATTAAGATATTTTTGATGAAATCCAAGAGCGTTCTGCTTTCTGAGGTTGAGTAATTAATGACAGACTAATTTTTGGGTGAACTAACCCTTTGAGGTCAAGGCAACATTTAAATCTAGTCATTAAAGAGTTATTTCATCCAAAATCGAAAATTTATGTCATTTTAAACTGTTCTAAATGTTTTCCAAATGTGTATTAGGGCTGTCAAGACTCTAAAAATGACAAAAGGCACCCTGAATTGATCACTGTAAAGTGGTCAATGTACCTTGTGGCCTAGGCTACATTCCAATTTACAAAAGCCATTTAATAGCTTTATGCGGTGGAGAAACCCTAATAAAACTGGCATGATTCACCAATGCAACATATTTAAGTAACGATAAGGGGTTGCGGTTGCTCCGAGCATGTTGTGCCAAACACTGGTCTTCAGTCATAACTAAAGTCACAATATACACTCAAATCGAATCCAATTCACATAAATTACAATGAATATATTACACATTTTAAAAAACTGAATATACATGAAAGCAAATTAGATTTGAAAGCAATGGCAGAAGGGCAAATTGTCAGTAGAAAACAACGCAAATTTGAGCCGTTCCTCACATAAAACTATCATAGGACTTCGGAAGAATTATTGAATGAGTCACATGGACTATTTTATGATGCTTTTATGGTGTTTTTATTAAATTTTGGACCTTGACAGCCTCAGTCCCCATTTGTTTCTATTACAGAATATAGAGGTCATTTACAGGTCATACGGATTTAGAATAACATATCTATTGAAAAAAAACAAAAACAATACAATGCTAGTTTTCTGGTCCAAATTGATCTGTTGGCTGGTCTCAAAAGGGTTTTGGGCACTTCTCAGCTGGTCAAACCAGTTAAATGCCAATTGAATTGAGACCAGTAAACAAGCTAGACTGTTTTTAGCAGGATTTGTTTAGCAGGAATGAGAGAGTAAAAGATTTCACCTGTTCTTTTACTACTCCATTCATGTACAGTTCCAGCCTCATCGATACTCTAAGTGCACCTGCAACAAAACCAGAAACCACATCAACATTCTGCTCAAGAGAGCATGAGAGAGCGAGGGTGAGCGTGAATGCGAATGTGAGGGACGAGTGAACGCAAAATACTGAGACAGAAAAAGAGCAAGAGTGAGACAACTTCAGTCCAAGGATGAGCACTTCACATACGCTTTTAATTAAGCAGGAGATGTGGAATGTAGAAGCTCACGGCAGGATCAAGGATACAAGAAAGAGTGCAACTTCTTTCTGTACGGAGCTCTTATGTTTCCGATCTAACAGTCGAGACGGCGAATGGGTTTTAAGGATATTACGGCTCCATTATACAGTGATGCAGTTCCCCATCTTTCAGAAGTTCAAAAGGTGAACCGGGTATCTGATAAAAACACACAAGAGCATCGCTCATTATAGCTGAGCTCTTCAAACTGCTTCTTCCAGAATGCACCAGATGAGCATCTCTAAGCAAAGAGCCATTATTCTCAGAAAGACTGGACGTGGATATTTTAATGGGAAAGTTATCGAGAATATCCGAATCAGGAAGCAGCAAAAACAGGCATCCTGTTTGCGCCTTCCCACACACACCGAGTTCTGCGTCACCGCTTCCTCTTCCTGGAAAAAGCCTGCTGGCTCTTTGCAATCATATTTACATATTCAACCTCATGGGCTAAACTGGTTCTTCTGTTCAGTCTCTTCGAAGCTAATCTGTCTGTCTGTGTCTTTCCGTGGGTACTTTATCTTACACCACCACCCATCATCTCTATCACTCTCTTAATAAGAACTTAATTTTGCTAAATTATGTTAAAGGAGCCATATTCTACAAGTTATTTTTTTACCCTTAAGTTGATTCAGCATATTTATGCTATCACCAGCTACCAACTATTTAAATTTATTTAAATATTGGATTTGAATATTGAATATTCTGATTCGCGATAAAACACGGCTATGACCGCTTCACCAAGCAGTTCTATGCATCACTACACAACACCCCTAACAACCACTCTTAGCAACGTAAACATGTTTGTTCTCATTTATGTTGTTCATTGAAGCTAGAGTAGAGTGAGAGATCAAGTAAGCGAGTGTACTTGCATTTACAGTAGATACAGCATTTTCCTTCAGGTCAGTCCTATATTCATAATGAGATATCCGTTTGAATGCCTGCTGCGAAATCTTGTCCTTTTAAGAGTCAATGGGTTTTCCCGTACCCTAGTCATTTGTAAGTTGTGTCTTGCTTTTCCGTGTTCACAAGTTTGAGTCCTTTCAATATAAAAGTCTTCTCTACTGACTCACTCACTCACTCACTCATAAAGACAGCCTTTGCCGTCATTTTCTTCTAATGGTGAACTAATGCTTGTAACTTCTGTTGCTGTTTACCACAATTTTTTTCCAGCTGAAGGAAGGCTTTTAGTGATTTTACTTCATGAAAGTTGCATAGATACATATTTTTCGGCTTTAATATTTGTATTGTGTGGTAACTGTTTTATAAAAGCAATAAGGTACTCGAGGCTAGTATTGTATCGTGAATAAGTCATGGCTGAAGGCATGACGCAAAGCGAAGCTTTGACTTATTCAGGATACAGCACAGCCTCTCGTACCTTATTGCTTAAATATAAGGAATCAAATATTTAGAAAAATATATAATTTTTGACAATGTTCAATCTGTCAAAATGTAAGAAGTAAAACAGTAAAATTGTTTACAATTAAAGGCATATTATCTTGACACGAAATGATGACAAAGATAAAACATTTAAATACCACACAGTATAATAATGAAATAAGAATAATTAATTAAAATAAGAATAATTAGGTATTTATCTACATGCACTTATATATATAGCAATATTTACACACATAGAGGCTTAGCCTATTCTTTAGGGAAATAGTTTAATGCATGAAAAATGCCACACAGTGACAATTAGAGGACCGGTTTTGTCGATTAATAGGCACCGATAGGCCATTGCTGGAACAATCGGTTATCGGCAAAAATTCAGATGTGGATTTAAAATAGACAATGAAACGGTATGTTATATACTGTACACTACCGTACGTGCTTTCATATCATTATAAAAGTTATTAATTTGTTGACTAAGGGAGATCAGCAGTATGTTTACCATCGGGGCTGAGAGGACACTAACATTAGTAGCCTCAAGCGGTTAAAAGAGTGGGAAAAGAAATACACGCAATGCGTAATGCGGTTAATGGATTCTCGTCCTTGGAATGCCCCACTTCCGGTATTTGACAAGGGTAATTTTTTTTTTAAATCAAGTATTCGAATTTAATAGAGGAGCTGTGTCAGCCCTAGACACGTTATTAACCATCGTCACGAGACAGAGCACTTAAAAAAATATTGCAATATTCACAATGTATAAATACAGAAGCAGTGAATTCAACGGCTATTTGTAAATACAAATGCATCTGTCACGTTTTATGGATACTAATACACTGGCTGGAGGGGAAAGAATAATTTATTAATGAAAATTAAGATATGAAAAACTAGAGATTTACCGACTACAAATTCGACAGATATAGGCTACAAAACCACAACCACCACCACCCTCCCCAATTGCTGCTGTCTCCTCTGCCTGTTTCCCTGACGACCAGTAGGGTAACGTCTTAATATCCCATCATGCCTTGACCCCATACAGAGAGAACCTGCATTATTGATGGGGCTGCCTCCTGTCGCCAAATACACACAACACACAGTCCACCTCAGTACCTCAGAGCCCTTTTTCCATACATATCAGCAGTGAAATTCAATGGGCTGTTCAAAACTATCACACTGAGTTAAAGGGACAAATGCATTATTGAAAAGAAACATAATTATGTCAGCGGCACCTGCGACTCTGTCCTCCATGTGCAATGAAAGGTATATCAAGCCATTTAACAAATTACACTTCAAGCGTGCATTAAGGTTAAATATGTTATTAGCTTATTTTCAATACGTCATAAAAACTCCATTTGGCATTTTCTATAAAACAGGAGCTGTTTTAAACCAAACTGCCACTTACAGAGAAGTGAATGCAAGACATACACCATGCAGAGGACAGCAAATTGCACATTACACAGTTGTTCTCACTGAATACCTGGTTAGACTTGGAAATATTACACATTTAGGAAGCCAAATAGGTTTGTTAATGCTATTTCATGTTCATTCACTTTAAAAGCTCTTTCATGTGCACACACTTTAAACAGACCCAAACATGAATGATAATAAAACATAAAAAATATATATATCCAGCTCACTTTGTATTTGCAATAAAACATTCCAGAGCTGCACGATTGTGGACAAATTGAGAATCATGATTTTTTTTGTTTCAAATAGAGATCACGATTCTCCCGCGATTATGACCAGACAAGTAAACAACATAAAATGTTTTACGTTGCAGTTTCTATTATGCTTATATGCCGCATTCGGTCACTGCCGCTCCTTTCGTTTTGTTGTTTTTGTTAATTTTACGATTAAAAGTAACGTTTAAGATTCGCCTCCTTCACATTATTTTATGTCATGCTAATAAAACAGCCGCAAGTGTTGAATTACTACTCATACAGGTCACTTTATATGACGAATTAAAATTGTAATCATTTTACCAGTAATAAAAGCTGGATGCCTTGTGTTGCTAAATGGCATGCAATTAATTAAAAAACATATTGTATGGCAAAGAAAATGCTGTATTAGCCTACTGTTACTACAAAAACACTTGACGAAATAGCGTTGTCTCTGAGACATGGTACACACTTTACTCACAGTAAATCAAGAAAACAAGTGATTCAAACACTAAGACTAACCACGTTGAGCAATTTAACAATGATAAGTTGTCTGATAAAAGTATTTAAACAGTTGCTCACATGTTTTATAAAACAATATATTAAGTGTCCTTGGTTTCTATGGAAGTAAAAACGGAAATCGAGGGTAACGCGGATCGGATGTGATGTCATTGAAAGGCGACGCAATGACACGGGCCGTTACACTGGTTAAAATAGCTGATTTCTCTGGATTTAAACATTGTTGGAGACATTTGATATAATGTAAGTACACAAGTCAACAAAATATATAACATTGTTCAAGTGGTCTTCGAATATTTTAATCTAAAAATCTTACATATTGTGCCTTTAAGACGTCTATTTAAAAACTGTTTAATTTTAATCAACTATTTAAAAAAAAAAAGATTTGAATGAATAATGAAATACTTCAATTGCTTAATCAGCGTTTTGAACAAAACTTTTGAATGAATGATTCAGTGATGTAATGATGATGCAATGATACAATCGGTATTTGAAGCATCAAGTTAATTTCAAAAAAGTGATTTGATCTATTCTGATCGCTACTGTAGACATCAGCATTTATATTCAAACTTAGGGGTGTAACGGTACGTGTATTTGTACCGGACCGTTTCGGTACAGGGCTTTCGGTTCGGTGCACGTGTGTACCGAATGACCGAATGCAATATTTTGTGTGCGGAACATAGGTACATTTTCGTGTTTCCACACGAACATATTAGGTGGCGGAAGTCTCCGCGTTCAGCGCAAATCCATAGACAGTATAAGAAGTGGACAGAGCCATCTCATTGGATCTCAATTGAGACAAGTGAAGCCCATTTTTAGCGATTTCTTAGCACTTCCTTTCCTGACATGCAGACTCAAACCGAGCAACCGTCTGTCTTCTAGTAGCTGTGCCAAGAGAAATCTGAATCATTCCCTTCCGAATCTTGCAGAGACAGAGAGTGTGAGTAGGAGCTGTCCATGAGCTTGGAGCAGGAGCAACTTTTGCTAGGTATTCTGATTAATTATATTGTCATTTTGCTTCCACATCCCCCCGATTGCCCGTGAGCTTCTCCTCCTGTCCATACGGTAATCTCTCTACTGTGCGACAGAGAGTCGCGTGGTTATGACGCAATCGTTAGCCTACTTTTACAAAAACTGCTTCTACGGGGCCATAACATAAGCTACAACGTAATGGAGAATTTTATACATGGTCGTGTTTCTTTAGAAACAAATAATGGACAAATGGAGTCTTCAAACGCCTCAGATGTAAAGTTATGCGCTATCAAAGTGACACCAAAATGAATGGGAGTCAATGGGATGCTAACTGCAGGTGAAGTTCTGCTACAAGATGGTGGCACGCGGCCGGCTTCAACTTCCGGTCGACTTCCTTCCCGCCTGCGCAAATCCCGCCTTGCAGCTGATTCTAAAGCTGATCCCGTCTTATTAGACATTCTCTGGTTTTACCCGTCGTCACTGTAACCTAAACCAATGAAATCGACAGCAGGGCGAAAAAAGCTTTTCCGCTCCGTGTGCGCCGCCGCACTCTCCGTTCCGTGTGTGTGTGTCTGCGAGCTGCGCTCTCTGCTCAATGTTCAATGTTCGACTCCGTGTTTGCGCTGCGCGTTCTGCTCTGTCGTTAACGGCCCAAACACTCCAATCATGTACCGATCACGCACTGGAAAAGCAAAGTCCGCTCAAATAAGGTGAAATTTCTCAGTAGACTTCTGTTTGCTGAGCTGGTATAGTCATGCTGGGCAACAATGGTAAAATGACCTGCTCTGATCACATGCTCTGGTAATAATAGCTTTGTAGGACTATATTTTATTTTGATAATTAATATAAAAAAAATAAATAAAAAAAAAATCTTAAATTGATTATGTTGATTGATTATTGAAAAATAATAATACATTGATATATTTGTGTTTAATATTATTTTAATATAGGGCTATTTTCTGTTCCTTTTTTTCCCCGGTGTTTCATTTAATTAGGTGATTCTAAGTTTAATTATTGATGATTACAAGCTTGGAGGAATTGCAATTAATTATAGCAAATTGTGCAATTAATTAGTTCATTTTTTTTAATCGATTCCCAGCCTTAATTTTTAAATATGAGCAGGCCTACAAGCTGGGATTGGTAATGCTGCACTGTAATCATAGTTATCTATTTATATTTTTCATAAAATTTATTATGTGATATTGGTTTGAGACTGAGAGTATTTTATTTAGTGGAGAACTTTGCAGCAGTATTTTATTTCTTATTCTTTTTTTTATTTTATATATATTTTATTATATTTTATTAAAAAGTGTTAAAAAAAGTGTAAACAAATTGTTAAAAAAAAGTTTATAGTAATAAACAACCTGCAGTTTAATGTTTGCATTTCTTTCCCTTACTGTACCGAAAATAATCCGAACCGTGACTTTAAAACCGAGGTACGTACCGAACCGTGATTTTTGCGTACCGTTACACCCCTATTCAAACTATAAACTTTTATCTCAGTACTTCTGTGATAATTTGAATTATTGTAACAGAAATAATGATACTGTGTGGTTGAAAAGACAATTTGTGAAGCCGTTTCATACGTACATGACAAATGCTCTCTCTGGCTCAGAGGCAGCAAAGCAGATTTGAATGTTGCGCTGTGATTTTGTCAAAGGTTTAATAGACAGGCGAATTGTAGTCATTTAGAAATAAGATCGCACGGGTGTTGAAATCAAGATTGTGATCTTTTAATGATTAATCGTGCAGCTCTACATTCCAGTATTTCAACCAATTACACATTTAGTGAGCTCAGTTCAAATTCCATTCATATTATAACTGGACTCAAATCTCTTTGTTTGATCCATAGGTTTGATCCACTTCAGTTTCACTTGAATTGAAGTTAGGGCTGAACTTATCATGCTAAATGTAATTTTATTTTGATATTAAATATTAGATCTAATATGATGATATTATGTATAATACCACAAAAACAGGTCTTAAAGTCTATTTAAAGCTATTAAAGTCTATTTAAAGTCTTTTTTTTTAATCAACTATTTTTAAAAAAAAGAGTTTTTTTTCGATATTTTTCCTTCTTAACATCACATGAGTTGAATGACTTCTCTATGCTTGAGAGATTTTACTGTGTTATAGAAGTTACCAGTGTGATTACTGATATGTTCTTTTCATGTATTCTTTAATGTCTGTATTTTTATTTCAGTAAAAGTGCTTGCTCATGTAGCCCAGCTTCCAGAAATGAAATATGGAAAGATGTTTTGTTTGAGGTCTTCAACATGTCAATACATTCATCTGTTTTATAGAGTACTCTGACAACTATGGTCACAGGGGTCAATGAAATCTATAGTTTAAGGGACCATTTCTTTGTTAAAGCCTTACTTTCCAGTTAGACTAAAGTGTAGTTCTCCTTGAGAGAAAGAACGCATTATCTTGATGTTTTGAGAGGACTCTCCTGTTTATAGTTAGAGCCTGGCTAAATCCAACCTTGTGGAAGCTGTGTCGGTGTGTGTGTTAGTCTTCTTGCTTACAGGTTAAGGAACCACTGGCATTATTGGAGATTGACTGAGTTGTTGTTTGGGACATGCTGGCGCCCAGAAACCCAAATCTGCGACCTGGAAGGCCACAACGTGCCTAACTTCAGGGTCCAAGTGTCAGCTGCATAATCGATGGAGATATGCTTCAGTCTATCTGTATATGTGTGGAAAATTACTATGTTTATCTATTTCTTAGCCAATCAGAATCATTCAACCTGTAAGCAATGACGTAGCTTAGACCTTGGAAATGTTATAACTGCTGTGATCTTTGTAACTGTAAGCGGGGCGGCCTACGAACTCCTGTGTGAGTCTTGAAGCTGACTTCTGCTGATGAAACTGCAAACTATCTTTTCTTCAATTTATTATAATTCTGACTCCGGGTCTTCTTTCAAACATCTGGTCCTTGGGTCCTAAACTGTTACCCCCTAACATAATAATAAGCTGTAATTTGACCTACTTCAAATGAACTTGCACTGGCTGAAATATTAGATTTGATATATTGATGCTACAGTTTGAATAATAAGTATAGAATAAATATAAGTATTTTTTTGATCCACTTCAGTTAGTCCTCTTGAATATCATATTAATGTAATATTACATTGATATTATATAATAGACCTAATTTAATATTAATCATACAGTTAAACCCTTCAGCCTATAATTTCAAATGGCTTAAGCCAGAAAATTGAATGATTGCTGTTTACTTCTTTTTAAGGTTCAGGCAAGTACTATACATGTGACTGCACATATATCTGCCCAGTCATGTTTTCGTTGAGACTAGGGCGCATGCAGTCACAATGGGAACACACATCATAGATACTTACAGTATGTATAATGTGGGTATGAATGCAATGTTTCTTTAAAAGCAGATGAATGGAGCATGTAAAGAAACAGAAGAGATGTAGGAATGGATGAAGAATGACTCTCAAGTAGGAGGCATTCAGACTCAGAATAGCCACCACATTCTGGCAGAGCCTGAAATAAAGCATGAAATCTGAGCTCAGTGAACACTCACTAAAAAACAAACGCATACACAACACAACAAAACCTCCGCAGACAATACGGCACGCACACACGCTCTGCCTTTTCAAAATGAGGATGTGGAAATGAACTGTGGCAAAATCTATTCAGACACGGTGCAAGAGGAGGACGAGGTGGCACAAGTTACTGGTCGCCGCTCTCTTTCTCTGCGATAGACCCCGCATGACCATGAGCATCTCAGGACGGCTCCATTCTGCAGCAGAGAGGAGCGAGACGGCAAGTGCAAGGGATGAGCTGAGGTAGAACAAAAAGGAAAAGAGGGAGGGAGAAAAAAAACGAGAAAGAAAACAGAACAAGAACCAGGGACAGAGACTGGTTATGATTGGATGAGGAGGAGGGTGAGAAAAAGCAAGAGAGAGAACAATAGCGAACAGCCCAGACACGCAGACATGTGCCAAGCATGTGTGGACATGTGCAGACATCCAAAAGCTTTTCGCAGTAACACTCGCTGCTTTATCTGAGCTCAAGCGTACTGACACACGATTCACTGCCAAACCTGGACCAACTCGCAGTCCAGCACTAAAAAAAAAAGAAATGGCAAAGATATCTGGGGTTTGATGTCTTAAAGAAAAATCTGACTAGGTGATGATGAAATCATCAAGTAAAAATGATCACAATCAAAGCACGGTTATTCTAGAAGGACAGTACTGTTTTTGTGTTTCGTGAGCACATCACTTTCTAAGTTTCCTTCCACTAAACCGTTAAAAAATGTTGTAACAAAGAGGGAGTGGCCATACCTGTGCATTAAGGTGTGCAATTTAATTTCATACTGCAATTATTTTGTTCAGTATCGTGATGCCATGGCATGCAAAATAAACATTTAAAATTTTACATCTCAAAAGCTTGGATAAAATGGGTGTAACATCCCAGGATCAACAGGTTGTGCACAAACTAATTATTCACTCTTTTCATGGTCCAATCAATTTCTGATGAATAAAAATACGAAATCAAGCTTTATTCTACTTTTTTCCCCCTTGTTGAAAATACAGGGTTAGGGTTACATTATAGAAATAAAATGGATTGTGAGTGCATTTTCTTTTTGAATTCACATTCTACCTGGACTTTAATGCAGATTCAGATCAATAATATTTTTTATCGATCATTTTTATTTATATTATCATTATTATTACATTTATATATTAATATATTATATTATATATACTACCCTTCAAACATATGGGGTCTGTATGATTTTTTTTTTTACAGAAATTAACATTTTTATTCAGTGAGGATGCATTAAATTGCTCAAAAATGATAGTAAAGACATTTATAATGTTACAAAAGATAAATGCTGTTCTTTTGAACTCTATTCATCAAAGAGTTGTAGGCTAGTTTCTACAAAAATATTAAGCAGCACAACGTTTTCAACATTGATAATAATAAATGTTTCTTGAGCACCAAATCATCATATTAGAGTGATTTCTGAAGGTTTATGTGACATTGAAGACTTAAGTAATGATGCTGAAAACTTTGCCATCACAGGAATATATAAAAAACATTTGAAAATATATCCAAATAGAAAACATTTTAATTTACATTGACATAATATTACTGTTTTATGGTATTTTTACTAAATAATATATACTTTATTAATATAAATGTACACTACATTTATTATAGAATAGTAATCTTCTCTAAAACCAATAAATGCAGCTAATATGAACACCATATTACAAGCCACGTGTGCTTGAAGAATAAGCAGTAGATTAGAGGCAGATCAGAGTGCTCTCCTTCACTGTGTGTGAAGCACACTATGCATTTATATTTATTGAATTAAATCACAGCCTTTTGAGGTTTAATAATACCATATCGCACCAGGCCATATCGCGATTTCGATTTTAATCCGATTAATTGTGCAGCCCTAATGTGTATGTGGTGTTGCTTATGGGTGCGCCACAGGCCCATTTTGTAATTCATAACAATAAATCTGTTAATCCAACTGTGTTACTGTAACAGACCACCAGATAATAAGTCATTCCTGCTGTGCAATACTAACAAATTACGCATCTTTAAGTATTAGATTAAGGAGGAGACAGAGAAAGCATTTGAACGTTCGCCTTCCCTCTCCTTCAAGAAACTGGCACATGCACCCGGTACCAACCATGTGGAGCAAAAACTGCAGAGTTCAGGAAAATTGCAACAAACGCTGCAGAATCACCTCTGCAGGAGAGGGGGGGGGGGGGGGGAGACAAGCACGCATGGAGGTACAAAAAATGGATTTAAACACCATACTATGCAAATTCATTCATCAATCTATGACAGAGGGGCTTTCAGCAGCCTGACGGGGCGAAAGAAGCATGGAGGTTTGGCTGCACAATATATCGAAATATCGCAAATGTATATATCGCGATATGCATATCGCAACAGCTTACTGGGGTCATGAACAAACGACAAAGAGAAAATCACTCACTGCTCTTGGCTGAATAACTTTTGTGGCTAATAAGAATCAGTATATATTTAATTCATACAGAGAAAACTTATTTACTTTATTTTACACACTTTAAGCATTATCGTATCGCATATCGAATAGTTACGGCATATCGCCTTTTTCTTCAATATCGTGCCGCTCTAATGGAGGGTAAGAAAAAGACAGCAAAAGTGAGGGAGAAAAGTAGAAAATAAAGAGGAACGGGGGGTAGAAGGGGAACATGTGCCTGGTCATCTAGTGCAGGCCACTCTTTCAAGCACATAAAAACACAGAGCTCTGAGAGCAAATGGAAAAAGCAGAGGGTGGGCCTCATTTTCCTCATAAAAAAGCCCATTTAAAGAGCACAGCTCCACTCTGAAAAACATCCATGGATTTTTGAACCCAGAAGGAAGGGAGAAAAGAGAAAGAAAGAGAGAGAAACTTGTGCAGCCTAAAACCCAAATGCATTTCTCGTTTTTTTCCATCTGTGTTTTTTTTTCTTTTTTTCTTGAACTCATGTTGACTGCTCTACGCGCTTGAACAACTTATTCATTCCAGACTGTGACTGTGTCGATTCCTTTTTCCAGCCTCCGCTCTTTCTCCCTCCCTCTCCCTCTCTCTCCGAGTAAACAGAGGAAGAGCGTAGGCTCCATTCCAAACTAGTCCTGGGCGTTCCTGCGCAGCTCCGGCAGGGTCAAAAGTTTACAGTGGTTTTAATTTCACCTTTCCTCAGCCAATAGCAGCACAGCAGCTGAACTCTGACCTCTAAAAAAGGATTCTACTGGCAGGAGGATCGCTGCTCTCTTTCGCTTTCCAGTCTCCCCCCTGCACTCTTTCTTTTACTCCGTTTCTTTCTCACCGCTCGGATTTGTTTTGAAATCGGTAGAACGTGGGATTTCAAACAATGTTAAAAGCAGGACGACTCAGAAGAGCTAACGTGAAGGTTTTAGTGCTGATGCTGAAGATAAAGTAATGCTGTAAATATGAATTTGCTGCTGTTAAGGTGAAAACTACCACCTTGTGCCATTTACATATAAACATATTACAAATGTTGCAGGAGGAAACTACTAAAAATGAATCAAGATCTACCAGATGTTGAAAATAATCATTTCAAAATCATAATTCATCTTTTTTTATATTATTTCTACCTACTGATATTTATTAAAAGTCTTTTCTAGAACAGTCCAATGAAGGATTTTTAATGGATAGCTTGCTTAAAGCAATTAATCAACCAAAAGTAACAATATAACTGTACACTCAAAAAATTACCGTACTTTTTACAGTAAAAAACAAAAAAATGCTACGGTAAAAACCTGTTTTGGTTAACAGTAAGTTTCCTTACTATATGCAGCGAATAACTGTAATAGATCTAACTTTACATTTAATGTAATTTTACAGTAAAATACTGTTCAAATTACAGTTTTGGAAGTGAAAAGTTGTATAATTTGCAGTGAAAAAATGTAAATTGACATTCTCAGAATTCCCTGAGTGACGCTTTATATTTGATGTTTTTTCATTGAAATAACTTTCTTAGTTTTTATTCTAATCAGTTATGTACATTAAGGTTTTATGTTACGTCTAATGTTGTCAAATGAATGTTTATTGCATTACTTTAGTGTCGTGTGTTACCTTGAACTGTGCACCTTCTATATATTAGTATTCAGCTAGCTTCTCAGCTTCCTTCATCATGTGACCTTCTCATCACCACCTGTTTTTGGTGTACTTCAATAGATTGGTATATTACCATTATATCAGTTAAATGGATGAGTTTTTTTTTACTGTAAATCCAAACTAAATCTGCAAAAACTAAAATGTTTCTACCGTATTTTTTTTACAGTACATTTCTGGCAACCACAGCTTTCACCGAATTATTATTTTTTTTTTACAGTGTAGATAGTGAGGACAGAAAAATAAAAAGACTTTATAACCTTTAAAAGGGCTGAGAAGATGCTTTTTTTAAATTGATGTCAATGGCAAAACTCAAACGGCAAACCAAACTTAAACAGTAATTTGGTGAAATTAATCCGTTACTTATTTTTCTACCATTTTTGGACAGTTTTTGTTCCATTTGCATATGTCTTGGTAATATTTTAAATATTTAAAAAATATAAAAAACAAAATTACATTTAATATTAAATGAATAAAATAGTCATTAATTATGGAACATCTTGAGTAGATTTTTGATGTAATTTGATGAATTTTGGGGTGTTTGCATGCCTTTCATTTTGTACATTAAACAACTTTGGTACTTCGATATAAAATGAAGGTCGTGAAACAAAACTGGACTGGCTTGAGACAGACCATGCCTGTGACTTTCTCTCACTTAAACAGCTGGTTCTCCTGGAGAATAAACTGAATACTTTTTTCTCCTCCATCATCCTCATTCACAAATCAAATTATGCAGTCTTCATAGTAAAGGGAGCTAAGTGCCCTATGCTGACCTCAGCCTGTGACCCCTTCTGTTCTCCAGGTTCCCTTTCCTCTCCCTCACCACATGCTGCCCCAACACGGGCTAAACGCCAGCTCGACGTAGGCTAACACTATTAAAAGCGTGTTTAAATGACTTATGAGCACTGAGACAACAGAGAGGTCGAACGGGCTGAGCACCCAGGGAGCACGAGAGAAAGGCCGAAGGCTGGGGAACGCTCCAAAGTGCCTCCAATATTGAAGATAAAAATCAACTAATCGAGTTTGAACTGCCAATACGTTCGATGAAGCCCGGTTGGGTTCAAAAGGCTTCTCTGCATATTTCAAGGTTACACTCTTAGTCACTTTGGCAGAAAACCGTTGACTGACTGGCAAGTCACAGTTATTTCATGAAAACGAATTGAGCTTCACACAAAGGAAGGTTTGAAACCAGTCAAATGGCAAAAGCTACACAAAACATTTGATCGGGGACATAATTTCCTTTAATTTACAATGTCAAAAGAGAGGGAAATCAGTAAATAAACAGTTGTTCTCAAAAAGACAGGTACTTGACAGAAAACTTTCTCAAAATGCATATGAAATTGTGCAGGTGTCTTTTTCACAGTCATCAATGTCAACTAGGTGAAATTCTCTAACATATCAGTGCAAAACCACAGTTATGCAATGACCTTCCTAACCTGAATTTCATCAAAACAAAACTAAATCTATAAATAAACCTGGAAACTTCCTGTAACAGCATATTCTACATATATAGACTTGCTAAAGCAAAGCGTCAGCTAGCTCTCAACGCTCTAAAGAGCAGAATGAACAGGGTTAAAGGCCAGTTGCTTTTGTTAGCTTGTTCTTTTCTTAAAGATAACCCCTGACCTGTTCTGGGGTCAGCAGTGCTCTGTCCTCACTGCTGATGGTGTCTGACTGGGTGCTGAGTGAGAGATCGGTCACTACGCACTGAACCTGAACACTGTTTGGTCAGATGCTGATTGGAGACAAGCACAGGTGATGAGTCAAACTGTCAGAAAGCATTGTGAGACTTTCCTTAGGCAAAAAAGGCACATCAGCCTTTAACGTGTTCCGATTTCTAAGCATGTGTGACAGAACATCAATCACTGTGGTTCAATTCAATCCATTGGGAAGATATTGGTACATTTCAATCGATCAGAGGTGATTCTTGCATCAAAATCCTGTTCAAGGGATGGTTCACTTAATGAAAATTCTATCATTTACTCACCCTCATGTCATTACAAACCTTTATGACTGACTTACTAAAGAAAATTATTTAAAAGTTTTTTTTTGGGGGGGGGGGGGGGGGGTTTCAATGTTGTCCATGTTACGTTGGACAATGTCAATGTTGTTTGGACACCAACGTTCTTCAATAAATTTTTTCCGTGTTCTGCAGATGATGTTCATTTTTGGGAGAATTGTCCCTTTAAGTTATATTATTTTAAGTTTATTAGCATATTAGTCACTAACACCAGGAACACTAGAGTATGAAAACCATGAATCTTTTCCAATGCATCAAAATGTCGATGAGAGGAGTCTTTTTTTTTTACTTCGAATCAAATGTAACATTGCGATTAATCTCAGAGCACTGTTGTTTTAGCATTATTAATACACTATTATAGTATTTATTAATATTTAGAATTTTTATAGTTTCAGTTTTCATTTTAGACATTCTATTAGTTTATATATATTATTTATTTATTTATTTGGGCTGTCAATTTAGCACGTTAATTAATTATTTATTTGTGGAAAAATAACGCAAATAAAGTGATTTAACACACCTAATGCACCTGCCCTGCCCCACCCCAGACCTACATTCTTCATCTTACATTTCATACAGTTGATTTGTGACAAACATGAAGCAGTTAGAAGGCCCCTACAATTCAAGATATTAGGGCAAAAATGCCTATGTATGATTTTTTTTTCCTCATATTTATATCATATAATATAGTTAAAGGATTAGTTCACCCAAAAATTACAATTCTGTCTGCGAATTAATTACCCCTCATGTCGTTCCAAACCCGTAAGACTTTCGTTCATCTTTGGAACACAAATGAAGATCTTTTTGATGAAATCTGAGAGCTTTATGTCCCTCAATTGACAGCTACGCAACTACCACTTTGACACTTCAGAAGTACAACTTTTCAACAACTCAAGTTCAGAGTTAAGAGATCGTAAAACTAATCTATGAATTGAGTGGTTTAGTCCAGTTTTCTGAAGAGACACGATCACTTTATATGATGAACAGATTGAATTTTGGCTTTTATTCACATATAAACATTGATCAGCGAACATAAACAGAAGCTCAACTGAACCTGCTTGACACGCGAGAACAAACCTCTTGCTGAAGCTCAAATGTGCGGTGTAACAAGAAATAACCTCATTGGTTCTTGCATGTCAAGAGAACTAGAGCTTGAGCTTCCGTTTACCACAACTGATGTGCGAGTTGATTAATGTTTATATGTTTATACTCAATCTGTTCATCATATAAAGCGATCGAGTCTCTTCATAAAATTTTGGACTAAATCGCTCAATTTACATTTTTAGTTAACAACAATGTTAATTGTTTTTAATTGATTGACTGGTAAAAGCTAGAAAAACAACTAAGGGACTAAGCATAGCATGCGCAACTGTGAGCGCTGAAACCCAACATTGCTGAATGTGTCATAGCATGTGCATAGCATGTCACGTGTGCGCTAATTGCTAGGCTGTAACTGCTAGGCTCCGAAACAAAACATCTTACAAAAGTCAATGGTGGCACCTCCCTTCATATCAAATGTTGTACAAGCAGTCGCAACAAGCTCCTTTGGGACACTTCCTGTAAAATGTTACCATCAACTTCAGTGTCTGTACTCCATGCTAAAGACAAAAAGATTGGATTAGTCCACCCACTGAAATAAATGACAAATGTCAAGATGTGAAATGAATGTCATAAATCACCCAAACAGTGTCAACCTGTGCTTTTGGCATCAGGGTTTTGTTTCGTAATTTGCAACCACAAAGAGTGAAAGGTAAAGCAGCTCACGTCAATATGGTATGATACTGTATATGATATACAGGACCATGGCAGTCTTTGTATACATAACTCAAGTTTAATTAAAATTTAGTAATGACAAAAGGCCAATGCAATAGCAAGCTGCTCTATTAATAGTGTATTGGATAGATGGACCTCCTAAAGGGAAGAGGACGCCCATCATCTTTTCCACAGCGAGGAGAGGAGAGCAGTCCCCGCCCACGACTGGCCTCGTCACCTTGACAACAGGCCATAACACGAGTGAAGCCATGGTGACAGGCAGACAGACAGCAGAGAGACCAGGATGTAATCTGCTTTACCACACGGTCTTGGACTCTATCCAGTAGAATGAAATGCATTTCCAACCGAAAGCCATAAGACCCTCCTACATCCCATGGCATAAACATCTAAACCCAGAACCCTAATACAGACTGACATTGATACCGATTCTGAAATCGGCAATATATTCAATGCAAATATGCATTTCAGCCATATTGGTCAACCGTAGAACGCAAGACTGTGGTGTCCGTTCCGTCTGTCATGCTCTTTGATGAGTGGCACGTGTGTCTCAGGTGTGTGACCGGTCCCGACAGCACAGGACGGCTGCGACAGTGGCTAATTAAAACATAAATGATGTGATTAAAGGGACAGACCGTTGCTTTCCCCACCTGGTGCCATCTTTTATTGTCGAGGCAGACGCATGAGGTGCATCTGCTCTGCTGCAAAGACACAGCATACCTGTTTTTATCACGAGCTTGTACTCTACCTTTGATTTAATCACTGCAATGCTAAAATCCTATTCGCCGTTGTCCCTTCAACATCATCAGATTATCGGCCTGAGACAGAGAGATTATGACGCTCCTCAGGAACAAAGAAAGATGAAGCCTATGGAAATACAGTGAGCAAAAGAGGGGTGCATCAAACTTGGATGCAAATAAGCCTTGCGGTATGAAGGTGGACATAAAAAAAATACTCTACTCTCCAATGGTGTTGCAGTGAGGTGCTTCCATAACATGACTCATTCAGTCATGTTTATAATGTATAATTGCATTATTATTTATAACCTACAAATAATTCATTATGGAGCTAACCGTTTGTTTGACTAAATTATCAGAAAATATTAGAGCTGCCCCCGCCTAAAGATTTTTCTAACCCACTAGTAGTCATTCATTTAAGCCATTGGTCGACTAATAGCATGTTTATATTAATTTAATTACATAAATATATACTGCTGGGGGGGGGGGGTCATAATATATAGCCTATACCGCATTCCAGCGCATGGATAAAGCTTGCAGCAAAGCACCGGCAAAAGTAATGATTATGAATGTGCTGGAAAAAGTAGTATTGTTTATTAATAAACAAGTGTTTTCTGAGTCCGTGTCGGCTGCAAAGATGAAGTTGACGATACTGACTCTCATCTCCGCTGTAGGGGACGCCTTTAGAGAGAAATGCAACTTTTATACAGACAGATTACATAATCAGAGAGTATTTGTATTTTGATAAGAATTGGTTCTGTGAAAGTAGACATGTCAAGCTTTCTATAGATATATTTCACACTTCTGTGAGGCAAGTAGCCTATACATAGCCTGGTAATACCAAACTCTGCTACTTCGTTTTGCTTCGTAGACAGAGACTGGAATGGCATAATAGAGAAGTGTTTTCTCTCTCGCGGAGGGTCGCTTGTCTGAAGTTTAAAATCATTGGTTACCCGTAAGCCAATCACAAGACGTTTGGTTATGGCGTGTGTTATGCGCATGCTCAGCCGCATCTAACTTCCACTGTAAACACATGTATGATGCGAAAACAAAACCATTGAGCGAAATACCGGAGTAAACATGGCTGTGAACGACTTTTGCAGATTATGTGAAGTAAATCTACGCATCCACGGTACAATCAGCATCTACGTCACGGCTCTCAGCCCGCCCTCTGTTCGTTGATTGGCCCGGCCGTCCGAAGGCTGCTGGAAAACTGAAAGATAGGCTGCTATCTCAGACTGACTACAGAAGCGAAATGAAATTGAGCGGGCCTATACACTGCATTTCAGTTCATTTTTGCGACGCGCTTCAGAGACAGAGACGTAAGTACATCCTGTTTGTTTTCTTTATTTTACAAAAGCACAAAGTTTTATTTTATTTTAAGGTGACGTACATGTTCCTATATGCACTTCTTTGTTGAGCACGAGAATAAATGTCTTTTTTTTTGCTTTTTATTATTGACCTTAAACTTTGAACGGTAGTGTATACTGGTATTGTTCATCCATCCCATTCATATGGATACAGAGGGGTGCAAGAGGTGAGGAGTTACTAAACACAGGAAAAGGTAAGCATAAAATTGTAAAGGGGCATGTAAGAAGAAAGAAGAGGAAAGACACAGTTCATGTTTAAAGATCACTTTCATATGTCAGTATAGCGATATTCAAAGGCTGAACACTTTAATTAGGCTACTTGTGTATGAAACTGTATGTCCACATAACCCACAGCTGCACTGAAACAAAACTCTCACCTGGAGTAATGTAGAGTTACAGGAACAAGTCAGCTCACCCAGATAAAAGTTCTTGGTTTAAAAATTTTCTCATGAAGCATAAAATAAGACATTTTGAATAGTGAGAGACTGATAAATCGGTCTATAATTAGCTATTTTAAAGAAATATTTTACCTCAAAATTTTAAATAAATATTTAATAATTTTCTGACTCCGTAGAACACAAAAGAAAGTCAGACAACATTGACCCCACTGACTTTCATTGTATTGACAAAAATAATTTTTGTTTGTTTATTTATTTATTAGTTTTCCACAGAAGAAAGTCATTATCGACTCATTTAAAGGAATCTCTAAGCTTGCACATTGTGATTGGTCAAGTGACAACGAATGGAGCTTGGCACCACTGACATCAAACCTGGAAACTTGAAAATAATTCATACAGGTTTGGAACAACATGAGGGCTAGTAAACAATGACAGCATATTAATTTTGCGTTGACCTAATCCTTTGATTGTAGTGTAAATATTCAACATTAATTCAGTTCGGCTGTAGTTTGTACTCCAGCAATACAATGGAGTTTTGTAAGTGTGGAATTCTGACTAACTCTCCACAAACCTTTCGTCAAATTGGGGGCTGGGGATGCTGGCAAAATGAAAACAAGGTGGCCGCTAAGCAGTTGAGAAGTTCATCCAAAGTTGACTTTCTCTCTTTCCATCGACTTCTCTCACTCCCCCCCACCTCTCCTTCCTCTAGGCTCAACTGCCGAAGAACGCATCTGGTAACATTTACCTCGTGACTTAAAACTTTTCTCTACTATTATACAACAGGGCCCTAAACACAACACAAACACACACCAAGTCTTGCTAACTTTTTACAATGGTAACAAGACCAGACCAGGGCTTTACCCTCCCGTGGGCTCATTCAGGTGAGCCCGTTTTACGAGCATTCTTCAGCAAAGGGTGAGAAAGCCAAAAAAACGAGAGAAAAAAAAAAACAGGAGTGTGCACTTTTCACTCTTTAAACCTCGTTAGCCCCCCCCCCCCCCCTCTTTTCTATCTGCTTTTGACGGCAAAAACAGGAAAACAATGACGGATCGTGGAGAAATCCAAAACTGGGCTGGAAAATTCAACAAATTAATTACGACAGCAATGAGTAAATGAAAAACCGAACACTGTATTTTCCTCCTCAAGCCCTTTCACCCTCTCAAGAGAAAGTATTCATGCACAGAACGCGTTTGCATACATTTCCAAGTTTCACTTTCAGACACCCACAGTACTGCAGAGAGCTTCCTTCCGCGTATGTGTGCATATCGAGCACACGCCGTCGCCAGGCACATCCAACTCGACGTCACCGCCCGAACGACCTTGAGCCAGTCGTGCAGGAGTGTCGTCATGGCAACACAGCTTTACACAAGCAGCCACAGCTGGATGCAACTTACAAATTCCTCTTAAATTCGACTTGTGCTATAGGACACTGAAGGGAGCTGTAAAATGTATCCGGAGCGCACGACGACACTCGCTTGCAGATGCCATGCAGAGACTCTTAATTATGACTCATAAGTTTCCAAATGATTCGCACAGAAATTGACAAACGACAAACAAACCTTCACAGTTGAGCTCTTGATCCGTGTCTAAAGAGTGAAGGGAGAAAGTTCACAACATGTTGTTTATTAACTGAGTAAACAAAGACAGAAAGGAATTAAGCGTATTACTGTCTCTGGATTGCATTGAGAAGGACTAACTTTACTTTTATGCTTGTTTCTCTAGTTAGCAAACCGGAAACTTTACAGCGGTCTACAAATTAGCATCGTAAATCCAAATGTTTTCGTGGAGGATCGCTGAGGTGCAGTAAATCATTAATATCCTGAAGGTTCCAAGCGGTTCATCACGAGATGCGAGTCAACCTCACCACACATATTAAAAGTTTACAGGGCTAAAATAACCCGCCTGCACCAACACCTTTAACTACTCAGAGCAAAAAGCCATCGCAAGTAACAGGTATCACATTTCAATTAGTGCAACAATCAAGCTTTTGTTTCAACCCACTGCCACCAACACAAGCGCCTTGGAGCAACACTATACACCCCCCACACCATTAATCTTACATTTGAAACAAACACACAGATACTTGATATTAACTGGACCATTTTCCCTGCTCTGAAAATAACCGTCACCCACAACCACAGTGTTTTCCTCCTTTCACTCTCACATCGCGCTCAGAGAACGGCAGCATTTCAGCTTCTTCATGTATCGAGGACTGAAAAATGCTAAATGAGCTAAGGCCGATCAGATAAGTGTCAGAAAGGTGACGGGAAGCACATTACTCATTCTGCTGTTTCGCTAGTCACAACCTCCTGTGATCCAAGAAGAAAGCCACAAAATATCTGTGCAAAAACGAACATCTATTATAGATTAGACATTATGGAATAGTTCAACAAAGAATGAAAATAACATCCATATTTAATTTCTGTCTTCATTTGAACACAAAAGCTGAATTTTGCATGAATATTCTAGACGCTCTTTTCCAAATAATGGAAGTGAATGGGGACTAGGGCTGTCAAGCTCCAAAATTACCCCCCAATAAATAGATATATTAGGGATGTACAATATATTGGCTGATATACGGTCATTTTTAATGTTTGCATTCTCGGGGCGAAAAGAAAATTTGTCCGATATATTAAAGCCGACAAATAATAGATTATTTCCTACAGCTGAGACGCTTCAGATGTGCACTGTTCGCCATGATGGTTTTGAATAGCTTGAAATGTGTTAGGAATCACTTCAAAAAGGAAAACACAGTTAAGTGCAACATGAAATTATAATGAGAACATTATAATTGTGTGCTTGAGACATGGCTTTTTCATGGCCAAGGTGGTGAGACTTGTGTTTTTGTAATCAGGCTCTCAAAAATTATATAAAAATTTGGATTTCAATTTATCGGTCAATGTATCGGTTATCGGTTTTATGATAAAATTTTCATATCGGTGCATCCCTACACATACATACATATATATGTATATACATAAAGGCCTATATGTATATACATACATATATACACACACACACACACATACATACATATACACATATATTTAATTAACATGGCTCATAAGACTTTTGCGACAAGTCTTTCGAAGTCACATGATAGCTTTGCGACTAAAGTCATTCTTCTCTGAAACGCGTGACTGAATTAGGCTAGGCTATTTGTCTTGGATCATCTGACTGAATCGACAACTATGAGTTCAAATAACTGATCAGCATTGTTACATGCTGTTACATGTTTCCTTTAATTGAAATAAAGTTAACTATTTGATTAAAAATGTAATGAAATTTAGAAATTTTAAATAACTAACTGAAATAAAATAAGCTGAAGACATAATAAATTTACTAAAACTAAAATTAAAAAGCTAAATATAAATATTAAAAAAACAATACAAATAAAAAAGGACATAACATCACTAAAAATCTAAAATATAATATCATATAAATAATAATAAAATAACATTGACTCAATGGTTCAAGTTTATGGCCACTGGGTGGCAAAAGTATCAGTGAATAACAACTTAAATTTTGGTCTGTTCATTACACAATGCTTCAGACATGAAATAAAGTGCACAAGTCATATGGTCAACTTTTATGATACTTTTATGGTGCTTTTGCCTCAAGTTGTTCATTACATTGAAAAGATATACAGGTACATCCCTAAAAATTATAAACAATCATTATTTTTATTATTTTAAGTTAACTATTCCTTGAGCCACAACAGTGAAATCAAAATTAAAAAAAGATGCTCAAATCAAAACTCAGATGGTCCTTCAAAAATCATGGGAAAACTTTTGCACAAGCATTTTTTTCTTCCCCTGAGAGAGTCCGAGTTAATGAGTTATAGAGCCAGAGCTAACAAATGGACGAGGACAGAGAATCTATGCATCCTTTAATTCTTAACCCCATCTGCAGTCAAAGCGTTCAACACAAGATTGATTCATAGTTAATGCAGCCTGACGCTCGGCGTGTGAGAGAGAGGGAGCTGCGGAGAAAGGAACAGATAAAGGGGGAAGGAGGGGGGCGGCCTGCGACTAGTGTGAGGAAGAGTTCAGAGGGTCTTTTCCCACACGCAGTCAGGGCATCCGTGGGTCCCGTAGCGTGTGAGCACCAACATACACACGCACGTTCTGTTCTCATGCATCCACGGAAATGTTTCAAAAATACACACTCGTGTTAAACTATTTTTAAGCTGTGAATAAGTGCACTAGTACAGGCTAAAAAGGCTGCAGACCCAGCTTTGAAATTTAATACCATTAATTATCAGGAAGATTTTCTATTACACTGTAGAGGCAATAAAAGCAAATCAGTTATGGTTCTAACAATATGTTATTAAACAGTGCAAGCATGATATCTACCTGTGCCTTCAGTGTGCAAATAATAACCAAAAGTAGGCTATATTTCAAAGCGTCTACATGTCAACATGAGTGCATGTGGATTTCAGGGAAACGTTGGTCCTACAACTGTGGTTCTGTGATGTTTCTATAAATGGGCAGTGAATATTTTTGAAACGTGGGATGTGGTCAAAGTCTCCTAGCTCACAAACTGCAGCATTTGGATCACTACAAAATGTGAAGCGCTTTGAATTCAGAAGAACATCAAACTTTCCAGTAGCGCTGCAGTGCACTGAATACCTCAGGCTAAATCATTGCAATTAACATTGCAAGTGCAAAGAATGGGAGTGTTAAAAATAGTGTCTGATGACTCTGATAAGAATCGTTCATGTTCCTACGTTCACAATGTACACGTTCCAAAACGCGTCTGCCATGTCCAACAATACTGTCTGGGTGGAGATCACTGGAGTTTGTGACACAGCCATAATTCAAGGGTCTAGTACAGTAGGTAGGTACAACTTAACACCACACTTTGTCACCATAAATACGCAATACAACAACAAAAAATACAAAATCTAAAAGATAAGAGTTATCCTGCTGACTTGTGCATCACTAAAGTGGTCAAATGATTTTAATTGTATTAACCCTTGAACCGTTTTGTCAGCTGATAAATACAGCACAGTTTGGTAGGTAGGAAAGTAAAAGCATAAAAACACTGTAAATAATGCCTAACTTTGATTTGTTCATTGCTGACCTATGATAATTTAATCTCCACCCTCAGTGTCATTAACCAGGAAACCATCTTGTTGTTTGGGTTATTTGAACTTCATATTGAACTGAGAGCAAAAGCAACAAAACATCCTCATAACATTGCATCACACAATACATCTGAACAGATCGTTTGAGGTCAATAAGTTTTCAGAATCAGAAAGAAAAAAGTTGGAAGAATTTATAAAATTATGTATTTGTGATAGTGACAGATAAAGGGTTAAGAATATGTTATGCTTAAGCAAACTAACTTAAGCTCATGTTAAGTAAACTATCAGGTGATCCACAAACTGGTAAACAAACTTGCTGCTGATCATAGATTTAAAACAAGGGGAAAAAAATCTATTGATTGTGGAAATAACGTTAAAATTATATAAACCAACAACGGTAATAGTACAGTAAATTAAAAAAAAACTTAATTATTTTGAGTTGTAGTTCATCTCAAAAGATTCAGACTAGATTCAAACCTCTTTAAAATGTTCACCAACTTAGGAAAACAGTGTTAAAATGCGTCGATTAATGACTAAATGTTATTACGGTCGCAGAAGAATACAAAAAACCACAGACGGATCTTGTTATGAAAAGTAAACAAACACGCTGGAGAATGTTGTATCTGGCAACACTGTTACTACGATTATTGTCTCAAAGGCAGAATAACTAGGTGGCAAGATCCTCACCGTGGACAAGAATGTACTTCTGAATAACCGGCATCACGTAACATTGTTTCACGAACACAACAATTGGTTAAATGTCTCCATTTACGATCGCGATTAAGTGTTTCGGTTCACTTACCGGTGTAAATGTATCCCGTGAAACACTCCAGTTTCTTTAAGCCACTTCTACGCATCCGCCATCTTCAGCATTAGCTATGTTTGTTTAAATGGGAAACACTCCCAAAGCTTAAAGAAGCCTGCCTGAACCATGCGCGCGGGGAGTTCTGGGTAATGTCGTTCTGCCATCCGGGCGCTCAGCGCATTCCACCCAGAGCTAAAGAGGAAAGAAACTACAAGTACATGAACCCCCGCAGATCGAAAACTAGACATCCAGTAGGCGATGGGCAGTAGTAGCAATATCGTAGAAAAAAATATAGTGCATTTATTTTTAGCTCATCCAAGTACCACATAGAGATAACAGTCACGTATCCCTAATGAGTATGCTGACGTACGCCTTTATTTACATATTTGAGTGTGATTAATTCGGTGTCTTCGCGAGAGATCGAATTATTTGTTATTCATTGTCTGTCAAATCAAATCACTTTATTGTCACTACTACATGTACATAAACCTCGTGTTGTCCACCAACATTGCAGTCCCGAACAGTGACAGTAAAAGACAATGTAGCTACAAGTATACACAATATTGGCCTACACACGATGGATACATTACCTAATACAGACAATCTACAAGCAATTGAACAGTTACTTGAAGTTTCAAATAAGTTGCAGAATGTATCTCAATATGCACAATACGAAGTAGTTAAATTTGCCAGCAAACGTGAAAAAAAAACTACCCTAGATGATATTTAAAGTAGGCCTAGCTAGAATTTTGCCTCCATATTTAAATATTTGGTTGTTTTTTTTTTTGGTGGCAAATTGTATTTTGTATTACAAACATAAAGTAATTCATATTCTAGACATGATATTATGCATAGATTATTTATGCACTGACATAAGCCATTTTTCATAATTGATGATGCTTGATCCAGGTGGCATAGCCTACAGTATGTTTTTATATGGTTAAAAAATAAATGTTTTTGTAAAGGTATGCCACTGAAAATCAATTTTAAGTGTGCAAACACTGCCAAATAATTAAAAAAAGTTCATTTCTGACGCTTTTGCGTGTGCACGAGAAAAGGCTACAAAACTGTATAAATGACAAAGCGAACATTGAAAGCTTTACTGTAAACAAACATTGAAAGCTTTGCTGTAAACTAAGCATGTAGATCTGTGATATACATAATAATCTCACACTCTCTGTGTGTGTATATATATATATCTTCATGTAGAGAGAACTGAATGGTCAAAAAGGCATTTTAGGATGCACTCGTACTCTTGTGGTCTGCAGAGGCTGTAAGTGCTCTGCCCTCTGAAGACCAGACATGGAAGATAGCAACGAACTCGTCTCCATGGTGATCTGTGAGGCATACCAGTGTAGAATTTCAACTGTTGGAGGAGACAGCGCTAAAGAGGGAGGGAAGGAAAAAGAGAGGGGAGGTAGGAACGGTGGGAGGGAGGGGGAGGGGAGAATGAGAGAGAGTCAGACTGAGAGAGAGAGAGAGAGAGAGAGAGAGAGAGAGAGAGAGAGAGAGAGAGAGAGAGAGAGTAGTAATTAGCTCATTGCTTGCTGTTTCCTGTCATGACAGTTCCCTGCTATACAACCTCTGCTCTCATTTGGCCAAGAAAAACTTACACGTGAAACTGAAGCATCAAGCAATTTAGCTGAAAAAAAAAAAAGTCCAATTATATCTGTTGACTGGTTATTTGACGCCAAGGAAATGCAGCAGGTTAAAGCGGATTGGTATCTTTTTTTAATTTTAATTTTAAATATTGATGAATTATAACACTATACGGGATGAAAAATGTCGGTTATGAGCTTATTCGCATTTGACCACAAGACTGAGAGAGCCCCAATAACATTCTTGAGAAGCCCAGAAAGAGGCCCATAGACCTGTTGTTGTTCCCTCCCCCAATTCACAGCACAATCTGACTTCCCCCTTCCGAGAGTGTGAGATGGTTTACCCCCCAACCCCCTCACTCTGTCCGTCCCCTTTGAAAGGACAGGAGATAGCATTTTAAAAGGACAGGAGATGAGCCCCCAATCATCTGCATCTATAGATTCTCTACCTGCAAACATGCAGTCATGAACCTCTCTTTCTTTCACCCATCCCCTCTCCAGATGAAGTGCTTTAAAGATTTATTAGGTTAAATCGCCTCTTTAGGAGTGTACAAATGAGCATTGAGTATGAAATTGAAAGTGCAATAATTACATCTGTTTAATACTAGGTTAGGAAATTGTATCAGTGGGGTTGAGGCTCCTTGAGGCAATCAAGCGTTTGATAAAAGAGATCAATTAAATGCTATGTTACTTACAGATCTCTCTGGAGACCTTCCAGGCTGTCAGTATTTTTAAAATATATATACAGCATATTTTTATATACAGTGTTTTTAATAATTAAACTGCATTTTAAAGCTGTGACTCATCTGAAAATCGTAAGATACTGTAGATATGGAGCTGAATGAAATCAGTGTGCCTATGGAAAAACTCTCCATATCATCAATATTTCTTTGGCTTGAGATCTTCCATGCTGTGTGAGTGTGTGTCTGTGTCAGTATGTGTTTTGATTTATTAATGCAGCAGGGAGTCTCAGACAGCTGTCCTCAGCGTAGATGACAACATGCGGAGCAGAAAGCTGAATAGCCTCCTCTAGTGGACAGCCTGTGATATGACCTTAAGTTACAGGCCTCTGACCTCAATGAACGTTTTTAGTTGAAGAATCGTGTAAGTAGGCCTATTTAAAAGTATATTTGTTTGTCAATATTATTACAAATGGCTTTGGATTCTGTTAATGTAGGTATTAACATCTGGTCTGTGATTTGCAATGGAACTATTTGTGACATATCTAGACTGGTAATATGTTCTCACACAAGTCATTTGACTGTGTTTGAATTTTAAAAACTCAAAATTTGACAGATATTTGACAGTCATGGGTTGAATGAAATGTAAATAGACATTGGTTCCATTTTTGGGAGTGGTGTATATATCTTTCCACCAGAGATATGTGACCTTGCCAGATTGAATTCATGATCACTGCTAATGAGTTAGCTTTGTATGTGATGAATAAGTAACACATATGTGTCAAAAAATACTGAGCTATTATTGTTAATTGACAGACTTGACTGTCTGTTTCATAGACTTACGTTGAAGGAAGGACCCAAGGTATATCTAGAAACAAAGATGTTACCAAATATTCAAGTTTGGAGAGGATAAATGTAAAAACTTACAGGGATAGTTTACCCAAGTTGTTCCAAACCTTCTGTGGAACATAAAGTGAGATATTTTGATGAATGCTGAAAGTGAAACAGTTTTGGTGACCATTGACTTCCATTGTATGGACAAAACATATCTTATGTTATGTTCCACAGAAAAAAAGAAATTCATACAGGTTTGGAATGACATAAGGGTGAGTAAATAATTACAGAATGGGACTGTCCCTTTAAGAGTTAGTCACTGAACAAACCATGTTGATTTACCATTAATTTGAATATTAGGCCGAAAGTGACCCTCTCATTTCCTTACAGCTTTGTCTAAGCAACTGGGCTAGTAAGGGCCACCCAGAACACCCTAGCAAGAGGATAATGCACTAAAATTACTTTACAAGAAAATGTAATAATAAATAAATAAAAATCTTGTTATTCATTATTTTCAGTATCATTCACAAGTTTCCAAACCCTAACCCTACAATGGAGCATCTAGTGATGTTTATCGCTTATAGATTCTAAAACTAATGTGTGTTTTGTTGTTTCTTTTTAGATACTAAGACAAGAAGTTTGGTTTTGCAAGGAGACAACAGGCGTGGGTGGGGTGTGTTCTGGCAGATGACTCACTCAAAGCAAAGGTGCTTCAGAACCTGTCTAACTAGAGTCTAGTTGTAGATAAGCTGACCACACCCTCTCAGGTCTGTCAGAAACAAACATATGCTTATGACACCTTGGTGATGAGTTAAAGCTGAAAAACAATACACAACTTTTCATATCTGAACAGATTTAGGCATCATTTTCTTGCCAAGTTATGATTGTTAAAACTGGGCATCATACACTATTTTAGATCTGATGATCACACACTACTTTTGGAAGTCTTTCCAAACACAACAAACTTGCGTGGAAACATGCGCCTTGCTGCTAGGAGACGAATGACAAATGAAGACAAAAGGTGATCTATGCTGGCTCAAAATATCAAACAAGTTTGATATCCTGTGACTGGATGGAATCCAGGATATATATATAAAAAATACAAATAAATAATTAATCAGTGTGTCCATAATATGCTATTTTCTGTTAAATCTGTCAACTCAAAACTGCAGAATGGCTCTGACTTTCGCCAACTAGCATCAACTTTTCCAGACTATAAATTGGCAAAAATTTGGGCAATTTTGTTTTATGTATTCCAGCCTTAAAGTCACCATGAAATCAAAACCTACCTATTTTTTATGGAATATTGTTGTATTTATTATAAATTATTTACCTGTGCACCTTTTTTTTCTAATTCATGCGTCTTTGTAATCTTTAATAAAAAATAACTTCCTCTCCCCCTTGCAACGACATGACACTTCCTGTGTTTTTACGGCGCGAGGGCGGGACAACCTGTCACTCACATGACATCACGGCAAAAGCAAACTACAAACATCCATATTAATCAATAGCCAATGGACAAAATCAAGTCCCTCCCTACTTTTTGTCTTGTTCGAGAAGCTGTTTTACTCAGATATGCATCACAATAGAGAAAAAAAGAATATAGCAACTTCCATTTCATGCTTACTTTAAGTCTCTCTCATTATAGTTTGATTACCGATCAACTATAACATCATGAAATAACTAAAACTTAACAATTTAGTTTTACTTAAATCATTTTTTTTTTTTTTGGCTAAATTTTAACAAAATAAATAAATAATTTGCAACATTAGATTATTGTATGACATACAAAATACTTTTGTTAGAGTAAAATCACACTTAACAGCAATGTACTTCAGGAAACAAGTAGGTTGTAAACAACCCGTGTTATGATTTTGTAGAATCAATGTGGTAAGAATTAGTGAATGATTTAGAGGTAATGTAGTGAATGATTAACAAATCGAGTGAACTTCTCTAACTGCATAAATGTATCTAAATATATGTATTAAGGCAAAAAAAAATGGATGAACTTGATATTCATCGTTTAAGGTCGATTTTTTCTCTCAGTGGAAAGTTTAATTTCAGGACTCAAGGCCTTGTGCTTGTATATAGTTACACTGATTTCACTTTAATAATTATTTGTTTTAATTAAGTGTAAAACATCTTTAACAAGAGATTGACTGTGTAAGTTTGAGTAATTTAGCTCAGTTTTAGCTATACAGATCAAGGCCTAGCTCCTCTTTTAGTCCACAATCCTGCCACAGCCTGTCTGTACTGAACAAAAGACATTTACTCAGGAAACGTGTCAGCCAATCAGCTGCTGCCTTTTATCCTGCCTCTGAAAACCAGCCAATCAGGGAACTGCTTTCATAGCTGTTATCAGAATGTTGGCTTGGCTGGCTTGGAGAGCCGAGACTGCTGTGTAGAGAGAGAGAGAGGGAGGGCTGTCCTCCATGTTTTAATAAGCATTGACATTACCTACTGTTTTAAGCCATGCATCCACAGAGGTAAGAGATTTTTCATTGCTTATATGCTTTTTACACTACCTGTTAATGCTAATGGTTGAATTATGTTATGCAGAAATACTGGATTTTCTGAGAGACAGGGGACAAAAACCTGTCCCAACTCCAAAGAGCTGGATCCTGGCAGGCAGAGGCAACTCAGAAATCACACTCACACTGTGTTTTAGTCTCCAGGATCGCATGACTGACCTGTGCTAACTCTGTGACCAAAATGGCCTCTTCTGTTCTCTGTCCTAGTAATGTTTCTCAAGAGTAGGAGAGGAGCACAGTCGTGTCAGGTTGTGTCACAGGCCAGGCCTCTCAAAATGGAAGGCCCTGAGGAGCAGACAGTGCTGGCTGTGAGAGGAAACGCACATGTAGAATGGCTGAGTTTTGGCTCAGGTTGCAAGTTAAAGCAACACTTTTCAATGGCTGACATAATGCTGAATGTGCATTTTGCTCAGGATATAGGCCTAATTTGCAAAAGCATACAGCAGATTGATTTCGCTGACAGAGTTATCGGATCTGAAATAGAAGAAACTCTCTTTTCTATAAATAGATGCACATAGATGGTGAATTAGGCTTGTGTTTGACTTTCTAAGTTAAATACAGGCTTCTGTCTGTTTACTCGGGGTGTAAAGAGTCAGTACAGGCCAGGCATTTTATCAAAACTTAGTTGTGGTATGAGTTGGCAGCCATTTCAGACAGACTTCCTTTTTCAGCTGCGCAACCACAAAGACTGTATTTGCGTCTGTGTGTGAATATAAGCGTTTTACTTAATGTGGCTTCATTAATATTACGTTTGAATTCAGCATTTTAAATATTTCTTTTGGATGGCATGTATTTGGAGACTGTATTTAGTATAGCAAGGGCCTGATCAGAAGGTCATAGCAAAGGACTCTGGACTAGTGGTGTTTTTCCACAACCATATTATCAAAGTGAGGTGATTTTAGTTTTTAATCTGCTGTAGCAGTCATTGTCTGCAAGTAAAAACCTGTGCGTTTCACAGTTTGTATGTTAAAGTGATTAAACCTGATTGTCTGTCAGGTTCACCTGTCTGATTGACAGTGCATATGTGCACTTGTGATTTCCTAAAATATGTTTTAGCTTATACTTCTAGAAATGTGATTTTATCTTTTGTTGCTGAGATTTTGGGGGATGGATGAGTTTTATGTGTTAAAAATAAAAGAGCAGATGATTATTACTACAGGAAAATAAGAAAACTAATTATTTGAATCATGGCTATCAACAATTTAAAATTAATTTATTATTATTATATTAGCTGTAGACAAATTTAAATTTAAAATGAATTTATTACTATTATTAGCTGTAGACAAATAAGACAAATACTGTATAATTACATATATCATCAGGAATTATTCATTCATAAATATGAGTTGTACCACATGACATTTTACAACCTGAACTAACTAAGGTCTGATGTTTAAGAGACTTGTTGACCTTGACACACAGTCATAAAGGGTCTACAGGAGTCCTCTCTATGACATCATTTCCTGTTTTTATCATCATCATCATAATCACTGTTGTTGTTTAAGAAAAAACTCTATATTAATAAAACTGCTAAAATTAACATTTGAAAAACTTTGTCCAACAAGTCATGTTGTCTGACCATCAAAAATAGATGAAGAAATAAAAGTTTTATTAATATATATTTTTTTCTAAAACAACAAGTGATGATGGTGACGATGATGATAAGAATAAAATATGCAACTAATTAATACGGTTTTCTTTTAAAAAAAAGGCTTTTTTCCCATTATGATATTAAGACAGTGCCACCCTGACATTTTTTACTTATGCCCCCTCAAAAATATCTAAATGATTTTTAATACAGAAATTAAAACCATGCTCATTATAGGTTTATTCAAGTTATTATATGTATAAAGGGTATTTTTAATGTGTATTTGTGAGGGGAAAACACCCCCAAAACAATAGATCCAGACAGAAAAATGAGCATCATCATGTCATTGATCCTATTACAACATTACTGTACAAATTGAAAATATTTTTAGATGGTTCATGAGCTCATTTTGGCAGGCGGCTGACTGTAAGTAATCTCCAGCAGCTAAATGGGAGATCATAAGGAGTATTCCCAAGACCTGCAATTTAACACGACTCCGATTACATTTTCCAGCCTTTTCTTTGTCTCATGGTGTTAAAAAAGGCCCTTACTGCATTCCTGTGAGTCGCTCATTTGTCAAATCTCCATCCGGCTCTTACTTAACACGGCAAGGAGAGAGAATGTGATCAAAATGGTCGCCCTTAGTAGTGACTTCAGGAGGGGGAGGAGGATAAAACCATCTGACATGTTTGTCCGAAACATCTACGTCCCGTGTTCATTCACACCGGTAGATTTCAGAGTAGAAGATGAGTATTTTCCTGGTAAATGGCAGCAGCAGCAGCAGCCCTCCCTGCATTGCAGCAGTGTATCAGAGCAGAGAGAGGGGAGCAGGGAGAGCCTGTGTGGCACACACAACGCCAGCCGCCCAATCACGCGCCTCCGTGTGGCTCTCAAACCAATCGGCAGCACACAGCTGAGGTTAAAGATTGACAATCGCTCTGAGAGCAGCAGGGAGAGCAAGGCCCTTCTGGAAAATTCTGCACCCATCTTTGTCTCATCCCTCATTGCCTTTAAATCTGAAAAAAGCCCATTTAAAAGGCTCAGCCTGAAGAATCTGTGTACTGTGCCTGTAAAGAAAAAGGTATGCTGTTATTATATGTCAGTTTTTAGATGGAGAATCATACAATGCTAGTGGGATTGCGTGTTTTTGGGGGGGAGGAAGCTTGTATTTTAAGTGTATACATGTTTCTGTGATTGTATTTTGCCATTTTTAACTCATGTGTTCGGGTTTTTGCTTGTGTAAGAGGAACTGGATTCTGCTGTGGGTGGGGAGTGGATGGTGCATGCAGGTTGGACGTGAGGAGGCCAAGATGGCAAGAGCTCATGCTCTACAGATGTTTGCCTTGTGCATGCTGTCAACACACACCCCCTCCCCATCTGCATCTCTGAAGGATGGGGGTGCAGGACATAGCAAGATATCGCTGCCACATCAGTGCAAACGCATGAGGACAGACCTTGTGACTGTCAATAACAGTGTGATTTTTGTTTTTGAACATCCTGAGGTTTGTTCTAGGAGGATGTGCTCTGTTCTTCTGTTCATGAACGAAATATGGTGGGCGTGTGTGATAATGACCCGGGCATCAGGAGAGAAAAGGGGCCTTTTTAAAACCGTTCAGGCTGCAAAATGACTGAGATGGAAAGCGTTATGTCGCATGGAAAGTCTCAAGTCTGCGTGCTGCATCCAAAATTGAAATTGAGGTTTAGCGTTGGCATCAACCGACGCTATATCTTATGAGTTATGGACCATTGTTCTGATGTGCACATCACATTCAGATGGTGTTTGTGTGTTTATTGGAATTTCGAATAGAAAATTCTCTCTTGGCAGTGAGAGGCAGCCATCTTGGCGCTACCTTTGCCAGCGTTGTAACTAAACTGTGTTGCCTTTGATTGGAGAAAAGCACATTATTATTATCCAGAGTGGAAACTGCTTTGCCTTTTTGTATATGTTTACATGAAATGTGATGTTTTATGCCATGCCACTTGTTATCGAAACCATCAGGATAGGCCACAGCTGATTTTTTCTTTTGCTAGTATCAAATGTTCATTTGTATATTTGGACTTACACCTGCCTCATGATGTTTCATGCTTATTCTTAATGTTTAGTTTCTTCAACAATACGAATTATATAATAATACGTTACAGATACCTGTAAGTTTCGCATTTTGGAGTCAGATTAGCATTTGTCCGTAGCTAGCGGGCCCTTGGAGTGGAGAATAAGCATATTGTGTTGACTCTGAAGGAGGCCCTGCTGTGAATCTGACGTCAAAGGGCTCTTTCACTGTGAACTTCCTTCTCTTCTGCTCTTCTCTTCTCTTCAAGCTGTGGAAATAAAGCCTGAATTCAGTGAAATACTTTATGAAGGCATTTGCTTGCTTGGTGTTTGGTAAAATGGTGAAGTTGGGTTAGATTTTATCATGTTTTTTTAGCTTCATGATTGCTAAAAAAAATTCCGCCTGAAGGTGAAAAATTAACAATTTGTGTAAAAAAGTTTTTTTGTTTGATTGTTTTTGAACAGAAATGAATGATATCAGAAATACAGGTGCCACTATGACAAACCAGCAGGTGTAGGTGTAAAATGGAGATTTAATATCATTAATTTATTTTCATTGTGGCAGTTTGGCTGAAGGAGAAGAGAAGGAGTCAGATGCAATTGAAGGGATGGAAATTGCAACACGATCCAAGGGTGAGAATTGTCCTTGATGTGATGAGTGTGCCTCATTTATTTCCACATTCAAGTGTGAAAACAGTGCAAAAGTGTCAGCTTCCATATTTGTTGATGTTTTGATGTCTTTCAGTATGGTTTAGTTTTGTACATTTTTTACTCTACGTTTACATCAGTAATTTGTCCCATTGCTGTGCAGTCTCTGATCAAGGTCCAGGGGAAAGGACCGTTCCTAAGCGCAAGGTTTCCAGCCCCCCTCACTCCTCAAACGGACACTCCCCTTCCGAATCCTCCTCCAGTCCTGTGAAAAAGAAGAAAAAACCAGGAGCCGTCAATAGCAGTAAAGATCAGGTGCAACTTTCGCTCCCCATACAAGCCCTTGTTCAGTCCTGCATGTCAGTCATTCACTAATTTCAGTGTCCATCTGTTTTATTTATTTATTGTATTTTGGGTGGCTTCTTTGTGGTGATGCACTGCAAGATTTTATGGTATTCATCATTACCATCATCCTGTACTTTTTACGATATTGTCATTATAGGGCCACTTGTTTTTCTGCTGTTTTAGCTGAAAAGAATTTAAATCTGATTGTCAAACTGTGTTTTAGGACCCCTGTAAACAAGTCTACCGCTCACAAATAATAAAATCAGAACACTACCAGACTGAATCTAATAGAATATATTAGCAAGACGGATTACCTGGGTGATTTTTGGCCACTTTAAGATTTGTGCCCACTTGGTCAAATAATAGAAATGTGTCTGTTACAAAATCTACTAACAGCCTTGTCAATTAATAATGCTTTTTTCTGTTTGCAAATATTTTGTTAAATAAATATTTAATTGATTTGAGTCATTTTCATATCAAATCAATTAATGTCAAATCATATCACTCAATAAAAAAATATCTAGGCCTCTATTTAAAGGGTTAGTTCATCCCAAAATGAAAATGATCCCATAATTTACTCACCCTCAAGGTGTATATGACTTTTATCTTTCAGCCAAACACTATTGGAGTTATGTTAAAAAATATCCTGGCCCTTCCAAGCTTTGTAATGGGAGTGAAAGGTAACTTGGATTTTGAAGCCCAAAAAAGCGCATCTAACAAGCGCATTGAAAACATAAAATCAAATAGTAATTATATTTAATAAGTAATTTTCCCTTTTTTAGCAATAACTAGCAATTTTCTAATTAAGTGTCAGATGCAGAGTACATTATATTTTACATTAAGATTTAGAAGAGAAATCTTATTTAAAAAAAAATAACTTATAAAGATTTATAATTTGAATAATAATAATAATATATTTATACATAGCCATTATAATTCATAAACTACTACTAATATATTTACATATTTATACAAAGGCAAAGCCACGTCTGAAGGGCATGAATGACTGATGTCCTCAAAATGAAATAATTAAATTAATAATTCAGAAGGCCAGTTTAATATGGCTGTTATAGTGTATCAATATATTAATATATTCCTGACTGTGTTCTTGTTTTATTTGTAAACTGTTGGTATATGTTGAACATTAGCTTTTTTTAATGATGTGGCCATTGCATCACTGTTTTTCAGCGTCTCACACCATGAGCGCTTTGCTCAACAGCAAATGTATGCAAACAAGTCAAGCCCTGGTCTCTGCAATTGATAAACCCTCTTGATTCGACCGCTACCTGCGTTTTTGCAGGGTATCCCAACACGTGCTATCTTGCGACAGTGACATTCATTTTCACAAACAACCTAAGGTCCTCGTCTTTAGTTTTATGAGACAGATAATGAGCTCAGCCAAACAAATGCAAGGCAGGTGGCTTTCATGCAAGCTAAGCAGAAATGTGTATCCAGGGACAGACTATGATTCATGTTGATGCAGCTGCAATGAATTATTAGACCTAAGCTTGCTTCTGCCTCTGACAAGGATGCATTTACCTTCATGTTACAGATTGAAATGCCATTAATTCAGTGCCCATTTATCTACATTTGCTCTCCTCTGTCCTTCCATGCCACACCCTGATTGATAACCTTTGTGCCTGTTGGTTTTGTCTTGTTACTTTTAATACCCGTGTTTTGAAACCCCGACCCTCTGTTTCTCTCGCCCGCATTCCAGTCAGAACTAAGACATGGTCCCTTTTACTATGTGAAGCAGCCCGCACTCACCACAGACCCTGTTGATGTTGTACCGCAGGACGGGCGGAATGACTTCTACTGCTGGGTGTGCCACCGCGAGGGTCAGGTGCTCTGCTGTGAGCTCTGCCCGCGCGTCTACCACGCTAAGTGCCTCAAACTGGCTGCAGAGCCTGAAGGAGACTGGTTCTGCCCTGAATGTGAGGTACTGGCTCACGTGGCTTCACTTTGTCTAAAACAAATCAACTTAACAATGCAAATTTTTTGTCATTTATAAATATTTTTTTTAATTTTTTCCAAAGGCCAATTATAATATAAAAAGTCACAATTTGTAATTGCCTGGCAATTTTCCACCCTTTTGAAGTAAACATGATTTTGCTACTGTAACTTTAAGACATCTGTAGTGTATATAAATGACCTCTTTTTGATTGGCTAACCTTTTTGCATGTGAAATGTTTCTGAAGCGTAAATGGGGGCAGTCATATACAGTACCATGATGATGGTTTCTGAATGACCCATTTTTGTTGCGTAGTTTCAGTACATTTTTTAAAACGGATTCAAAAGAAATAGAATTTTTTTGTTTTTCGTGATATAGAAACATCTCTTTAATATTGGCATTTAAAGTCCCCCTGTGGTGAAAATCAAGCTTTTGATGTTGCTTATATGTCTACGTGGTGTTTTTAATATGCTTTAATACAAACTATGTGCAAATTCATGTCAACACCATTGCTGAGTTTTTTTCTTAAAACTGCAGTGAACCAAAGGCAGTCTCAAAAACACGGTTTGAAATCACTGGTGTTTCTGACGTCACACAAACTACCTTGTAACCAATCAGGTCAATGTGTGATCATCAACGAGTGGATCTCTGAGCTGGTGTGAGTGAGTGGAGGCGGGGCCAATTTGCATATTCATAGAACCGCGTACACTAAATGAGGCAAGGGTGTAGAGTTACATTCAAGCTATTTTAAAGCATGGCAGAAAAAAAATTAAAGGAAAAAACATTTAAATATGTAATTTTGGTGATCAAAGGGATAAAATGATTGACTACGGGGGGACTTTAAAGAAAGCTTTAAAGGTCCCGTTCTTCGTGATCCCATGTTTCAAACTTTAGTTAGTGTGTAATGTTGCTGTTAGAGCATAAATAATATCTGTAAAATTATAAAGCTCAAAGTTCAATGCCAAGCGAGATATTTTATTTAACAGAAGTCGCCTACATCGAACGGCCCGTTTGGACTACATCCCTCTACTTCCTTCTTTAATGACGTCAGTAGAACAGTTTTTTGACTAACCTCCGCCCACAGGAATGCTCCCTCAACTCTACCGAAATTCGTTTATGTACTTGCGCACTTCTTATAACTTATTGTGTTTACTCAGCTCTTACGGTGATTTTCTGAAGTAAAACTGACGCTTCATCTTTTGTGTGATGTACAATAAACTTTATTAAACTCATCAGTATATGTTTGATCATCATTCGGACCTGGTCCGAAACAGCAGACTTGTAGGCTATTAATAAATAATGGATACATACAAGCAGATGACAAATACGTTATAATAACCGTAATTAAACTACTAAACTATACCTGTTCCATCTCTATACAGCACTCTGACTCTGTAGGCATTATTGTCCGACTCGAAATGAACACCGTTACTGAGAGTTTCTGATATTGTCATCATTCCGTGAGATGAGATTGTCCTGACAGACTGAGCGCGAGCTCATGAAGCTCCGCCCCCTGGGTCGTCCAGCAGCAGTTAATTTGCATTTAAAGGGCACACACTAAAACAGTGCGTTTTTCTGAGCCCCCAAAAATGACAATTTAAACATGCTGTAAAAAATGATCTGTTGAGTATTTTGAGCTTTAACTTCACATACACACTCTGGGGACATCAGAGACTTATTTTTGTTAATCTTGTGAAAAGGGGCATTATATGGGACCTTTAAAGTAAGCATGAAACTGAAGATGCAATTTTTCTCTATTTTCTTCTCTATTGTGACGTATATCCAAGTGAAACGGCTTCTCGAACAAGAAAAAATGTAGGGCGGGGTTTGAGATTTGAGTTTGTCCATCGGGAATTGATTGGATCATTGGATGGTTGTGGTTTGCTATTGTTGTGATCTCATGTGAATGAAAGAGAAGACACATCATGAGAGAAAAGTGATGTGCTGCAAGAGGGAGGGGAAGTTATTTTGATTAAAGATTACAATGAGGACACATGAATTTTTAAAATATTATAATGTGCACGGATAAATAATTTATTATAATAATCCTGCAATATTCCATAAAAAATTAGAATTCTCCATTTTGATTTCATGTTGACTTTAAGCATTTCTCTCTTTTCATTACAGAAAATAACAGTTGCAGAGTGCATAGAGACCCAGAGTAAAGCTATGACGATGCTCACATTGGACCAGCTGTCTTTCCTGCTGAAGTTTGCTCTCCAAAAGATGAAGCAGCCAGGTGTAAGTTTCATGACTTTTGATGGTCCTCCTTCAGCAAATCCAGTATTTAGTTAACATTAGAGTGTTGTGCCTAGATCTAGTGCAAAAACAAAGCAATGGTGCAAAATAGTAACAACTTTTTTAACATTGTATACTGCCATATGAAATGAGAGTCTCAAATGAAAGCCCCCTTCCACATAGAACAGGCATAGAGCATTTAGCACACCTGAAACACTTCATGAGCGTCTCAATGGTGCTCTTTAGTGTTGCTTTCACATCACAATTTGGTTTGTTTGTTTGGGTTAAAATAGTTGTTCTACACTGCAGGCCAACACAAATGCTATAGTTTTGATTTTGAAAAAGATCTTGTTAAATTTATGGAAAAAAATGGAAGCTGTGAAATTCATTGTAAAAAAATGAATGATAATGTTTCCATTATTACAGGATGACATATTGGTATAATGGCATATAATTTATAACATATATTTCATTAAGTCACATTTATTTGTATAGCGCTTTTCACAATACATATTTTCTACTTTACAATTAATAGCAATCTGTTATCAGGTGACTGTGTCAAACTAATGTCCATATTGCAGAAGTTTACAGTTCTAAGACAATACAGATCATGCAGTTAGCTAACATCATGTATTAATTTAAGCAAAAACAATGAGTACGGTAAAGCATGGTTACATGTTGTGATAATGATTACAATATATGGAACATTTGGCAATTTTGTATGTTGATTCAGAATGGGCATCTTCTGAAGTCCTCACAATGGTTGGCGTCATCTCTTCACAGGTGTTAGGTCTTCTGAAATCTTCGTAAGAACCTGGATCCAAACTGGATCTGGTGTAATCTGGAGAAAAATTTGCGCAGCTACAGTTTATAACATTTCAAGCAAAAGATAATGCTTTTGATCAGATATATACAAGGTTATGCGATGTATTATGTGAATGCTTGGCTATAGAGATGTGTCTTTAATCTAGATTTAAATTAGGAGAGTGTGTCTAAGCCCTGAACATTATCAGGATGGCAATTCCAGAGTATAGGAGCTAAATGTGAAAATGCTCTCCCTCCTTTGGTAGACTTAGATATCCTATACATACTAGTGACATACTACTAAAAGTTTTGTGTCCTTAAAGAGTGGGATGGATTGTAGGGTGATAGAAGATTGGTGAAATACACAGGAACTAAACCATATTGGGCCTTATAAGTCTGTAGCAATATGTTGTAATCAATATGAAACTTAATAGGTAACCAGTGTAGAGATGATAAAATTTTCTCGATCTGGTAACAACTCGAGTGCATTTTGGACTTAGTGGAGTTTGTTTATTGAGGATGCAGGACAGTCACCTAGGAATGCATTACAGTAATCCAGTCTAAAGGTCAGGAATGCATGAATTAGCTTTTCTGCATCAGAAACAGACAACATGTTCCGTAGCTTGGCGATGTTTTGATGGAGGATGGAAGAAGGCTGTTTTTGTAACATGCAAAATATGATTTTCAAAAGACAAGTTGCTGTCTAATATAAAACCCAGATCTTTAGGATGAAGCAACACTAGATACTTCTAGATGCAAATTGTATTTTAAGGGCTTCTGTGTATAGGTTTTTGGGTCCAATAAGTAAAATCTGTCTTATCTAAATTTAATAATAGAAAATGACTGGTCATCCGAACTTTTCTATCTTCAACACACTCTGTCAACTTGGATAATTCAGAAATTTCATCTGCTCTTGGTTAAATATATAACTGAGTATCATCAGCATAACAATGAAAACTAATCCCATGTTTTAAAATAGCGGAGGGCCTAAAACAGACCCTTGCAGCACTCCAGTCCATACTTTACTGGTGTTAAATTAGATAATTTCCTATTTACATAAACAAAATGGTAACAGTCAGACATGTTGGATCTGAACAACTTTAATGGCTATCCATTACATCATTAAGTGATATAATGTTAATATACCATGCTACTTGAACTATCAAAATCTCAATATGCTTTTTACCTTAAAATGTACAGATAACCACCATAGGTGACACAATAGAAAGCCATAAAATGAATCAGAGTTCATCATAAATGGCCAATACACTATAGACAGTGAACTGGGTCATACACACAAAGACAAATCACCAACAGGATAACACACATGACTTAAAAATGCACTAAATAACAGAAAATGTAACAGAACACCCCAATGTAGATTACTAATAGCAAAAATAAGAAACCCAAAAATGATTTATGCAAACTATCATGTCATGCAAGGACTGCTGGGAATGTCCCTGTACTGTTTTTACTTTCAAAAACCATACATTTTGCTGTATTTTCAAGTAAAATTACTGCGATATTAAACCAATTACAATTGTTAACTTAGTTAACTAATTTAGAGATTTTAACTGCACCATTTTGCGTGTTATTTATTTATTTATTTATTTATTATTTCAATAATTTTTACAGTGTACAAAAAACAGTGAAACACCCTTAAAGTGCCATCCCAGATCATGGAGCAATTTTCTTTCAAAACAGAACAAAGCTCATTTATCTTCTCCCCTTCTCCAAGCTTCTCAACTGAGAAAGACTTTTAATTGGGAAAACAAATGTCCTGCAGAAATCACCTAGCTATATTCCCCACCTTTTTTTGTCCCCTACTTCTCCAATATGTTTGGAGTCTTCATGTAGTATCAGTCATATTGTATCACTACCTTGGCCTGTAGTCTAAATGGCAAAGTTGGTGGAGGTGGTATAGTGAAAGATGATCTGCTTAATACCAGTCATGCAAAGACACTGTGGGCATTATTGCATTTTAGACAAAATGTTTCTTAAAGGGGCAGTTCATTTACTCACCCTGATGTTGTTCAAAACAGACTTACTTTCTGAAACACAAAATTAGATGTTTATGCTGATCTTCTATCTCTACAGATATCTGTACTGTGAAAGTGAATGGGGACCAGAGGCTGTTAAGCTCCAAAAAAGCACCATAGAAGCATCAAGCAAACGTTGTCCGAAGAATTCGTACACTACATCTTTTGAAACCATATGATAGGTTTTTGTGAGAAATAGACCAAATTTTTTATCTTTAAAAAACAAAAACATGTCTGATATCCATGGTCACCATTGACTTTCATTGTATAAAGAACATGGAAGAAAGAAAGTCATTCAGTTATCAAAACATTTGAAGATGAATAAATTATTTAAATTTTGGGGTGAACTATACTTAAATACTAAAATGTATCTCTTCTTTTCCCCAGACGGAGCCATTTCAGAAGCCGGTGTCATTGGAACAGCATCCTGATTATGCAGAGTATATATTTCATCCCATGGATCTCTGCACTTTAGAAAAGGTGAAAGTGAAGCATTTGATCCTGAAAAATCAACATTGTCAAATCTTAGGAATGTATAATATCTGGCATGTTATGAAAGGCTTTCATTAGTGTGTTCTCTTTTTGCTCCTATTCAGAATATCAAAAAGAAAATGTATGGCTCCACTGAGGCTTTCCTTGCTGATGTGAAGTGGATTTTGCACAATTGTATAATTTATAATGGAGGTTGGTTGCTAACAGTTTCACAGTATTGTCACATTTGTTTCTGCTGAGGGTTTATGTTAAAACTAACCGTTTCCATCTGTTTTTTTCTTAGGCAACCATAAACTTACAGCAACAGCTAAAGTTATTGTAAAAATCTGCGAGCATGAAGTATGTATTGTAAATGATAAGAATTCTAAGCAAAAACAAGCATATCATTTGTTCAGTCCCAGTTTTTTAAACACCAATTATCTTTCAGATGAATGAGATCGAAGTCTGTCCAGAGTGCTATCTCTCTGCATGCCAGAAAAGGGACAACTGGTTTTGTGAACCATGTGTGAGTGTCTTACACTAAAAAAAAAAAAAAAGAAATTCCTTCTTCACATAGTAACCAGTGTGAGTTACCCATCTGTTCATGAAATATGTGTGTGCATCAGAGCAACCCCCACCCTCTGGTCTGGGCCAAGCTGAAGGGATTCCCATTTTGGCCTGCCAAAGCTCTTCGAGACAAAGATGGACAGGTGGATGCGCGTTTTTTTGGGCAGCACGACAGGTGAGGAACCTTTGAACCACATATTAACCATCCACTATGCTGCAAAATGTCAATCAAAAAACTTAATTTGCTTCATCTTAATCTGAGTTTTTAGTCCCAATCAGAAGTGAGCGTCAACAGTGTTGCATAATTGCACATTGACAGCTCATCCAAATGTTTTTTTTTTCCATAAAAATGAATTTTTCCATAGAAATAGATGTCACTAAGCTTCTTTTCAATTTTCAATGTGGATTTTTGTTGCAATTTTATAGATTAGTTGTTGCACCCCTACATTTCTCCAAAAATCCACTTCTGAGAAAATCTGAAAATCTATTTATTAAACAAATACGTATGTTTTGATTGGCTATGGTTGATATCGTGCTGCATTTCAATTTAGGCGAAGACATTTATTCTAACTTATTTGTTTTAATATACAGGGCCTGGGTTCCTATTAACAACTGCTACCTCATGTCCAAAGAGATTCCCTTCTCTGTGAAAAAGACCAAGAGCATCTTCAACAGTGCCATGCAGGAGATGGAAGTGTATGTTGAAAACATCCGCAAAAAATTTGGAGTTTTTAATTACGCCCCATTCCGCACACCATACACACCAGACAACCAGTTCCAGATGCTCCTGGACCCGGGAAATCCTGGCGCTGGCTCCATCAAACCTGAAAAACTTGAGAAGATCAAGTTCAGCTTTGATGTGACGGCATCTCCTAAGTTGCTCGTGGGCAAAAGCATGGTGTCCACTGGGAGCGTAGGGGGCGGGACAGGAAGACGAATCTCATTGACGGATATGCCTCGTTCACCAATGAGCACTAACTCCTCTGCCCATACGGGATCTGATGGAGAACAGGAGACTCCAGAGAAAGGTCATGCTAGAGCGGCCCTGCCCCATTATAGCACTGGAGAGGAGTCACTGGATTGCACTGGTATATATAAGTTTAAAACATGCATACTGCTGCTTTGCATATGTATGGTCTACTTGTGAAATATATTGAAAAGGGCTTTTGAAGATATAGAAGAGATCAGAAGCAACCTGCCAAAAATATGTAATGCTATAGTTTTAGATTAGATTAGATAATAGCTATAGCTATTAGTTTTTTAATTTAATTGTGTTATAATAGTATTTAAACATAGCGGTGTGTTTTATTAAAGCTCAGATCTACTCTTGCAGGATCGTCTACCCCTCCTAAAACAGGGCTCACAGGCAACACCTTAGAAAGCCCTAAACCCTTCCACTCACCAGCTCCCAGCACCCTGGTTAAACAGGAGAAGACCCCCACCACTGGCAGCATCCTCAACCTCAACCTTGGTAAACCTCCGTCAGTTGATTTATTTATTTTCTTTTAAAAAAATACGCAAGTTTATTTTCTGAATATACACCACCATTTAAAAGTGTGGGGTTTAAGTTTTAAGTTTCTTATGCTCACCAAGATGCACTGTGATGGTAACACTGAAGTTTCAGCATCATAACTCCAGTCTTCAGTGTTATTCCAAGGAAAACATATTTACTAAACAGGGCAAATTAACGTGAGAGCGCAATTCCAAAAAAGCACCAATGGGAGTGGCATGTTCTGCAAACGCTACCTTCTAAGAGCAGCACAAAATAGTGTCTGGTTTAACACATGCTTATTTTGGGTGGTAAATAATGGCGCAAATACCAGTAAATTCACTAGCGCAAACCTTAGTAAATCACCTTTCATGATTCATTTAAATACTCTCCTCCCATAAATTCTGAGTCTGAAATAGAAACTCCTACAAATGCATATACAATAAGATTAGCCGCAAAAATAACTGTGTCCATGCCTTTTCAGTGCTAATCTTTCATGCCGTGTCTTTAGTAAATCCTGACAGTAGTTTTTTCATTCCAAAAGAGGGTTTGCGCTGGTACAAGCTGTTAGTAAATCTGGCCCATAGTCTTTCTAAATCATCCTAGATCTTATTTATACAAAATATTCCGTACCTCAAGAAAGACTGTGAATTAAGAGTTGGTAAACTCTTTAATTCAGCCCATATGCTTTTATATGCTCATAATGCCTTGTGATCTCTTTCAGATCGTAGTAAGGCAGAGATGGACCTGAAGGAGCTGAGTGAAAGTGTCCAGCAACAACAGCAGCAGGGGGCTCAGCCCTCCCTCACCTCTCCAAAGAGACAAATCAGAAGCCGTTTCCAACTCAACCTGGACAAGACCATTGAGAGCTGCAAAGCACAGCTGGGTCAGTTCAGAAACACAAAAGCCATTTTCACACTTTCAATTGATGTAAAATTGCAGTGGCAACGGCTTTCAGTGTTTTATTCACATTTGTGCCATTCACACACCGTTACCAAAATTCCGTTAAACATTTTATTAGAAATTTAGAAAAAATTAAATTGACTAATTATGTCTATTTATTCCCTGTTAATTTATTAGAAATTTAGAAAAAATTAAATTGACTAATTATGTCTATTTATTCCCTGTTAATTAGAATATGGTTTTGATTAACTCAATACACCTTTGGGAATATCGAATAGTTTTTACAATAGAACTAGATTTCTCAAGATAATATGTGACCCTGGACCACAAAATCAGTCTTATGTGTAATTTTTTTCAAATTGACATTTATACATCATCTGAAAGCTGAATACATAATCTTTCCGTTGATGTATGGTTTGTTAGGATATGACAATATTTGGCCTAGATACAACTATTTGAAAATCTGAGGGTGCAGAAAAATCGAAATATTGAGAAAATCGCCTTTAAAGTTGCCCATTTCTATTAGCGATAGTGCTGCATCCACTCACAAAAATAAATTTTTTATATATTTAAGGTGGGAAATTTACAAAATATCTTCATGGATCATGATCTTTACTTAATACCCTGATGATTTTTGGCATAAAAGAAAAATCGATAATTTTGACCTATACAATGTTTTGTTGGCTATTGCCACAAATATACCCGTGCGACTTAAAACTGGTTTTGTGATCCAGGGTCACATATTTAAATACATTTATAATGAATCTGTTTTCGAAAAAAATTGGCACAAAGATTCTTGGAATTTTACAATGCCTTTTTATTTATGAAGAAATTGATAGTGAATGTGTTATTACTATTCTGAAGGTTAAACATTTGCTGTCTCACAGGTATAGATGAAATATCTGAGGATGTAGAACACAGCGATTCAGAGGAATCCGACAAGTCTGACTCTAGCGACAGTGAATACGGCAGCGACGATGAACAAAAATCCAAGAGTGGCCAAGACTGCAAAAACTCAGCTGATGATAAAAATGAGAAAGAGCCACCCAAGAAAAAGTCAAAACCATCGGCAGCTGCTGGTAAGGACAAAGACAGCAGCACAGAGTCTGCTGCTACGGCCAGTACAGCAACCAAAGGAGAAATCAGCCAAAAAAGCACCTCGAACCCTATAGCTAAAGACAAACCAGGTTTGGACTCAGAGGAAGAACCTCCTGAGAAACAGAAAGGAGCTCAAGTATCCTCAGATTCCAGAGAGAAACCCAAGAACAGCTCTGAGGAGGCCGGGCAACCGCCATCTGTGGATGTAGACATGGACTCAGATTCTGAGAGGGAGCTGGTCATTGATTTGGGGGAAGAGCAGGCAGGGAAGGAGAGGAAGAGGAACAGGAAAGATTCAGCTGCTGTCACCACACTCAAAGAGCCCACAGCCTCCAAAACTGAAGGTCAGATTCCCTTTTATGAATCAGTGTCAATAAAGCATAGGACTGCCAACCGTTCCATTTAATACGGAATCGTTTTGTATTTAAGAGGCAGGGGTATAGGTAGAGGTAGTAGTGTAGCCTATGGCATAAGTCTTCACCCCTGCTCCTGGGGACCCATTGTCCTGCCAAGTTTATTTCAAACCTGTTTCAGCTCACCAGCCTGTGTATTTTCAAGCGATCCTGAAAAGCTTGTTTTGCGGTGGGTCCAGTGGATCCCGAGGAGCAGGGTTGAAGACCTTTGGTCTAGGCTAGAGTATACGCAAGCATTGGCCGCATAACCATCTAGTTTAAAAGAGATTTTGCCAATGCCCAACCTGAATATGAGAGACCATACGTATATCAATGTCCATTCATGGAAGGCTTTAAGGTCAGCATGAAAATTGTAATAGTCTGTTCTTCGCTATTGTGACGTATATCGGAGTGACATGACTCGAACAAGAAAAAAACCTGCTGGTTCCAACCAATGGATGTGGGAGTATACTGGTGAACCAGCAAGATCAGCACTATACCAGCCATAGCCAGAATAAACCAGCCTGGACCAATATGGAATTCATGCTGGTTTATGCTTGATTTTTCAGCAAGGAATGTAGGGCAGGTCTTGATTTTGTCCAGTGGGAAATGAATGGATCATTGGATCGCTGTGGTTTGCTATTGCTGTGATGTCATGTGAGTGACAGGTTGTCCTTCCCTCGCGACGATAAACACGTCATCAAAGAAGAAATGTCACTTCAAGAGGGAGGCAAATTTATTATGATTAGGCTAAAGATTATGAGGACACATGATTTTTTATTTTTTATTTCGATGTACATGGATAAATCATTCATAATAAATACTGATATATTCTATATATAAAATAATTGTCAATTCTGATTTCATGGTGACTTTGAACTTGGCCCTCATTAATGTTTCACAGAAACACAAAATTACCATACACACACAAAAAAAGTCTCATAGGCAGCCCATAGGCCTACTAATAAGTTCTCTGACATTTTTATTCATACATGGTTGCAACATTTTAGTTCTAATTTTTAAATGCCATTGTTTAAAAAATGCTTTATTGACAGATGTCTCAAAGACATTCGGTTGTTGACATGAACACATTTGTTTTGCTTCTAAAAAGATTTATATATTATATATAATTTATATATACATATTAATCTTCTTAGAAGCAAAAAAAATGTGTTCATGTCTGAGATTCATTTTTGCTATACTTCATTCATTTTATATAACTGCAGACACTGAAATGACACTGTGTAGAGTACTTTAAGTGTCCCTTTAAGTCTATACTTATTTTCATATAAAGAAAAGAACTAAGATTGTTGGATAGAGCAACCCAATAGAGCAGTTAATAATAGCCTACTATTAACCCAGCTTATTTAGACTTCTAGAAACTTCTAGAAACTTATATTACACCTATTTTTTACAGTCTATGATTACACCTTACCATTTGCCAAGTTTCCGGGCGTCAAGTAATTTTTCTTTTCACACTGAATCAGTTCATTGCTTCGTGGTGATCGAGATCACACAACCTGCCGAACACTACTTGTTTTTGCTCAGTAACAATATTATCAGACACTTTCTCTCACAAAATAAATTAAAATCTCATCGGTAAGCGAAAACTTTTTTTTTAATTGATTTTGATGGTCAATCGCGCCATTTCGCTGTCAGTCATATATTTGTTATGGTGTGTTCACACCAAACGCGAAGTGTATATTCGAATATGCAATTGCAAGTGTTTACTCGCTCGTTTACTCGCTGAATGTTTTTCTTATTTTTCGCGTCACTCGCGTATAAAAAAATCCCGCGAAAAGGACTGTCGTCATCATCAACAACAACACAATTTCTTTCTGCCATCATTTTTCCGTCATGTCTGAAATACATTATATTGCTGCTCTGTACTTGTTGTGGAAGTCCCAAATACGGAGGAAAGCCAGACGCCGACGTGTCTGGGTTCACAGCACCATCCAGAGACGCACTCAACTCGGTGAATTTCACCGTCTTCACGCGAATTTTCAGCTCGAGTTGAAAATGTTCAACTTGCGCGGAAGACGCGTTTGAGGGGATTATCGCGCTTTCGCGCAAACCCGTCGCCCAATTCGCGTCATTCGCGTTTTTGCATTGACTTTGTATGTAATCTACTCGCGCAAATAATTAAATTCGCGTTTGGTGTGAACCTATTTTTTACAGTCTATGGTGTGAACACGCCATTAGGCCGACGAAGTCAGATGCGCGACGCCATCTTGCGTCACAGATTAATATACCGATAGAAAAAAAATCTCTCAGAGAGGTTAAGTTTTAATGTTATTGTAATATTGTTGTAGTGTTCGTTTGTTTGCTAAGCCGATTGTGTTGTACGTTATAGTAAACGTTTTCGTTGCTGACGTTAAAGATATTTATCAGGCACGACTGTAAAAAAAATTAAGCTCAAATCAATATTTCATGTCCATGTATTTATGTTTACTGAGTAGCCGTGTAATAAGTAATTGATAACTATTTGAACCACTGTAACTGGACAAAAACATTAACTATTAATAAACCAGCAAATGTCTTGTTAACAAAGTAGAAATTAAGTGATATTGCTTGACAGTTTAATAGTGTTTTATTCGTGTTTATAGTGGTTTTTTTTTAGAATGATTGAGATACTGTTATAGTTTTTATTAATATTAATAATTTTGTTTTTATATTTTCCATTTTCAAGTTTTATATTTTATTTTTATTTTAGTTTTAGTAATTTTGTTGTGTGTTTTTAGTTATTTTATGACATCAAAATATATTTCTCCCATGAGAAATATTGCATTGGAAACTAAACTGTCTGAAAATAACTAATGTTAATTTTTTCATTTTTTTTTACATTTTTTTTTTATTTTTAAGTAGCCTAATGAGTGGTAATGTTTTAGTTTACTATAATAACCCTGTCTCATGCTCTCATGTTTTTCTTTGACTGCAGGTAAAACCACTCCAATTTCAAGTACTCTCACCCAGCCTCAGAACTCAGCGGTCCTTTCCTCCTCCCCAACTATTAAAGACCCATCTCAGTCCCCTATGTCAGTTCCACTTAACATAATACCCCTCACAGCAGCTCCGACCAGCACTGCTCTGACCTCCTCCACCCTCCCCATCACCACTCCCTCCACCGCCAACAGTTCCTCACCCATCTCCGCCAGCACAGTAAAGAAACAGCGGCCCTTACTTCCCAGAGAGACCGTACCTGTGGTTCAGCGGGCCGTCGTCTGGAACCCCACTACCAAGTTTCAGACGTCCTCTCAAAAGTGGCACATGCAGAAGGTGCATAGGCAGCAGCAGGGCCAAGCGCAACCGGCCACGCAGGCTCAGGTGTTAACACAGGTGCAACACAGCCAACAGCCGCAGCAGCAAGCGCAGGTCTCCTCATCCTCGTCGGGACAACAGCCTTCATCCAGCACCAGATACCAAACACGACAGGCTGTGAAAGGTATTCAGTTCAACACGATTAAATAAAGAATTAACATACTATAAATGTCATATATATATATATATATATATATATATATATATATATATATATATATATTCTTTTTTTTTAAAGTCTATTCTGATCGCCAAGGATGCATTTATTTGATTCAAAATACAGCAAAAACAGTAATTTTGTGAAATATTTGTACAATTAACAATGATTTTTCTATTTAATTATATTTTTTAAAATGCAATTTATTCTTGGGAATTTTCAGCATCATTACTCCAGTCTTCAGTGTCACATGATCCTTCAGAAATCATTCTTATATGCTGATTTGCTGCTCAAGAAACATTTATTATTATTATTATTATTATCTGTGCTGAAATGCTGAAAACATATTTGTACACATTTTATTTTCAGGATTTGATGAATAGAAAGCTAAAAAGAACAGCATGTATCTCAAACAGAAAACGTTTTTAACATTATAAATTACCGTTCAAAAGTTTGGGATCAGTGCGAATTTTATTTTTTGGGAAAGAAGTTAAAGCTCCAATATGTAGGAATTTTGTAATAAAATTTCCAAAAATAACTTGCACAGTGTGATATATTTCCTCCAGTTGTGTACTTACAATATCTCAAAAGTCTCCAAAGATTTTTTATTTCAGAGAAATTCCGATTTTAAATAACTGGCCGTCCCGGAAAAGAAATGTCGCGCCTCAGTGACGCAATATCCCTTTTTTCCGGTGTGGACCATGTGATAGGATATTACACCACACCGGATTTTTTTTTTTTTTTTACAACAACTTTATTGAGGTTTTTTTTCTTATCACAATAAACAATAAAGACATCTGACAAAGAATAAAAAAAGAATAAAATAAAAAATATGACCCACCACACCGGAATATCGCATGGTCAAATGCGGAAGTGGTGGTTAAAGCGTTATAGCCATAGACTGTATGGTTATAGCTGTTATGGATCACGAACTCTTTGGCGAGTATGGAAGTGCCAACAAAACGAAAGCGTCCATATTCGGATACATTCAGACTGTGTGACAAATGGAGGAATAAAACCCAGATAAATATCGGCCAGGCGTTTTCGAGATGGAGAGAGCTGCGCGTCAATCTTGGACTTGACCGAGACTCTCTCGCGAGTGTATTGATAGACAGGTAAGACATGCAACTGTCAATAATAGCACTTATAAACAAAGTTATATTGCTCTTTGTACTTTGGTAAGGCTTTTTATCACGTGTGGTGACCGAGCTTATGGCAGTACAATTAAATACAATCGGATATGATGTTAAAAAAATATATTTAGTCATTACTTGCAAATGTTCGTTCAAATTTACTTTTAGATATTGGTTTGAACACGTTACACAACACGGCATTAACCATAAAAACGTAAAACTGCACAACATTAACCAAACAAATCATTTGACAAATAGCTGTATGTTGTAACGGGATAATATAGCATAACATTTCACGTTCCTTGCAGTTCATTAATTATGATGAAATAAAATAATACGATCAGACATACAGGTAATACAAAAACGAATAAATTACCTCATCCGTGATCATGATTCATTAATTCCATGTAGATATATCGCTAGATGGTGAAAACGCATTAAAAAAAACGACATCTCCCATCGTCACCTCCTTCATAGCGTCATCAAGCTTCGCCTTTGTTATTGTTGAAACTGCGCCCTCTTGTGGTCAAATACAAAAGTCGCATACTGGAGCTTTAATTCTATTATTCAGCAAGGATGCATTAAATTGATCAAAAGTGACAGTAAAGACATTTATAATGTTGCAAAAGCTTTCTATTTCAAATAAATGCTGTTCTTTTGAACTTCCTATTCATCAAAGAATCCTGAAAAAAATTGTACACAAATATTTTCAACATTGATAATAATAATAATAATAATAATAATAAAATGTTTCAGTTTCAAATAATTGCTGTTCATTTAACTCTCTATCTTGCATGTTTTTACTTTATTTTTGATCCATAAAATTCAGCCTAGGTGAGCATAAGAGACTTCTTTCAAAAACATTTTGTTAAAAAATGTATTATTCCAAACTTTTGGCCGGCAGCAGCTTTTGGTGTGATCTGCACCACATATGACATTAAACATGTACAATTTGCTCATTTTTATAAAGTTACACTGTCCACCTGCAACACCAGCAGCATCTCTCTTGCCTCCCATGGGCCAACTGAGTTTTAACAGACCCCCTAAAGCATGCCGTGGGTTTGGTGGGGATTAATGAAAAATGAATGGGGAAAAAGTCATTTGAGTGGAGGCAGTGTCTCGATTGGCTATTGCGCTGTTCACACGTAATGTTAATGCATTATTATGAAAAGTGTTATATTTGTTGGTGTGTTTAAATCCAGCTGTGCAGCAGAAAGACACCCCAAACACCACCTCCACCTCTGCAGTCACCCTGGTGACCAGCACACCGGTATCGGCCACCATGATGGCAGGAGCCACTGTCAGCTCTTCCTCTTCATCATCAACTTCCACAACCGGAGACTTCCAGATCCCCACCACATCTGCAGATGTAGCGGCAGACATAGCCAAGTACACTAACAAAGTGAGATTGCTGATAGAAATGGGGGTTGATAACAACACCATTAGATAAAAACCATTTTAATAATGTAATTATTTATGTGCATAACATATTATTTATGTTTTTGAACTATTAATAGATCATGGATGCAATTAAAGGTACGATGACTGAGATATATAATGACCTTTCCAAGAGTACGTCGGGAAACACAATAGCTGAGGTTTGTATTTGTTAAGTAAATCTGGAGAAGAGCAAAACACTATTGGTGAATTATTTAACAACTTGAGGATATGAATGAAACAACCTTTCTACCCTGTTACAGATTAGACGGTTGCGAATTGAAATTGAAAAACTGCAGTGGCTACATCAACAAGAGTTATCAGAGATGAAACACAATTTAGGTATGTCATTTTCTCATACACTCTTAAAAATAATGGTTCTTTATTGGCATCTATGGTTTCCTGAAGAACTTCTACCACCCATGGAACCTTTTCTATTCAACAAAGGGTTATTTATAGTGGAAAAATGTTATTTAGATGACTGTTCACTGAAATGTTCTTTAAGGAAACAAAAATTGTTCTTCTATGGCATTGCTGCGAAAACCAGTTTAGAACCTTTATTTTTAAAAATGTAATTATAATAATAGTTCATTTATCTTAGGGATGCACCAATGATAAAATTCTGACCTATAATGATAAGCTGATAATTCATTTTATGTCATCGTCTCAAACCTGTAAATGGTTGATAAAATTCTGTTTATATATATATATAACTTAAAAATAAAACAACAAAATCTAAAGCCAATTATTTGTGATACCTGAATTCAAAATTGAATTTAGCCATTACATTATAGCCTACAGTATGACAAATAGATATTCATTTTCTGATTTGCATTTTGTTTATGTATTCACATAATTTTTCAATGTCTTCCTAGCGATAAATTGAAAATGAATAATATTAATATTGTACCAATGTACTCAGAGCTAACCATGGCAGAGATGAGGCAGAGTCTTGAGCAGGAGCGAGAGCGAATCGTGACGGAGGTCAAGAAGCAGATGGAGGTGGAGAAACAGCAGGCTGTGGATGAAACAAAAAAGAAGCAGTGGTGTGCAAACTGCAGAAAGGAGGCCATTTTCTACTGTTGCTGGAACACCAGCTACTGCGACTATCCCTGCCAACAAGCACACTGGCCTGAGCACATGAAGTCATGCACACAGTCTGGTAAGACATAGTATGAGGCTCAGAACTCCAACAGAACTTTCATTGGTACGGTAATAAATAAATACAATGCGTTTAAAACACTATACAAACACTACAAAATATCATAATTTACTAGTGTAAATATGTTTATGTCTGTCGGCTCATATATTATAAATGTCCTAATATGTATGTTCTTGTGGCCACGAGTTATGCGTAAACAAACCTGCGTGACCATAGCAACCTGGGATTATCAGAAATGTATATTATTATTAAAATTTATGTTTTATTTTAAATTGAAAAGTGCAGAAATGAGAAATTATTATATTAACCTACTATTACAGGCTATTATAGGTATTTTGCGCAGTGTTGACTATAGACAGCATTTGAATGAAGTTTGTTATAATCAATAAATGTAAAAAAAAATATGAACTTAAAATAATATAGGCCTACAAGAAAACATTTTAAATCTATTCACAGATCGTTTCTTTTTTATTTAATATTTGTATATTATTATTATTGTTTTTTTTTTATGTATTTGCTTTATTTCCCCCCTTAATTCCATGTATCTCTTTACCTAATTAACATTCTGTATATTATGTTACTTATGTTTTGTAAATAATGTAAATACCCAATCATGCCAATAAAGGTTTGACTTTATGACTGTATTTTTTAGGCTTGTGATACGCCTGTTTTTATTTACAAATGTAGTATAGGCTTGTGCCCGTGACAGCATTCGAATGATGTTAAAAGAATATTTAAGATATTAAAAAAGGAGAACAAATATTAATTTTCATTCATATTTTAAATCCATTCACTGATATGTAGGTTATCTCACTTTTGTTAAATAATTGTAAATAGGCTCTTTATTTTATTTTCCGATTGATCTCATTATCTCTTTACCCAGTTAATGCTCTGCATAGGCTAATCTAATAGGCCTATTTACATAGCTTATGTTTTGTAAATACTGTAAATAAAGCTTTAATTCCATATGCTTAATTTATGTGGGTGCACATATGGGAATTTTACAAGAAGTCCACTTTACGGGAATTTATCATATGGTATTTCATTTCATTTCACTATAGGTGTCTAGAATAATATTAATCGAAAAATATTCAATAAAAAAGACATGATCAGTGAATGGATTTAAAAGGCTGTGGGATAGGATGGATAAAAAAATTCTTGTAGGCCTATATTAATTAATGTTCTTACATAATCTTTTAGCATTCATTGAAAATAAACGTATTATCTTTGTCTATAGGCAACATCACGCACAATATAATATAATATAGTAGTATAGTTAATTTAATCATTTCTTAAGTCTGCACTTTTTTGTCATCCTTAATTCAAAATAAAACATTAATTTATTAATACTTTAATTTCTGATAATCCCAGATTGATATGGTCATGTAGGTTTGTTTATGCATTAAACGTTGTTCCCTCAACATAAGAAGTTGTGGGCACAAGAAAATTATCTCGTTACCTTGACAAAATGATCTTGTGGCCACAACATATTATCACGTTCCCACAAGTTAACATGTCGTGGCCATGGCAAAACTATGTGAACCGAACATGTCCCCTCCCGGTCACCGTACTGGCACAATGTCTGTGAAACACGATGTTCTGCACACAGAAAGCTGCTCCAGACAGCGCACCAGTACCGCATGGAGTTGTCTTTCACACTTGAACGGACAGAAACACAAAATTATGTCAAAATGCCCATTATTGGCGGGCAACATTGTAAGCACAATGAGTTAAAAAGTCTTAAATTAAACGTAAATAGTTGTGAGAATATCGGAAGCATGTCAGATCCGCTTCATGTGCGTCAGTTCTTAAAGTGACAGCAGCCTAATAAACTCTCATTAAAGGGATAGGTCACCTTTAAATGAAAATTAAGTCATCATTTACTAACCCTGGTGTTGTTTTAATGCGTATGCCCTTCTTTCTTTTATGGACCACAAAAGGAGATTTAAAAAAAAAAAAGTCCCTCTCACTCTTGTCCATATAATGGCAGTGAATAGCAACCAGCATCAACCTTTTTAAAAAAAGACGCAAAAGTATCACAGAATGGTCCCATGCGAGATGTGCCATATATTCCAAGTGTTCTGGGGTATACGATAGGGTTTAGTGTAACAATTTTAATGTATTATTCAACACACAGCTGCACAACTTGCAAATGTCGGCTAGCTGTGAACTGAAGACCAACTGCCAACCAAGTTCAAGAATTTTTATTAAAAATACATTCAATTTCGTTTTGTTTTTTACTAAACCTTATCATATACCCCCAGAACACTTGGAATATATAACAAGTGTCGCATGGGAACATGATCAGTGTCACATGATCCTTCAGAAATCATTCTAATATGCTCAAGAAATATTACTTAATATCAATGTTGAAAACAGATGTGCTGCTCAGTATTTTTGTGAAATAGTAGCATATATTTGAAAAAGAAATGTATTGTGACAATGTCTTTACTGTTACTTTTGATCAATTTAAAGCATTCAAAACACACGTTTGTGTGTGTGTGTGTGTGTGTGTGTGTGTGTGTGTGTGTGTGTGTGTGTGTGTGTGTGTGTGTATATACATACAGTGAGGAAAATAAGCATTTGAACACCCTGCTATTTTGCAAGTTCTCCCACTTAGAAATCATGGAGGGGTCTGAAATTGTCATCGTAGGTGCATGTCCACTGTGATTTTTTTTAACTATTTATTTGTATGATACAGCTGCAAATAAGTATTTGAACACCTGAGAAAATCAATGTTAATATTTGGTACAGTAGCCTTTGTTTGCAATTACAGAGGTCAAACGTTTCCTGTAGTTTTTCACCAGGTTTGCACACACTGCAGGAGGGATTTTGGCCCACTCCTCCACACAGATCTTCTCTAGATCAGTCAGGTTTCTGGGCTGTCGCTGAGAAACACGGAGTTTGAGCTCCCTCCAAAGATTCTCTATTGGGTTTAGGTCTGGAGACTGGCTAGGCCACGCCAGAACCTTGATATGCTTCTTACAGAGCCACTCCTTGGTTATCCTGGCTGTGTGCTTCGGGTCATTGTCATGTTGGAAGACCCAGCCTCGACCCATCTTCAATGCTCTAACTGAGGGAAGGAGGTTGTTCCCCAAAATCTCGCAATTCATGGCCCCGGTCATCCTCTCCTTAATACAGTGCAGTCACCCTGTCCCATGTGCAGAAAAACACCCCCAAAGCATGATGCTACCACCCCCATGCTTCACAGTAGGGATGGTGTTCTTGGGATGGTACTCATCATTCTTCTTCCTCCAAACACGTTTAGTGGAATTATGACCAAAAAGTTCTATTTTGGTCTCATCTGACCACATGACTTTCTCCCATGACTCCTCTGGATCATCCAAATGGTCATTGGCAAACTTAAGACGGGCCTTGACATGTGCTGGTTTAAGCAGGGGAACCTTCCGTGCCATGCATGATTTCAAACCATGACGTCTTAGTGTATTACCAACAGTAACCTTGGAAACGGTGGTCCCAGCTCTTTTCAGGTCATTGACCAGCTCCTCCCGTGTAGTTCTGGGCTGATTTCTCACCTTTCTTAGGATTATTGAGACCCCACGAGGTGAGATCTTGCATGGAGCCCCAGTCCGAGGGAGATTGACAGTCATGTTTAGCTTCTTCCATTTTCTAATGATTGCTCCAACAGTGGACCTTTTTTCACCAAGCTGCTTGGCAATTTCCCCGTAGCCCTTTCCAGCCTTGTGGAGGTGTACAATTTTGTCTCTAGTGTCTTTGGACAGCTCTTTGGTCTTGACCATGTTAGTAGTTGGATTCTTACTGATTGTATCGGGTGGACAGGTGTCTATGCAGCTAACGACCTCAAACAGGTGCATCTAATTTAGGATAATAAATGGAGAGGAGGTGGACATTTTAAAGGCAGACTAACAGGTCTTTGAGGGTCAGAATTCTAGCTGATAGACAGGTGTTCAAATACTTATTTGCAGCTGTATCATACAAATAAATAGTTAAAAAATCATATATTGTGATTTCTGGATTTTTTTTTTAGATTATGTCTCTCACAGTGGTCATGCACCTACGATGACAATTTCAGACCCCTCCATGATTTCCAAGTGGGAGAACTTGCAAAATAGCAGGGTGTTCAAATACTTATTTTCCTCACTGTATGTGTGTATGTGTATGTATGTGTGTACATGACTTGACTTATTAATAAGTATTTGCAATGACTTGTCAATATGTGAATTCCAGCAACATCATCACAGCAAGAACAAGAGTCAGAAGGCAGCACAGATGTTACTCCCAAAGCTCCTGGGCAGCCAAACAATGGACCCAACTCACCTAGAGAGACTGTATCTGCTACACCTGCAGACAAAGACATTGAAGCAGATAAAGCTAAGGACAATGTCACTATCACTATGTCCTAGCTCACATGTAAAAAAAAAACATACACTACAACAGCACTTACGTTTGTACAACTGTACATAGATGTTGTCAAATTCTTCACTACAAAAACTTTCAACTAACGTTTGTCTTTCCTGATTGTGCTTATGTGGGGTTTTTTTTTCTGTTATGACTATGTCTGAATGTTCCAAAACTAAGACACAAAGACCATCCAAGCATTTCCTGCTGTAGGATTGAGAGGGTTGTCCGATTGCTCTGTTGAGTTTGATTGTAACAGAATGACCAGTTTATTTCTTTTTCTTTCAAATCTTGTGGGTATGTGGGGTCTGATAACTTGAGTTCATATTTTTAATGTTGCCAAAATTATATTTATAATATTTCAGAACACCTGATTTGCAGGTATAATCTTAAAAGAATGAGTAACATCATTCATTTAAAAAATGGTTACAGCGACATGTTTTTTTTTTTTTATTTCCAAGTCCAAAAAATAGTACAAAATGTGGTTATTTTTTATTTTTTGTATTTTTAAGAAAAGTCTGTGCTGTATTTATTGGAATATCTTATTTATGCTAATTTATCAAAAGAACATTTGGTTATATAAAACCTAAGAGACTACATTATATATTGTCCATACATCGCTAAGATGAGTTTAAACACTGTTTCACAAATTATTACTACTTTATCTTTGTTCGATTTTGTGTGTCCATGAAAAGGAGAAGGTTGAAACATGTGGTAAAACTGTATTATCAATAGACACGAGTGAGCATTATACATGTGAGGTTCTGTTCATTTGGTTTCCTGTAATATATCTTAAATGCCTTCAGTTTTTTGTTTAGTCCATTCACCTGATCCTGTTGATGTTATTTTGTTTCTGTAGGATCTCATTGGCTCTCTTTTTATTTACGTTAACCTTTAACAGTTGAAACGTATGTTTACGTTAAACAGTTGCAAGATAGTGTTAGGCCAGTGATGATTGACAGATTTTGTCATGCCTATATTGTTGGTGTCAAAAAATTACTTGCCTTTAAAATGGATTTGCCTTTAAGATACTTTTAGACAAGTAATTTATGCTTCCTTCTTGATCTTTCAAAAATACCTGATTACTTTGTATTTAAACATTGGAGAACTTTTATTATTGGTTTTGTTTAAATTAACTTTTAATATCCTTGTTTACTGGACTGTAACTTCACACCAACACAGTTGATTAAGAAAGTACTTGATTAATGCTTTTTTTTGTTAGTTATAATTTTGCATATAGCATTCATTTTGATGCTGTATTCTCAATGTTTTAAGAACAAATTCTTATGAACCCATAAGATACTGTGTCAATGAACCACAAACATTCCTCTGTTATGCTATTAATAGTGCATAAATATGTTATTCCAAAACATGTACAGAAAAGGAGAGCGGTCAAGAAGAACAGATAAATGTTTACATATTGTATATAAATAAAGATCTGGTGGTCTAAATTGTAATTAATAGTTTTTGTATGGTGCAAGTGAATTAAAGAGAACAACTATGTAAATGTTTCACATTGGAGTCATACTTTGAGTGATTGACATTAGCAATAGAAAAAAGTGGACTTCACACCTATACACCTTATTTGAACCATCAAATGTGTTTTAATATGACAGTATTACAAAAAATCTGTGAAAAGTTGTGCCGCAGTATGTTTGTGGTGACTTGTTGCATAATATTTTGTGAACTCTGTTATTATTGCTGTCAAATCTTGTATCAATCTGAAGACTGGATCTAAAGGAAGGTGATAAGGCAAGTCTGAATGTAATGTAATGTGGGGTGAACTCAGAATAGAAGGAGGGTTGGATCCAAATGCAAATAAGGTTTATTAAAGGAAACAAATGTAAAAGGAACCAAAATAAACAAAGTAACAGGCTCAAGGAACAGATAAACGGAACAAGACTGAGCACTCCAACAGATAGACTTGACAAAAAAACACAGGAAACAAGGGGGTTTAGATACACAACATGACAAGGGACAGGTGTAAACAATGAATCTCTAAGAAACTAATGAGGGTAACTATAGAAACAAAAGCAAACAAATACTAAACACAGGAAGTGAAACACTGGAACTATGGGAATAAGGAATAAACTAAACACAAAAGCAGGGGAAACAAGACAGGAATCATAACCAAGCAGATTCTAGACTCCAAGGATTCCAAGGGAAGGATGGAGGACCAGGCCCGTGGATTGGTAAAGGGCCTGGAGACTGAGGCAGAGCAGATGGAGCTGAAGACCACCAAGGCAGAGCTGGAGGCCACGGCGGGGTATGGAACCACAGTGGTGCAGGCGGAGCTGGAGACCATGCTGAAACTGCAACAAAGAGCACCGAAAGTTTATTGACGCAAGCAGGGAGCATAGACAGTTTAGAATCGGCCTCCGTGGCCATGACAGGAAGAGTTCAATGGTGGCCTCTGAGGTAGCAACAGAGCTGACAGTGGGTACAGAGAGTTCAGAAACGGCCTCCGTAACAGTGACAGAAAGCACAGAGAGTCTAGAGACGACAGGGAGCAATGGCGGCCTACGCGGTTATAACTGGAAGCACAGAGGGTTCAGAGGTGGCCTCCTTAGCCGTGGCGGGACAGGCAGAGGGTTCAGAGACAGTCTCCTTGGCCGTGACTAGGCAGAAAGAGGGTTCAAGAGTGGTGCCGTCACCTCTGGAGGAGCTGAGGAAGAGTGTGAGGCCCAAACACACAAGATGGCGGTTGCCATCACAGGAAGTGCGGCAGACAGTGGAAAAATCTCCAGGACCACCGGACTTGGGACCACCAGACTCGGAAGTGCTAAGACCACCATACTCACCATACTCGTCACAGCTTGGGAGTCTCAACCCCACCCTATAGTAAATAAGCGTTGGAGTGTGATTCAAGCAAAATGTTCAAAGGAAGGAGGTTCTCTTGTTGAAGTGTTGCCAGTACAAGTACAAGTTCAAAACGCTGACATTAAGGGTGTTATCTCACTTTATTTTGCTTAGTTTCACAGAAGCATCTACCCGGCACACAGAAAATTTCCTATCTAGGCACAGCCTATGAATTTTCCTTTCGGTCTCTCATTAGTCCCTAGAGTATTCAGAATTTTTTTGAAGCAACTCGGACACCAGCAACTCTGACACCGCTGAGAAGAGTGGGTCTCAGAGTGTCAGGTTATTTAGACGATCTGCTCCTCTGTGCTCCATCACAGCAGCAGGCAGAGATAGATAAAAAAGTACTAATGTCTCATTTAGAGAACTTAGGTTTCAAAAGTTACAAGACTAAAAGCTGCTTGGTGCTCATACAAGATATAATCTACCTAGGTCTCAGATTAAACTCACACCTATAAGGTCAGACCTTAGATCAAGCATTTCTGTTTGAGTGCATCAGCTCAATTCACAGCTGTTTATCCCTTTTTCAGAAGGGGAAGAAGGTCCTATTCAGACTGTTTACGTCTTCTGAGACTGATGGCCTGAACCTTCTCATTTATTCCACTGGGACTGTTACGAGTGAGAGAGTTTCAGCACTGGATAGTGGCGCTGGACTCTCCATCCTCAGGTAGTGAGCCAGTTGTGGAAAAGATTTTGCCAAGCTACTTTAGATCCCTTTACCTCTCACAAAAACACTCATTGCCCTCTATTTTTCTCTCTGGCGAGAGACGGTGCACCTATGGATGTGGAGGGTTTAGCGTAACTACAGCCAAACGCATTGCTTTATGTGTTTCCTCCACGTACCAACAGTCTGATCGTACCAACACTAAAATAAGAAAGAGAATGCGGTCACTAAGTCATACTGATCGCCCCAAACTGGCCCGGGAAATTGTGGCTGACGGAGATAATCCAGCTCCTGTGTGACCAGCCCTGGCCTCTCCTGCTGCACCTCCTCTCTCTTACACTGGGATTTTTTTTCACCCAGCCCTGGACAAAGTGACTCTTTGGGTCTGGCTTGTGAGAGGTTAAACTTGAGTGTTACGGGTTTGCCTTCAAGGGTGATTAAGACTATTCAGAATGCGAGAGCGGCTTCAACGTGCTCTGCATATGATCGGAAATGGAATGTGTTTGAGCGATGGTGCACACATTGAAACAAATTAAGTTATTTGTTTCATGGCCGAGGGCTCAGTCTACCAGATGTATGGCTACCTCATGGGCACTATTTAAGGGCATTTCTTTTCAGGACATATGTGCAGCAACAAGCTAGGCTTCACCTCACACTTTTGTCCAATTTTATAGACTGGATGTCACAGAACCATAACTGGCTCATTCCATCCTATACGTGTGTAAAAAACACTCATTCATCATGAGGTGTTTTTTAGTTTTTGTTTTATTCAAGAATTCCTCCTTGCAGCTGCACAGAGATATGCTGAGAAATGAAGTGGAGTCCGCTAGCAGCAATATATATTAGGGAGGCGGGAATCCTGCATCACGGTCGTGATTGGTCAGATGTGGTGTAATTGGTAATTCCAGGATTGGTCACGCCTGAGACATCTCCCATAGTGCAATACCTCACTTAATGTTATTTTGATTAAAGATTAAAATGTTAAAATAATAAGGATGTGCACGGAAAAATTATTTATAATAAAATTGCCAATACTCCATAAAATATTAGAATGATCCATTTTGATTTCATGGTGACTTGAGTAGACAAAGTTCAACCTGCCAGTCATAGGGTCTGTCCTCTGCACTTCTTGTCTGGTTTGTCCAAAGACTTTATATATAGAAAGAAGAAAGATTGTGCACTGGTATTACTATGAATGGGAGAAAGTGCAATGCACAATATGGTGGAATAAGTCCACTTTCTAAATGAAAGAGCCAATCGACTGCTTTAGCTCCTGCGCATTGACTGCTCCAGCCTGAAAATGTAATGCTATTTAAGCATAAGAATTTATGATACAGCTGTTGTCAGATTTCAATGGTGATTTCAAATACGAAAAGTAATCTTATAAGCTTGGTGAACAGCTTTGGAGAATTTGATGTTTCCCCATTGAAAGAAATAGGATCTGTACTTGCTTGTCTGAAACAGCTGCCAGAGAGGAGTTTCAAAGATGGCTGCCGAGTGAAATGATTTGCCTGAAAGGGACTTTGGTTTGGCTCAGCTACCAATTCAGACCTCAGAAGACTACTGCAGAGAGAATCATCGGTACACCCCTTCTTACACTCCAAGAACTGTACTCATCCAGAGTGAGGAAAAGGGCTGGAAAAAACCCTCTGGACCCCTCACAACCCGGCCCCTTCCTCTCTGCCGTCTGGGCGGCGCTACAGAGCACTGAGCACCTGAACAGCCAGACAAAAGAAAAGTTTCTTTCCTCAGGCCATCTACCTCATGAATGCTCCCAGTTTCCAATAAGAACACGTGCAATACCCAATTCTATTTATACTTTTATCAGTTTAGGATATCATACCTCTTAATCACATTCCCTTATAAAATTGTAGCCTATTTATCGGTAGGGCCTACATTGTCAATTGCCTTTTTTGTCTGTTTATATATTTATTTTTCTTTTATTCATTTATTTTATTCTTATTACTCTTGTCTTAATTGTTGTCATTCAGAATGTGCGCTTCTGTCACCGAGACAAATTATGAGTGTAAGCATATTGACAATATAGGCCTATTCTGATTCTGAAAACTAGAGGGCGCACTTCTGCATGTCAGATATCTGAGGATGATGCAATTTCACCCCCACGACACAACGTCGCTGTCCTACATTGTAACTTCAACTTCGAATGTGCTTCGTCTCACGCTATCTGGACTGGAGCTCTACGGGCAAAAATCCGCCGCCATCATCAACAAGAAAAGAAAATGGAGGTCATACCGTTGCATTGACCGTACGCCAAACGACATTAATGATAACAAGTAAGTATGCATTTCCAGTTGTAATGAGCACTAGTGCATGCTATTTCGCTGTTCATTTGTGCTTAATAAAAGGCAGAGATGCAGACACAGTTTGTCATATTTACATCAGTGAAACTCGCGCTCCAGTAATGGCGCCACGAGCCTCCGTATTTATTTTGATACGATAAGAAAAGATTATTCCAGATGGAGAAAACCGACCTGGGATAGAAGAATAAACAGCTGTATTTTGGTTAATAGCTGTTGCAATGTGATGCCTGTTTTATGTATGTTAATCTTATTTTATTACAATTTGACTGTACGTTATTTTCTTAAGCATTTACATATTGCTATGTAACAGTTAACGTTAACGTTACCCGATTGCATTATTTACGTCTTTTAAAACTGTGATTGAATTTTTATGCAGTGAAGTTTTGATTTGTACTGTGTCGACAAAGTGGGTGTGTGCGGTTCTCTGCAGTAACGTTTAATGTGGTGCACAATGTTTTTGTGCTTTTAAGTCTAATTTATCGTAATGTTAAGTTTGTTTTTGTATTTTTCTGCATGAATGGAAGGATTGGAAAGCTAGCACTTGCAGATACGGATATATAAGTTATATGTGTGTGACATACTTTTGAAAACTTGTTTAAATATTTAAAACCCTTAGCATGTAATGCATGATTATGAAATCTCTCTCAATTATTTTGTCATTTAAATGATAAAAAAAAATTACGCGTAGACTATAACCGCTTCTCACGTGGCAGCTCTCCGTGACCGAAACCTACCAGTGCTCTTACTACATGCAGGCGAGTCGGTTCACGAAAGTGATTCCCTCGCGACACTGTGGCACACTAAATAATATACATCTATAAAAAGCATACTTATCAATAACATCATAATCAGCAACATATACGTAAATAATGTTTTATTGGAACGCCGGGACGTTGGAACCACGTGATGGCGTCATTGCTCGATGACGAAAAACGGCAGTAAGAGCTGTTCGAAAGAACCGATTCGCAGAAATGTTAGATTTAGCTCCAGTACTGCATGCAGTCCAGTCAGAACTATATTAGTAATATTCAACGCTATATACACACAGACTCTTATGTATAAGTCTAAGGAACAAAATAGCAGGAGTGAAATGATTTCTTATGTAAGAGACAGTGAAATGGAGGTCGTGCGCTAGCTATTAGCTAAAGCTAACGGGCAAGTAACAAATCTCTATTTAATCCTGGAAGCTTTTGTTTTATCTCATTTTGCCGCCTTTTCTTTACTACGCTTATGTGTATTTTACAGCAAGTAACGTTAGGGCTTATAGTTTTGCTGAGTTGCTCGTGTCAGTTTTGTTGGCGTGTAGCTACTTGTTACTATGGGCGGCCATTGCAGCGCACACAGTTGCATTTCTTATTTATTACCACTAATGTTGTGTGCAGGAATGCTGTATTCATAAATATTACTTACCACTCTTTCTGAAAATGCATCATCTTTCCTTAAATTAGGTCTACACTTGTCTAGACAAGGGTAATTTTATGGATCTCAGGACAATTTTAATAACTAGGCCTTAAGCACATTTGAAACGTAAATTTTCTTTTCATTCTTATTTGTTGTGTTTTGTAATATCTCAATATTTGTGGTTAATGCATTACGTGTTTTCAGTACCTTAAGTCGGTTGGGTCTATTGCAGTAGCCTAGTTTATGAATATTTTTGGTGTTTGAGCTAGTAAGGATTCAAGTATATGGCATATTTAATTCTGTAATAGAATGTCCATTTGTTTATTCTATTCAGGTAAACTGGTTATTTTTGCAAAAAATTATATTTTATTTTATTGATTTATAGACATAATAATTAGCAATTTATGTCACTCTTAGACATCTATCCAATGTTTTTTACCAACAGTGTGCAACATTATGTGACATAAACTTGCGTATTTTTGTTTAGTTGATCTTGTGTAGCAGTTTGGTACATAATTGGAGAGCTTATTTTTTATTTTTCTTGTATAACTTGGTCTAAACTGGCTGAATAGGAACATAGATTACATACAGAAAAAGAGTTATGTTGTGCTCAAAGGACAACCTAGCACATTGAGTTGACCACCTTAAAATGAGAGGTCAAGTTTTCATTGCTAATTTTTAACTATTCTTTTCGCTGTTTATAGATCAGTATCTTAAATAGAAGAGTTCCAGTCATCATAGCAAACAGGTACAGCATTTCACTACTGTTAATATGAGAGACTGCATGTTTTTTGACAACTGAAGTCCTACTGTTACTGTTTATCGTAGTGAGAATGGTTGACAGTAATTGTGTCCTGGAAACTTATAAATATGACTTTACCTCCATTCCCAAAGGCATGTTAGAGAATGCAGGTGTCTTCTTAAAGCAGGTCTGGTTTTCGCTAGATTGCAGTGTTAAAGATGTATACAGCCTTTATTAGCCTAGGCCTAATCGTTATTAATGCAGCTCTTGTCAAATAAAATGATCTTCATTGTGATATGCTGCATCATGCTGAGTTCTGTTAGCCTTAAGCCAGATATATTTGATATAACTATCACATCATACAAAAAAGTCCATCAATTGCAATTGTATGAAACTCAAAATAATCAAAAGTAGTTTTTGCATAGTATTATGAAATTAATTCCTAGTGTGTAAACATGTCAAATGAATTAAACTGAATGATGAAAATTCAATGCATTGACTGTGTAATTCAAAAGTGCATTATAATTAGACTACTAGAATAATACCCAATGTAATAAATGTATTACACTGTTGTATGAAACTTAAAATACACAATTCAATGGTTAAGGTTTTCAGTAGTAATACAAACTTGATATATGCATGTCTATTTATGTCTACTTGAAAGAGTGTATTGATTAGTCTTTAGTCCTTTTCAGAAGTTTCAGGAAAAATATATTCAAACTCAAAATGCACAAACTTTTTATGATGAAACCTTTGTCTATAAATTAAGTAGGTATGTTTTCAACTGATCCTGCGCTTATTTTTTAAGAATAAAATAATTTTATGGAATATTTGACTACTATTCCACTGATGTGATATTCTATTTGATTCTAATTCTTGTGGTGTGTGTGTGTGTAGACTTGAAAGAAGTCTTGTTCACCAAGGCTGCAATTGTAGTTAAAATAAAATATAGCTAAAAGTGTAATATTATGAAATATTACATTTAAAATAATTGTTTCTATTTTAATGTAAATTATAATGTGTTTTTTTTATTCTTGCCATGGCAAAACCTCTTTCTTTTTTTAATAAATTCAATGTTTCCTTGCTGAATAAAAGTATTTTCTTTTTTTAAATCTTATAAAAAAAAAACTTTTGAACTTTAGTGTGTGTTTATATGTTCAGTTCAGTGTACCTATTTTACGCAACATTTACACAATTCATAAACTATTTAGTTTTACTGTATAATTGACAATGCTGTGAGTAAAATTTGGAATTTACTTGTGGGAAATGGTTAATATTAGTATTATTTGTATATGCAAAGTTGTGCATTCAGGGGGCGTCATTCTCTGAATTATACAGTTTGAACATGTTCTAGATATTAATTATATTAAGATATTTAGAAATATTTATTTAATGTGATTTAGTTGAGAGAAGCCCAGTGTGCTCTGTATGAACAAGAAGAGAAAAAGTTTCTATCAGTGTCATGGTTTTGTTCTTGTTGTCTAAATGGTTTAGAGAATTTTTTACACATCCTTAAATTTCTATATAGTGTATTTTAATTTGACTACACCCTGAATGCAATAGATCAAGGATGGAGCACTTTTAGACATCTCAAGCATGTTAAATCCTTTTTATAGGCCTCAATACAATTTACTAAATGCATGCATGGCACATCCAAAGGAAAGGCTCATTGGCACCTTCTACTAGGATTCCACAAGGCTTCAGCTGAGAAGACTATTCGCTTAGGAATTTGTAATACTCTTTGGGAGTTGTGATCTCCATTAAATCTTTGTTCTTTCTTAATTATAGATATTCTGTTTGAAAAATAGTGTCTCTCTGCTATGGAGGAGAGTGTGAGCCCTGAGCTGGCTCAAGCCCATGAGCCTGAGCCCAGCCAGGATCCTGTGGATACCAGTTCACAAGGTACCCACGGCCCACTCCACCATTGACTCCAATCAGGATTTCAAATTGGGAAATTATTGAAAGGATGTAATCATTGAGATTTAAGAGTTCCTATCTATTCTGTGCATGCGCTGGAAAACATTAAATGGATAAAAGCTTTTTTTAAAGCTTCTTTTCAATGTGTGGTGTGACGTCACACCATATCAATTAACATGTTTTTACTGATATTCCACCTGCATTTTGATTGATTTATCAGCTTGGATGTATATATCAGAGTTTTGTTAATCAAATTGCATATCTCTAGCATTTAAACATTTATTGTGAACTAATTTTGCACATTTCACACACAGAACCAACATCAGTCTCAGACCAAGTCAAAGATCAAAAAGACCAAGGTGATGTTAGTGAAGACAAATTAGAGGACCCTGACAAATCCACAAAGCCCTTACGCGAGTTTAAGAAGACTTGGGGCTTTCGTCGGACTACCATTGCTAAGAGGGAAATCCCTGGAGAAATGGCAGCGGAGACTCCAGAGGGCAAGGGCGCCCCAGTGCGTCGTAGCGGCAGGCAGGCAAAGCGCACGGACAAACTGGAAGAGTTTCTGGTCACTGTGAAGCGAGGAAGAGGAACGGGCAGGAGAAGTTGTCCCTCACGACTTGAGGGAGGGGATCCTCCATCCCAGACCCCAACCGATGCTGAAACTGCTTCCGAGGCCAGCTTTGACGGAAATGCAGAAGCCAAATCAGAGGAACAGAAAGTGGCCTCACCAGAGAAAAGGGGCCGGGGAAGGGGGAGGAGGGCAGTGACGCCTAAAGCAGCCGGAGACTCGGTGAGTGATGATGGCAGCTCTGAAAACGAAGATGAGGCTGAAAGTGAAGTAACGAAAGAGACTCAAGAACACGTTGAGACTGAGGCCAGTGCTGAAGATGGAAAGGATGTGGAAGCAAAAAAGGAACAAGCGATGGATGTTGAGATGAAAGAAGAGGAAGATGCGGAGGAGGGTAATAAGAGCAAAGAGAAGTCCTCAAATGAGTCCATAAATAGACGTCCTACCAGAGCAGTCAGTAAAGATTCTAAAAGAGACACTAAACCCAAAGTAGGAGTGAAGCTCCGCAAAGAGAAGAAAGAGAATGAGGAGGAGGAGGAGGATGATGATGACGATGATGATGATGAGTCGTCGTCCAGTGATTGCGACAGTGATGGTTATGACCCTAATGCACTTTACTGCATCTGCAGGCAGAAACACAACAAAAGGTACGTGTCTTTGTTAAAGGTGCATGAGATACTTTTTAGCTGATATGCTGGATTCTGGGTGAATTAAATTTGAACTGATGCATGTAGATTTAGCGGAGAAAAAGACTAAGAAACAATGTTTTTGAGATGTAAATAATTGTAATAATATTTGTATATAAAATGGATATATATTTTTATATGTCCAAGTTATTATAAAATGACTAAGAATATTAATGAAATAATTAGTTTTAATTATTTTAATAATATTGGTATACATATTAATTATATACAGTATATGTAGTTTGTTTAATATTATGCACTTTTGTGTTAATGTATTTATCACTTGCATAAAATTAAAGAGATTTTACGGAAGTTAACACTGTGAAGTACGTACTAAATGTAAAAAGAGCTCTTATGTGAGTGTGATCAGCAGAAGATTGAGAGTACAAAGGAACAGAACTCAAGTGTTTTTATACCTTGTAAGTTTGTGCACATGTATTGCCCAGTGTATTTAAAACTAAATCATGAGTTTCACAGAAAGCCTAAGCAGTCAGGCCAAGGAGGAATCAATATGAGTGCTAGTAAGTGTTTTGTGTGCTAAAACTATTAGGTCTTGTGCAAGTTATTGGTGTCATGTACATCTTAAAACTAAACTGTATTGGCATTGCCCATAGTAAGTATGAGTTTGACACAAATGATATCTGTATTTGATTGACTTGTGCATCTGAGGGTGTTTTCACACAGCAGATATAGTTTGATGTGGGGGACACACTGTGCGTGTGTTGCATTCCAGTACAGATTTTTTTCTGAACAAGCTCATGATTAGCAAATACACAACAAGCTTTCATTACATCTTGAGGTATTCTTTTAGTTGAAAATATTAAACGATGGGTGTAAACAAAAGAATATATAGATCGAAGCAGATTTATCTGCCAGTTATCGAGTCAGCACATGGTTATTGTGTTTAAATTATTTTACATGTTCATGTTGAGGAAAACGAATATCCACATGCTCAGGTGAAAGTCTGATCTTGTCTCCTCAGTCTGATAACAATAAGGCTGGATGCAGAGAAAATGCGGTCCGCCGAAAGACTCTGCAGGGACACAGATAAAGTGCTAAGCAAAGTTTCTTACAGCACTTTGTGTTTTCTGTTCTTAAACCTGTCTCCCTCGACGTAACTTAAAGGAAGCATGTGTCTCGATCATTTTGCTATCAGATAAGTTATCTTCACGGCTCGTTGGGTACAACTGCGCTTACCTGCAGTTGTGAATGTCTTTCCTCGTTCGACTGGTGTTTGGATTTCATGTGATTTCATGGTGGTGATATGATAAATCTGTTTCACCCCACAATGTTTCCACACGACAATGTTTCTACACGACGTGTTGATCCATTTGATCAAAAGTAATTCTATTTTGTAAGGCCATTTAGTAAAATTATTTTGATCGAAGACGGCGACTTTCTGTGATCAATACAATCAACTTGATAACCAGCTCCACAGCGCCACCCAGTGTATTTAGTTATAACTGAGTTTTAGCAAGGAAAAGCAACATATGTAGCGCAACCCTAATTTCCAATGATATATGACCTATACTTTTTAAGTTGCGTTGTTTTTACTGTTTTCTATAATTATTGTGTTTCATAAATCATCAGCAGTAAGGAGTTTGTCGGATTGCAGAAAGTGTTTTAAGCCCAAGTTGAAAGGGTCAAAATTATGAGTATCCTGACAAGAATGATTGATACAGGTTCCATAATTCTGTATGGGTCCATCCGATTTCTTTGTTAGTAGTTCATTTAACACTTGAATATTGTTACACACTGTCCTTATCAGGCAAGATGCAAAAAAAGTGGCATGTGTTTGTTTGAAGCAGATTGTCCTTTGCTTCCTTTCTGTTTTTGTCAGCCGAGGTTATGTCTCTTGTGGATTTAATGATTATTGAGGGTGTTTGATCATTGTTTGCATAGGTTCATGATCTGCTGCGATCGCTGCGAGGAGTGGTTTCATGGCGACTGCGTTGGGATCTCTGAGGCACGTGGCCGACTGATGGAGAGAAATGGAGAGGACTATGTCTGTCCAAACTGCTACACACAGAAGGGGCAGATTTCCAAGTCCGGCTCCTCCACAGCAGCTGCAGAGAATGGCAAACGGCCAGTAGCTGGCCTTCGTAAAACTGAGACCGGTCTCACTACAGCATCTAGCACTTCTGCAGCCACCACAGAGGAGAAAGCTTCTGATGACCTGGGTATCAAGGGCAGGATCGAGAAGGCTACCAATCCAAGTGGGAAAAAGAAAATAAAGATTTTCCAGCCGGTATGTCTACGTATGAAACACGAGTTTGAATACTGCACTGTTGTTTCTTTTTTTTACACATTTGATTTCATGGTGTTGAAGAATACAGGTTCTGGATACAGTTATCAATGCTTGGTGCTTCCATGCTTGAATTTCAACAGTTAATTATCAGTGACATTTTTTTAAATGATAAAGTTTAATTTTAATTTAATGTAAAATTGCAACATCAATTTCTGATTCAGATTATTCATACAATTGCTTTGTCAATATTTGGCGTTTAGCTAATTTAAAAGCTATCATCTGTGTGATTTTTTTCAATGTTTCATTGTATAATATAAGCATGATTACCAGGTTTGACCACAACATTTTTTAGCTAATGTTGGGAAAACATCAAAAGGAAATCAAATGGCAGCGACAACATTTGAGAACCACACTTTTTAGCACCAGTGCAAAGCATGAAAAATGTTTTTATTGGGTTTCATGTTGTTTTCTCAACTGAATACCTTTCCTGCTAATATAAATGGGGGTTTGTAACAACCAAATCACTTGAATTTCACCTCCTAAAGGCATCTAATTATGATATCAAGATATGGTAAGTTTTCTTTTTTTTATGAATGTAATAATAAAGAGATTGCCTCATTAACAATAAAACTAAAAGGTGTCTTTAAATGAGCCACACTTAAATACATTTTGAAATCAACAATATGCAAAGACTAAATACTATTAAAGTCTAATAATTGATTCTAAATTATTTGATGTCATAATATTTGCTCATCTTTTTTGCTATCTTATGTATTTCCTATATCTTTTAACAACAGTTGCAAAATTCTATGGTTTTTGTTTGAATTGTTTGGTTTTTTTAATGCTGAAAAGTATAACAAAAAAAATTATTCAAAATATTCACAAGTGGGTTAGCATGCTACTATTAGTATTGCTGCGGTATATAATATCTGTTGAATACCCAGATGAGCTACTTGAGTCGCCAAAATGTGCAGTATACAACTGAGCTTGTTGCTTTTGGATACTGTATTCTGCAATGCAATGACTTGACTTTATTTCTAATGCCATGCATGACCTTGGAGTTAATATTAGCCAAAATCATCTTTGACTCATTTGATCAGGACACAGAATGTTCAGACATTTTTACACAAAATTGAGTTTAAAATTATAAGTAAGCATTTTTAACTAGATAGCAATGTATTGTTGTCACATGACCACATGAAGTGCCATTTTTAAAACTAATAGCGGAAAAATACTACTGTTTAGCTTGCTTAAAAAAAAAAAAAAGTACGCTACAAACGGTGTAGATCTACTGCTGTAATGTAGTGGCCGCAGAGGTTTGACATCCCTGAGTTTTTAGCAGGTGACTGCAGTTGAGGAATCTTCCCTCCCAAAATGCATCGGCCCTGGCTGTGAGAGAGATGCCCTCCCTGACTCTGTCTACTGTGGGAACGACTGCATACTCAGACATGCTGCTGCCGCCATGAAGATCATCACCACGGATGGAAAAGACTCCAAACAGAAAGAGAGGGGCAAACCCAAAATGCAGAAAAAGACCACAAATAAATCACCACAGAAGGTATTATTAATAGCCACCTAATAATAATCATGCAATATTCAGTTTATTAAGGCTTTAATGGTAGGAAATTATTTTACACCAGTTATGGCTGAATGACTGTTGTGTGAGGATACACTTACATTAGTGTTTAGGTGTAAATTGAAAAGTTTTTAATCCAGTAGTTGCTAATTCAGGTGCACGATAAATCAGGAAAACAGGTATTGTATTTGCTCTTTTTCTATAAAGCTATAGGTCATTTAAATCTTCAATTCTCTATTTTCAATAGATTTTGCTCTAAATGTAAAAATTATTGTTGCATTTTTAATAGTGTGAAATAGCTGATGTTTTTCCTCAATGTCTTAAAGCAATTTAATAAAAAATATATATTTAAAATATATATTTTTGTGCTTTATATATTCAATGTGCTGTATATATATATTATTTTTTTATTTAATTTTTTTAATAGTTTTTTAATGCTGACAATGCTTTCTGTTCTTGTCTGTAGAGGAGTTCTGGACCAGAAAGGAGGTCCTCTAACCAAGGTGAGGAGGAGGAGTCAGAATCTGGGACTGAGGAAGAGGATGATGATGAAGACAAGCATGCAGAGGAGCATCCGCCCCCTCCGGCCATGTCATCCTGGTCCAGTGACCATAATTACATTGCAGTAACGCCAGAAAAGACTACACCCATATCAGCATCTGTGTTAAACAAAGCGTGTATGTATCTCTCTGAGGGTTTTCCACATTTTTTTGACCTGTCTCTACCAATGATGGGGGTGTTGAACTGTCAAGAACAACTGATTGAAATTGTTGCAGCCTAAGGGGATTCAAAGATCTAAAAATAGCAGCTCTTTTCTGGTGTAAATTGGACTGAAATTGAAATTACGTGCCTTTATAGGATTTTAGCGCCAGAATTTTAGCACAGCTATAATTATGGTTTTGAGCTGGACACTCTGCTACATCTTAAATATTTTGTCAGTGTTTAAGTAACACTACAAGATGCTAATATTTGAAAAATACCTGTATCAGGTCATTCAGAGATCCAGAACAGGTAAGTTTAAAATAAGATAAATATGGTAAGTATTTATGATCTAAAACGCATAAAGACTGTATTTTACAGTCTATTTATAATTACTTAATCTATTTTATCTAACCTTCTCCGGCACTAAAAAAGTGATCTAAAAATTTAGATCCTATGGATCTGAGCCCAAACTGTAGTGCCTTGCCGTGAAATGCTTTTGTAAAGCTTTCTGATAAACATCTACAATGTATGTGCATGTGAATTTGAGTTTCTCAATGTGTGGAATACCATTGCCATTTATCTCCAATCTCTGCCGTCATCGGGGCAATAACTTCATCCGAAACGCTGTACTGACCGCACACCTGATCAGGTAGGTTTTGGTGTCTTTTTCTCCTGCCCTCCTCCCCGACTAAGAATAGAACGTCTCTGATCACATGGACATTTGACTACAGTCCTGTTACATAATAACAAAGACATGTAACTTTTTAACTAACAGCTTTTAGTTTGATATTTCCTTTGACTTGCATGCACTGCATTTATAAATCTTGAGTGGACAAAGTGGCATTCAAAATAAAGTGAAATTGCGGATAATACTCTGCTGCCCCTGTGCTTCAATTGTGAGAGAAGTCTGTTTATTGGATGACAACATGGGATGTCATGGCCTCTGCCTGCTTTTGGCCTTTGTCAGCCTTCCGCTAAATATCACAGTGTGTTTTGCAATAAGAAGCCTACAGTCCTTGGAGCCGGCCTGAGAGAAGAACTGTGGCGTTTCAGAAAAGTCCAAGAGCCCAGAGAGTAAGCTGATGTAATGAGGAACCGTAATGAAGAACAGCTGAGGACGTCATTATCACCCCACAGCAGACAACGACAGAATTCACATGCCTCATTATTGCAGCACACAGGGATATGTCTAGCTTTGTTTATACATATACACAGAATGTAGAACAATGCTGATACTCTTGTCTTAATTGCATATTTAAATATGAACAAATTACATATTGAGAGGTTAGTGTACTTGTTGAAAGCTGAATGCAGTTGATTTGATGCAGATTGAATTTTGTTTTCTGCACTAGTAGGAATGATTGATTACTGGAAAGGGCAAGTTTTCAGTTTTCCATATGCAAAAACAAAGGAGGACACCTTAAGCTTAATGTGAGGTTTGCTTGATACCTGAAATTATGAATTAGAAAATCAAAAATAATGCCAATCATTTTTTTGTCTTTGTCCCAGCAGCTTTTTTAAAATGGATGAATGACATTATGAATTAGTTTACATAAGGTTTCCTTGGATGGTTTGTGTCTTTAGTGTTGATCAAGATATGGAGAAATTTGTCTGATAAGAATAACACATGAATGGGATTACTCTGATGTTCTGTAGTACATTGTGTACCTTAACTTGAAAGTGCTTTTTAAGGATGCATTACTGCAATACAAGGGAGCTTAGGTCCACTGTGGTTTATTGAACACTGGTTATATGTTCAGATCTCTAATCAAATTGACTTGTGTTATGTAGCTGGTAAAATATTAATCCTTTATACCCCTGGTTTTATAGACAAGGCTTAAGCCTTGTCTCAGACTAAAATGCATGTTTGAACTGAAAGCGTCTTGCACTGACATTTCTTAAAATGTCAGTGCTATTGTTTTCTCAAGATGCACACCAGTAATGTATTTTTTCCATGGCACGTTTATAAAGCTACTTAAGTGTCCTAACTAAGGCCTAATCCTGGCTTAATCTAAACCCTGTCTGTGAAACCAGGCCATAAAGTCCTTATGTAATGTTTCCTTGAATTATTACATCACGATTTCCATTTATATTCTTCAATGTGCTGTATTGTTGCACATTAACAGTGCTTTCAACATTTTAATTCATATAATTGATTTAATATTTATTTTGGTTAGTGATATAATGGATAATTATTAAAAACAAGGCAGCAGTGAATCTTAATTTGGCTCATGTGGTATGAACCCTTCGTATTTTTCTTCAAATTTGTCATATTTAAAAAAATATGTAAATTTACATACCAAATAATAGCTGCTATGTGCTCCAGTTTGTTGGTACATTATTTATGCTACCCAGTCACTTGCTGATTATTATGATTAATAAATTGTTTAAAGAATATAATTAAATATATACAAATACATCTGACTGGTCAGGTAGTCCTTAAACTTGCTTAAAGATGATTGTAAAATATTTTCTAAAATAAAGATTACATGTTCAACATTTTGTTGTTTGTGTCTTTAATCCAATTCTTGAACTGGTAATGGTGGTCTTCATATTCAGTAACTTGAGAAAATTATTACAGTTTCAAGGCAAGGCACTACAATTGTGCATTTCACACTAATTTTTTTTTTTTTTTTTTTTTTTCGCAAATGAAGAGCTATTTGGAGTCATTTTGCCATTTCTGCATTCATGAATCCTTTTATTCTTTTTGTTGTCCTGCAGCTCCCCAAAAAGACAAAGAAAAGGAGGGCAATGAAGAGGTCAAACCAGAGAAGGAGACTGCATCCGCTGACAAGAAACCCCCTGTTACAAATGTTGCTCCCAAAGGTGGGAAGAAGTCTCCTGGCTCCAAGGGGACAAAGGCTGCTGCTGCTGCCACCTCTCCTCTTCCCAAAGGCAAAACAAATGCAGCACCTTTGAGCAGTGGCAGAGAGTTAAGAAAACAGCCAATACCGCAGGGCAAATTGAAGAAGCCGGGACCTCCCCCACCACCAATTCCGGTTTTATCTCCTTCAGGCCCCCCCGGATCTCGCCACCATGCCTCTGGAGCTCTTCGTGTTGGCAAAAGCACCTTTACTATCCCAAAAAAACAGCCACAGGCAGGGCCAAAGGAGTCTGCAGAGCCTGGTCCCTCTCCTACCTCTAGAACCCCACCTTCCTCAGTGTCATCCACCCAACACCCATTGCCTAAACCAACCCAGCCCGCTGCCACTTCTGCTCCTCCACAGCCACCGCCCAACAACCAGATGAGATCCAACATCAGACGATCACTGACTGATATCCTGTATAAAAGGTGAGCGATGATTCAGAGGTAGAACGTTTACTTCGTGCTCATCATTTTTATCTCATGAACTATTGTAGCATCTGTTAATATCTAACCTGATGGTAAACATAAATAAGAAATAAATACACATTAAAATGTAAAATCATTTAGATGAACTTCTAATTGAATAATAGTAAAGGTGCACTATGTAACTTAAGTGCCCTAGTGGTTAATTAACAAAATGCATGCTCTCTGTTTATGTGTGGGTTACTCTGGTGTGGTTGTCATCCTGTTCTGCCTAAAATAGTATGAATATAAACACTTATTTTAGGCATTCCATAGTGATTCAGGATAAGACAAAAACAGTTTGGAAAATGTATTCATGATGTATTCGCTCATTATACAAATTGTACTTTTCCAACAAGAACATTTACACTCATTTTTTAGTAGGTTTAAATGTTTGCCTTTTAAATGTTCTCCTGAATAGTGATTAAATATTTTATATAAAATGATTTTTAATGTCATTCCAATAATTTGCATATTTAAATTCATTATTGTGCCACAGAGTCAGTGACAGTGATGATCTCTCCATGTCTGAGAGCGAAGTGGGAAAGTTGGCCGTCAGCATTGAGAAGGAGATGTTTAACCTTTATTTGAACACTGATAACAAGTACAAGAACAAGTACAGGTCCCTTATGTTTAACCTAAAGGACCCCAAAAACAAGGTGAGATACTTTTTTGTATGTTTATTAGAGACAATTATGATCAATTGTAATGTAAATATGCATTTTTAGTAGCTTTGTGAGATGTAACAATGCTGAGAGTTGTATTTTTTTTTTTACTTGGCTGTGTGGCAGGGCCTGTTCTATCGTGTGATTGGTGGCGAGATCAGTCCTTTTAGGCTGGTGAGACTGAGTCCAGAAGAACTTCTTTCCAAGGAGATGTCAGACTGGAGAAAATCTGAGATCTCTGAGGTAAAACAAGATAGAATTTGTTTGGGTGAACTCCCATTGAATTATGCTATTTTCATGCTCTTTGCTTAAACTTAAATTCTTTTTCCAAAAGAGTCTGGAGTTAAGTGGGAGATCCCAGCCCAAAAGTGGATCTAGACAGGAGGGTGCTGCCCCAGATGTAGACATGGAGGAAGCTCCTCCTCCTATGTCTGATGGAGATGTATGTATGCCTGCCACTTCCCAATCTCCCTACTTGGCTTCTGCTGCTGTAAGTGCTGGCTTTCTTGCTTTCCTGTTCTGTCTTTTCTTCCACACACCTCTCTGAATCCCGCTCTCATTTCATTTTCTTAAAGTGACTCCCTGAATGCATAATTTGTTCTCACACCTGTCAACTTGATCTTATTTTGTCTTTTCTTTCACATGGATGAGAATAGTTTCCTAAAGTATAAAATTGTTCATTGACCCTTTCATTCTATGTTTGTCCTTGTTTTGTGCAGGACTCCCAAGAGGACACACGGCCTACTTCTGCACAGCAAGCACCAGTCAATGCTGGTAAAGGCAGCTCAATGCCAGATATCTTCAGTATTATGCTGAAAGACACTACAGCAGAGCACAGGGCTCATCTCTTTGACCTGAACTGCAAGATCTGTACAGGTGGGACTATATCACCAAATATAAAAAGTCACATACCCTTAAGATTTCTTGAAAAGTGCCTACTACTGGTTGTATTATATACACCTATGATCTGTCTAACAGCTAATAATTAAATTACATGTTGCTAATTTTTCAGGCCAAAAGTCTGCAGATGATGAACCACCATCTAAAAAAAACAAGATGTCTGTGCCTAAAAAGCCAGAGCCATCTTTTAAGTCTAAACCAGAGCCACGACCATCCAAATCCCCTGCTGATCTCCCTCAAGTTTCCTCTCTTTCTGGTGTTGAAATGCCTTTGCCTGATTCTACATCTGTGATGGAGGATTCAAGCGGCGTATTTCCTGTGGTTCAGCCCCCAGTCACTGCTGCTGCACCAGCAGTCTCTTCCGTTACAATAACTCGAAGGGATCCTCGTACTGCTGGTCATCGGTCTTCTGTGCCTCACATAGTCCCTGATATTCCTGCTATGCCGGCAAATATTCCTATCTCTGTTGAACCTGTGGTTGTAGAAGCAAAAGGTCCTTTGCCTATGCCCCCTCCTGCCCCAGCATCTCTAGCCAGAACTGTGATGCCAAAACCAGCCTCTTCACAAGATCTGCGCAATTATGGCTCAAGTACTACCAGGTGCAGCATATTTGACATTAAGTGTAAAATGCTTTTCTTTCTACATTATCATTTTAGTAAGTAGTAATATTTGTAAATCTGTTGTATTTGCATCAGTGTGTCAGAGCCCACTCCTGAGGGTGAAACCGCTTTGTTCTTGTCTGGACAAGAGATGATGTGGAAAGGATTCATAAACATGCACTCTGTTGCCAAGTTTGTCACAAAAGCCTATATGGTTTCAGGATCATTTGAGCATATTAAGGAGGTTTGTTTTCTAAAGATTTTCTTAAAGGTCTTCATAGTAGGTTGTTGGTTTCAAGTTGAGTTATCGATTCATTTTAACAACTGTTTTTATTTTATTTGCAGGACTTGCCTGACACCATTCATATTGGCGGTAGAATATCACCACATACGGTTTGGGATTATGTGGGAAAGTTGAAGACTTCGCTGTCAAAAGTATGAAAAGAAAAAACAAATTTCAGTTGCACTAGAATCAAATTCAGAACTTAGAAAGTCAAGCCAATTTATATGGTACTTAGCTTTATTCATGTGCATCATTGTGATTTCTGTTTTGTGATGCTGAGTTTTCTTTTTTCAGGAACTGAGTCTCATTCGTTTCCATCCAGCGACTGAAGAGGAGGAGGTGGCGTATGTTTCTCTGTTTTCTTATTTCAGTAGCCGTAAGCGGTTTGGAGTAGTGGCAAACAGCAACAAACGCATTAAAGACCTTTACCTCATCCCTCTGAGCTCAAAAGACCCACTTCCTGCAAAGCTTCTGCCATTTGATGGACCAGGTAAGCATGTACAAGGATACTATAAAATCTCTTTTTTTAAAGAATCATCTTAGTGTCTTCCCCAGACTTTTAATAAAAACTGTTTTTGTTAACATAAGGTAAGCATGATTAAAGTCTGTCTGTATTTTAACTCTTTATTCTGTAAATGGGAAGCTTGTTCCACAATTTACAAAATGGAAAACAATTCTTGGCCATATCAAACGTGCTACAAAATGTAACTCATACAATGAGTTTCTTCCAGACAAAGTTGTTTGTGTGCTTATTTTGGTGTGTTCTTAATTCTGTCTGCAAGTTGTCATGTATTTTATGACTTTCTAATAAAATATATCATGAATCCAAGTTCGATGTCCTAGATATTTGTGTCTTAGCCTTATTTTTTCAGGTTCATATTTCATTTTAAGAGCAAGTGTTTAATAATGGAGTTGCTCAAAGTGACTACCTATAAATGTAATATATAACTTAAGGCGTATAACTAATGCAATCTCACTGAAAATTACACTTCAAAATGAAAGTGCTGCCATTTATGCTGTTTGCCGTTGGACTAGCTGTAATATCATGGCAACCATGGTAAGTTATATTCTGGACATCATCCTGTCTTATAAGGAAAACAAATAAACCTGCCCAAGGAGTGATTATGATCCTGAGACAAATTGCATACAGTTTTGTTGATTAGAATTGTCATTATTGGCACAAGTTTGCCAGAGGAAGAAACATGAGCAGTGTTGTTAATAATGAAAGGCTATTCTATCTATATATTTTATATAATTAAGAGCTTTTATGGTGTGTAAGAAAATATTTATGCTAAATTAACAAAGCTTGTGTGGTAATTACTAATTTAATGCATCACAAGGATAATTTGGATGTTACAATAAAAAACTAACATAAGAATAAGTTTGGAATAGGTAAGTTTTAACAGTTCATGTTACCAGTTTGTAGTATGTGGAACAAGCTCTCTTAATGTGCATTTCTTACCTCTTTAACATATATATAGGTGTTATATCCTAAAGATCCCTTAATCATAGATTTATATGAAATAATGTTTCATCATTTTTTGCAGGTCTGGAACCAGCTCGTCCCAATCTCCTCCTGGGGTTGTTGATTTGCCAGAAGGACAAGAAGCGTCCTGGGACCCCTCTGGAGAATGAGGAGAAACGTTCTAAAACTCTAAGAGATGATGAGACAGGCCTTCCAAAACCATCCATTATTGCTAAATCTGAAATAAAACAGGACAAAGTTCTTCGATCTAGTCTGGATGCCATAAGCACAACTCCCCCAGGCACCCCTCCACCCTTCAGTGCCTCTGAGTCTTTAAGTTCTATCTCTTCTGTGTTTTCCATACTCTCCTCTGTGAAAGCACCTGGTGTCAGCACTAGCACAGGTAGTAATTCTCCATCCTCCAATGTCTCAGCACCATCTACAGCCACTCCACTTCAGACTATCCTGAAAACACTTTTTGGTAAGAAGAAGCAAGATTCTGATGTCTCGTTATCACCTTCAGATCAAAGTACTGTAGATGTCTCTGTGCCCATGCTGGATCCAATTGTACAACAGTTTGCAGTAGCCAAGGGTAGAGAAGTAGAAGTGCAGGACGATAGACCATATGATCCCGAAGAAGAATATGACCCAGCTGTTGGCTATGGTGCAGAAAATACCCACAATACAACAAAAGTATCTGCTGTCATTAATAAAACAGAGGTCACCTCTATGATAGATGATGTCGCTTATGACCCTGAGGATGACTCTCTTTTTAATGATGCTGGGGTTGATCCAGGTGCTAAAAAATTAACTGAGCATCAGAGCAAAGTGCTTGAAGACAAACAAATTGAGGAACAGAAGCACGAGGAAGCAGCTCATCAGCAAATACCAGAGACTTTGATTTCTCAGCCTGTTACATCTCTTTTAGCTAACAGTCAATTGCTGCAGCTTGGTAAAAAGGTTGAAGAGTTGGTGGCAAAGAGTTCAGCTGCTCCAGTTATTAACCAGAGAAGAGACCCAAGGCAGAGTAGAGACCCTAGACAGGCAGCTGCAAATAGAAGACAGACTTCTGATTCCACAGAGACAGAGGAGGAATCTCCTGTTACTACAGATAAAACATTTCCACAAGAAGCTACAGTGATAGAGACATCACTAACACAAACTTGCACAGCTGCAGACACACAAACTGCACAGCTGGACTCTACTGAAGATACATCAGTAGAGGATGCAACCGCAGATATTCCCCTATTGCAAGTTACTGCCACCTTGGATTCGGTGCAGCCTGCCATCCTGCACCCAGAAGCATCTAAGTCTGAGGAAGAAACTGAGAAGGAGGAAGCAAGTAAGAGTGAAGTGGTGCCTTTTCTTGATATAGAGAGCACAGAAGTTTCTATTCCGTTACTAGGAGAAAAGATTGACCCAGAGTTAGTGGAAAGCTACATGGAAAACGAACCTGAAGAGGAACACAAAACGAAGGATGATCCTATTGAATCTGAGATTAAAAGTTTTGAGGAGGTTTGGCCTAATTCTGCCAGTATTTTGAAACCTGATTCATCCATTGGACAGTCTATTTTAAAAGCTGACAAAGTTTCATCCATTGGGCAGCCTATTGAGACCACTGCAACCACATATTATAACATTTCAACAATCAGTACTTTATCTACATCTGTACACTCAGTAGTGCCACAAGATGTCATCCATGACAGCTCATCTTATATGGATTCTCACAGTTCCCATATACAGCATATATCAACAACAAACCCTGCTAACATTCCACCTCCTATGTCTTTTCCTCCTCCAATTGGGCCTCCACCTATTCTTGGTCCACCTCCAATGCAAGGCCCACCACCAATGCCTGTTCCACCACCCATGCATCTCCCTCCGCCAATGCAGATCCCCTCAATGCAAGGTCCACCTCCTCCCCGTGGGGATAATGATCATTCTCAGTATCCACTACCTGCATCATATCCACCTTTCCAGAATCAGTGGGGTAGCAGTTCTCAGTTTGATGCTGCTCCAAGAGGTCCACCACCTCCAAATTTTACCCCAAGAGGACCACCTCCATTCCAACCAATTGGTCAGAGAGGACCTCCTCCTCAGATCTTTGATAATTCTATGAATTCAATGCCCCCTCAGCATATTGGACCAAGAGGGCCACATCCAGGGCCTCCACTACCCGGGCCACCCCCTCCCAGCTTTGATGGACAAAGGTTTAATGGGCCTCCACCCCCCTTTAGCTTCTCTGCACCTAGGGGCCCACCTCCACCATTCCCCAGTCCCCCTCCAAATCCTTTTGGTAATAGAGCTCCAACACCATCCCACTTCCCAGGGCCAAGAGGCCCACCTCCGCTTCATAATATTGGGGATCATGGCCCTCCATCTAACATGTCAAGAGGACCTGGTGATCATTTTGAAGATGGTGGCAACTCTTATCATCAGGGAATAGAGAAGCCCCAGATACCCTCACATGGGCCTCCTTTTAGGGGACCACCTCCAAACCACTTTGATGGACGAAGAGGACCTCCTGGTCCTGCAGGTGAAATGTCAGGACAGCGATTTCCACCTCAAAACCAATTCCGTGGTTCACCTCAACACAGGGGATCATTTGAGGAGCCACGGGGAACTTCATCTCAAGACTTTGAAAGGCACCGGGGACCATCAGTTCAGCAGTTTGGTGGCCCGAGAGGTCCACAAGTAGGACATTATGATAAGGAAGCTGTTGGCCCGCCAGCACGATTTAACTACAATGATGATAGCCCAAGTGATGTTAGAGATGTTAGACCTGTTCGTGGACCTCTGCTTCCAACACCACCTGAAGGTCCCATCCCAATACAGGGTCGTATAGGTGGACACAGCCCAGACACCCACCGCGATGACCACTGGAGACGTCACTCACCTGAAATGAGGAGGCGAAGCAGTTCCAGCAGAGACAGTGCAGAGCCACATAACCGTCCAAGTAGATTTGATGGTGGTTCGCGTGACAGAGATGCCCCCTCAAGAATGTCTGAAGAGAGGCAGCGTGACTTGTCTGAGGATAGGAGGAGAGACAGAGACAGAGAAGGTGGACATGGTGGAAGGTCATGGGGCTGGAACAGGGAACATGAGCATGAACGGGGCAGAGAAAGGGATCGTGAAAGAGACCGGAGCAGGGAACGAGAAAGGGAGCGGGGTCGCAGTAGGGAAAGGGAAAGAGAACACAGTAGGGAGAGGGATCGGAGAGAGTCTGACCGATACGGAGATGGAGACAAGAGGAGAGACCGGGATCGAGACAGAGACCGTGGCAGGGAGAGAGATGAAGACCGAAAAGACCATGACCGAGACAGGGAGAGAGATCAAGACCGAAAAGACCATGACCGAGACCGGGAGAGAGATCAAGCCCGAAAAGACCATGACCGAGAAAGGGAGAGAGATCAAGACCGAAAAGACCATGATCGAGACCGGGAGAGAGATCAAGACCGAAAAGACCATGACCGAGAAAGGGAGAGAGATCAAGACCGAAAAGACCATGACCGAGACCGAGCAAAGAACAGAGACAGAGATAGAGATCGTGACAGAGATAGAGACAGGAGAAGAGAACGTTCAAGGAGTCGGGATCGAGAACGTGTAAAAGACCGTGAGAGAAGAGATCGGGACAGAGAACGGGACAAAGACAGAGGCAAGGAGAAAGACAGAGACAGACGGGACAGAAGCAGGAGCAGAGAAAAGAAAGAGGAAAGAAAAGAAAGATCTGACAACTCAAGGGCAAAGTCTACAGAATCTGAAAACCCATCATGAATGTCATTCATCTTGACTGTTAACTGACACACTTTTTGTTTCTTTCTAAATTTGCATGGGTTTGAACGTTGCGTTTGAAAGTCCCTTTTGTACTTTCCTTGCTGAATATTTTATGCTTTTTACTTACAAGTCCTTGTTGTTGATAACATCTTCAGGTGTACTTATGTTGTGATAAGTTTGTCAGCACAACATACTCTCCCTGTACTGCTATTTTAATGAAAACTTCACAGATCTTCACAGATAAAAAAAAAAAAAAAAAAAAGACATGTAAATATGTATGTTTGTGTATATACAGGTATGTTTTTAACTACTTTTTTTCTAAATAGAGAAGTCATAAGCCATATAGCTTTACAATTGTTTAAACGAAAAGGTCTTTATTGTAAAAGCTTAACCACCGTTTCATGAATATGTCTGAAGGCTATTGTTATTGATTGACCTGAAGGCACTCCAAATGTTCATTTCATTTGTTCAATAAATTCTGTGATTGTAAAACATATTTTTGTTTTCTTTTAAGGTTTTGAGAAGTTTAAATAGTTTAGATTAGAAGATTTTATACATGGTTAACTTGTATGTAGGTTAGATTGTATGGATAAAAATAACTTGCTCTTTAAATGGTTCTAAATTGAGTATGTCAAGCAGGACATATTTAAATTCATATTTAAATTAGTGATTTAATCATTTTGCTACCTCATGCAAGCCACTTAAATGGACTGCTCCTATTCCTACAACTATATGGCTTCTTACTATAATTTCATAATCCTAAACTGACTGGCTAAATCTCACAATTATTTTATAGGACAATTATTTCAGTATGTCAATTTATGTCTGACATTTAAAGTAACTTGCAGTTTAAATTTACTTGAGAACGAAAGTAAAACTTAAAGGGTTAGTTCACCCAAAAGATTTTATTCTGTCATTTACTCACCCTCATGTCGTTCCAAACCCGTAAGACTTTCGTTCATCTTTAGAACACAAATGAAGATAATTTGAATGAAATCTGAGAGATTTCGGTCCCTCCATTGGTGGTCTACAGAACTACTTTGATGCTTCAAAAAGTTTGTGAAGAGATTGAAAACTAATCCATATGAATTGAGCAGTTTAGTCCAAATTTTCTGAAGAGATGTGATCGCTTTATATGACAAACAGACAGAATTTAGGCTTTTATTCACATATAAACAGTCATCACACACATTAGTAATGGTAAATGGAAGCTCAACCATGCCTCAATGTAACCTGCAACGAAGCTGCTGATAAATCTCCACCAATAACACACAGACCATTTCTCAAGATCAGGAAAAATATTAATAAAAATGTTTATTTATTTAACAATAATAGTTAATGAACAATAAGCCATTATACTAGAATACAAAGTTTGTAGAATAGCAAACAGACAAGCCAACAATTGAGTCAAAGTACAAAGGTTAAATAAAAATATAAAGTTATAAAACTTAACTTTGCCCTCAGTCAAAACTATTTGATCAGAAACAAATAACAGATTTGTAATATTATTTACACTATCTACATTGCATTTCATGTATGGTCACCAAATGCTGCAAGATTAAAATATTACTTCCTCAAAACAAGGAGCCAGACGCTACCAGGGCTACAAAGTAGCTAAAGCATTGTGGGACCACTCATATCAGCCTGCTAGATGCTGTTAGGGGGTAACAGTTTAGGACCCAAGGACCAGATGTTTGAAAGAAGACCTGGAGTCAGAATTATAATAAATTGAGGGAAAGTTTTACTGAAGATAGTTTGCAGTTTCATCAGCAGAAGTCAGCTTCAAGACTCACACAGGAGTTTGTAGGCCGCCCCTCTTACAGTTACAAAGATCACAGCAGTTATAACATTTCCAAGGTCTAAGCTACATCATTGCTTACAGGTTGAATGATTCTGATTGGCTAAGAAATAAATAAACATAGTATTTTTCCACACATATAAATATAGACGGAAGCATATCTCCATCGATTATGCTGCTGACACTTGGACCCTGAAGTTAGGCACGTCGTGGCCTTCCAGGTCGCAGATTTGGGTTTCTGGGCGCCAACATGTCCCAAACAACAACTCAGTCATCTCAAATAATGCCAGTGGTTCCTTAACCTGTAACCAAGAAGACTAACACACACACTGACACAGCTTCCACAAGGTTGGATTTAGCCAGGCTCTAACTATAAACAGGAGAGTCCTCTCAAAACATCAAGATAATACGTTCTTTCTCTCAGGGAGAACTACACTTTAGTCTAACTGGAAAGTAAAGCTTTAACAAAGAAATGGTCCCTTAAACTATTGGCTTCAATGACCCCTATATGTTTTAACATGTTGAAGACCTTTCTCAAACACAAAACATGTCCCTATTTCATTTCTGGAAGCCGGGCTAAATAAGCAAGCCCTGTTACTGCATTTAGATATCAAATACAGACATTAATGAATACATGAAAAGAACATTTCAGTAATCACACTGGTAACTTCTATAACAAAGTAAAATCTCCAGAGAAGTCATTCAACTCATTTGATATTTAGAAGGAAAAATATTGATTAATACCTTGATTATAATCACTCATTACATATACATTGAAGCAGCAGTGGATCCAATCCACCCCCTTCAATGCAAAACAGAAGGAGGAAGCAGTCAAAGACTGGAAATTCTGTGACATCCAGTGCAGGATCCTTTCGAGAGCGCCATGGCAGAAGCAGCTTTCACAGGAACATCTGGGGCGGACAAGAGAGGAATTCTGACATAAATTACAGAAACGTCTGTCTGTCTGTGTGTCTGTTATTCGCATATCTCTCGAACCGTTAGTCCGATGGATTTCAAACTTCACAGGTGTCTTGCTACGGGCACGAGTAAGTGCAGTGCCAAGTTTGACGTTGTTTGGATTAGAAATGCAAAAGATATTGTTAAATATATCAGTAAAAGAAGCACTTAGAAGGTGGTGGTTTAAAAATAAACATCTGACATATACACTCTGAATTTTATATTTTATTCACGGCCATCATTTGTAGTAGTCTATTCACTAACTGTTTGCTCAAGCGTAGCGTTTTTTTTTCGGAGTTCACTGTGTAGCCTGCTCCTCCCTCAATCGTGTAGTTCAATTTTCCATATTTATTGTATGTCATTATGTCAGTATCAGTATTTGCTTTCTACCATGCACAAATAAAAATGTCACTGAACTTTTGCTGTTTAATTGTAACAATGAGCACTCAAACACACCAAACCAACAATTACTAAAAACACACAGAAACTGATTTTGCACAGGCACTTTGCACTAGTTCCTCTTAATGTCTGTGACCTGAAATAAACAAACAAAACAAAAAAACAAGGTTATAGTCATAGATTACAATTAGAAGGAAACATTTTTCAAATCTTTAAAATGAAAAGTGAATATATCTTATAGCTGGCTCATTACCTTAAACCATTCATGTTGAAGGATTTTCCTCAAATAAATCCGTTGTCTTGGGCTATCCTTCAGGAGGGATCGAATCAGGAGGCAGCATTCTGTGCAGAACGATAGAAGTGAGTCAGATTATTACCTTAAACTTTACCCCTGCTGTCTTTGTATTAAGCTGTAAGATTCGACCATTCTATAGGCTACTGTGTGGTTAGAAAATCAGGAAAAATGATTGTATTATCCACATTATCAATCTTTTGTAATGCCACTTGGCTCAGTTGTTACTTTTTCCTCGTTTCTTTGTTTTGTATGATTTAAATTACAATTGATCTTCTTTGTTGTGATGAATGCCATCTTACCGTTTGACAAGCCAGGCTCAGACCAGATGTCATCATCAATCATCTGCTTGTCTCTTGGTTCTGGAAAGCGTCCACACACCAACAGGAATAAGAGCACTCCCAGAGACCACACAGTTGCTGGTTTACCGTGGTACATGCCCTCTGTGTAGTACTCAGGTGGGCAGTAGCCTGGAGTGCCTGCAGGAAAAAGATTTGTCTGATGGTTAAGTACCATAGCATGAAACACCATAGCATGTTTTCTCGGTAAAAACATCTGGCGTTTTTAATTTTAAAAAGTGATATATGGTTTATATGATACCAATTTAACTAGTCACTAGAACTTAAATCCCAAACTACAGGTTTGATTCATAATTCATACCACAGAATCTTTCATAGCCAGATTCCTGCAGGAGATCCCCGCACCCGAAGTCAATCAGTTTGACCTCAAGCGTTTCTGTGTTGATCAGCAGGTTCTCCAGCTTAACATCACGGTGAAACACTCCACGGCGACAGCATATTTGAGCAGCCATTGTTGCCTGCGCCATAATAAACCGCGCTGTGTCCTCATCAAGGATGCCTTCGTGACAATCCCAAAAATCCCACAGATCTTTACAAGGTGAGGGACGCTCCAAGACCATGATGTATTGGTCAGGCTGGTCCTGCCAGTCCAGCAGCTCAATGATCTCTGAAACCTTAGGGCCCCTATTAGCAAGGATTAATAGGCCGACCTCTAATGGGAAGGGTGCGGGATGACCAGCCTGGAAGAAAGATCATTGTTATATGAAGGTGTTGTCATTATGTTGGCATATTTTAATTTGAAAACAATGGAAAACAGCATAGCGAGTGTAGCCTACTTACAATGTAGATGTATTTCATGTTATGCGGCTTTCTGGCAATTTTCACTGCCACCTGATCAACCAAAAAAAAAATTTTTTGTTACATTTCTAACATGTCAAATGCAGTAAATAGTGAAGAAATATACACTAAAAGACTTGAAATGGATATAGTGAGACAAAACAATTTGTTGGCTAAAATATTGTAAGAAAATGACGATACCTCAAGGCCATCCTCCAAGCGTTTCCCTTCATAAACAGAGCCGAATGCTCCCTCACCAAGCAGTCTGCCGATTTCATACCGGCTCAAAATGTTGTCTGTAAAAAGATGATTAATTTTAGTTGCATGGACAGCAGAGAGTTTAATGTTTGAGGTTATGGCCGTAAACTCACCCTCAGATGTCACGTCTACTCTGTTGTTGTGACCTGGACTGGTGGCTGGAGGGGTTTGATCCTGCTGATCTTCAAGACCACTGGATAGAGCTTCCTGAAGACCATGATCCTCTAGAGTTTGTAACATATGGTAATTAATGGCACTTCATTCAAGGCAACAGAAAAATTCCCCTAATTCATTAAGTTCCGTAAACGCAGAGCTCTAGTAAACAGAAAACAGTTACACATTTTTGAATGGTCTTATGATTTACCCTCATCTTGGTCTGAGCTACCGCTCCGGTCACAGTAATGAAGAGATGGCAGCTTCTCAAAACTATCCATCTTTCTCATTGGCTTCTCATTTTCCTCACCAAATTTACCCTGAGCGTGTCTCTCACTGGTTGCAGTGGTCTGATCCTCCACTTTCTGACCCTGACCTGAGCTACTAAGAGAGAGATGCTCTCCAGAACTCCAGTGAAGAGAGAGGAGCTCTCCAAAACTACTCTTCTTCCCCTGTCTCTCCTGACAATCACTTTCCTCACTAACAGGCTGATGATATAGAGCACATAGAAGAGATATGACTTTGATTTCTTCCCATATCACCATAAACAAAGAACATTTAAAACAAATGCACAAAAATGTGTCAAAATCTTCCAAATATTAATATATATTCAAATTTGTGTAGTTTATTAGGACCAATACCTTAAACAATTTATGGAAAAGTGCTGGACTGTGGTGCATTGGAGCTGGAGGGGTTTGAACCTGCTGGTCTGCAGGAGGAAGGACTTCAAGACCACTGGATAGAGGTTCCTGAAGACCATGATCCTCTAGAGAACAGGCACTGTACTGTAGAGAAGTTTGATCTAAAGCAGGGAATATCAAACAAAAGCATGTTTCAAAGAAATAATAATAATTATTAAACATTGGATGGCTATTCGTCTGTTAATTTTTTTTTTCAACTTTTTTAGTTTTTTAAACAATCCTTGTTTAAATATTCATGACGTGTCTTGGAATAAAAAAAATCTGATTATTGGCTTGATAAAACTTCAGTTGTAGGCTATTTGATATAATATGGTTAGGTAATGTGGTAATTAATAACTCAGTGATATCCTCTATTGGTCATTTGATTTACCCTCAGCTCTTCTATCATTTATCGGTGCAGTAGGCCTATTCTGGTCCGAGATGATGCTGCTCCAGTCACAGTAATGAAGCTTCACAAAACTATCCATCGTCCTCCTCTTTCTCATTGGCACCTCATGTTCTTCACCAGCACTAACGGGTTGATGGGTTTCAGCCGCATCGGTGCTTGGTATTGAGGATGTGCTCTGATGGGATTCGTACACCTGAGCGCTAGAACTAAGCTTTCTCTTCAGTGCCATGATAACAGTTGTCCACTTGGGTAACTCTATCATATGAACTGCAGAATAAGCAATGACAAGACTGAGAAAAGAAAACTGACAGTAGGCCTATATGGCGTCACACAACGTCTATTTCTCTATGACGTCATCGCATTCCTGAGTGGCGGTTTTCGAATGCGCGTGACGTTGTTCACATCACAGCTGAGAAAGGCTTGTTTTCTATTCTTGCCTGAAATATTTGTTATGTATATTTAGATTAGCCTTCCCCTGCCCACAGGTCAAAAATAACTAGGGCTTTGGGCAAAAATGCACCTGCACAAAACTAAATCTTGTTATAAAGTGAAAATTAAATTAAATTAAATGTAACTCGAGAGTTCTCGAGCTTTGTTCAGAGCACGAGCTGAACTCTGAATTCTGCATCCTCGCGAATATTCTCATAAACTGAACATGAACTGAATTGGTAAACAGATTTGGAGATTTGGCAACTACGTTAGTTGTTTTATTTCCAAGTTTTTTTTTTTTTTTTTTTTGTTTTTTTTTTTTTTTTGCAGCGTTGAGCAATGCAGCCAATCACAAACATACCTGATGATTTCTTGAACACAATGGCCAATCAGAAATAAGTTAGAATCCCATCGCCACTAACTAAAACGCTGGATTTTTTCGCGGTGAGTGCTGAGATATCTGCACAGTGCACACTCAAATCCTTTCGTTATAATTTAACTTGTAAGAAAAAAGTGTAGATTTATGTAGGCTAAATAAGATATTTATTGTGCAGTCAGTCAGCTTAATCGATTAGTAGAACTTTGTGAGATCGCAATGAATAAAGATGAGTGACATAGCTTAAGGGAGTGCTTTTATGCACACTTTCTAGGCGATAATCCGTTCAGATTTTGAAGGGGAAAACCGTATGTTTTGCTGCATTAGGTAATAGTCCAGTCATTTTAAGACAAAATGGGGGTCAACCTTGAACAAATTGCAACAGAAGCAAACTCAACTGATTTTGTATCCTCAATGTCCTGAGTAAGAAAAAAAACAAAAACAAAAAACGGAAGAATCCCATTAGGGGAAAGTTTCGCAAAAGACCCAAATATAGCCTATTCATTATTTTTCTTATGTTAGTAGGGTAAAAAATTTAACCTTTAGATATCACCATGAAAATTACTGAGTTGATTACTTACATCAAGACAAACAAAAATGTATTACAAGTTTTTTGAAATTGTTTGTTAACATGGACAAACGGTGCATAATCTAATTACGTATGTGCTAATTTGCATAAATACCACAACAGGTCTAAACACTGGGTATAGCCAGGTGAAAATGTCTTGATGAATCTTGTTTACACATAACAGTAAAATACTTATCCAACAACAACAAACAAATCATTTAAACTCAGAATAATTTAGGTTATATTCTTTATTTATTTAAAAATTGAGATTATGAAATTACAGGATTAATAAGAAAATAGGCTAACCATTCAAAAATGTGGAAAATTATTTAAATCCTACACTATGTAGGTAATGTATAAAATATAATTGTTTAACATCTAGAAATTTTTATATATAGGCCTACTATAGATTAGTTTAGCATTGTGCATCCAAAGTGAGGCATAAAATAGCTTTGTTTAGGATTTTAGGAAGTTAAATCATTTATGTATATGAAATACTTCTCTTAGATGTTTTTGATTCCTAGATGTTTTTGAGTCCAAGTATGACTTTCACCTTATAGAGGACCTGCCCCTCCTGAAGAATACAGAATTTTTTCCATATAAAGAAGTGTTTAGAAAATAATGAGACTTTAACTTTTTGGTTCTGCATTCTTTTCCTTTTCTCTTTGTCTTTCTCCAGTTTAGCAAGAGGTGTTCCTCCACTGCCTCCTCCTGTACGTACACCACAAATTTGTACGTGTTTCCCTACAAACACACAAATAAATAAAACTGGATGACATCTTTGTTACAATAATATATGTCATATTTAAGGATGACAGCTTTAAGACAACAATAACAAAGAGAAGTCGCATTTACAAATTGGAAACTCAGCACATGAGATGTGAAGTTGGAAGGGGCGTGTCTATGGACTGGTGACACTTAAAGGGTTAGTTCCCCCAAAAATTCTGCCAGTAATTAATTACTCACCCTCATGTTGTTCCAACCCCATAAGACTTTCGTTCATCTTTATTCAACTATTAATTTTCTTCAGTGTGGGCCTCTGACATGAGTTCACGTAGTGTAACAGCGCAGGCGCAATGTCAGAACGTAGGCTGAATTTCTTTTGTTCTCTTTCATCATCTCGTTTCGAGATCCACCTATGGGAAGGGCATCCGCACCTGACCTCTGCAGAAGCATCCAATTGCACCAAGTCTGACCTAACAGACAGAAGCGCGTGACCAATGCCCGGTAAGGGACCCGCCCCTTACCAAGCGTATAAAACCCTAGCACGCGCTATCTTACCTCAGTTGTTATTCGCTTCTCGCGACCTCTTTGCTTCGCTGCTCAACGTGTTTCGCTGACTTCACTACAGTCAACAGGAGGATATATCTTTTTGATCAGCCTCCGCCTGGCGTGATTGTCAATCGGTTACGTTCAGTTGCGATTGTTTTCTGGTTGCAAGCCACCCACGCTCGCTACCTGGATTCGCTCAGGCTGCCCGCCTGTGTCTTAGCTTTCACCTCTCCCATGGATCACAAACAAGCTGCTAGTATGGCCTCCGGGCCTGCTAACCCGTCTGATCCGCAGTCGCGCGCATGTCCTGCCGCCTGCGGTTCACTCATCGCCGCGAGGGACACCCATCCCTTTTGCGTGGTTTGCACTGGATTTAAGCACGCTGAAGAGGCGCTTTCACTTCCGGAAAACTGCAGCCATTGCCTCGCCCTGCCTAGGAAGCTTCTCCGACGCCGACTTAAGGTTGCGTCCACCCAAAGCGCGGATGATCAGTACGATTCTGATGTGGGAGTAGGTGAAAAAGCTGCAGCTCCGGGGGCCTCCCAGAGCTTGCCTTCTCTCAGCTGGGCCGACCAGTCTGAGTGTTTACTCGAGGAATTTCTTCCCGGTGCTTCCTCGCTCGACTATGAGCCGCCCGGCTCAGGCGAGGACGAGGACCCCGCTATACTTGAGGGCTCGGACGACGAGGTAACCACCCCGTCCGCCCAAGCTGCCCCGGTTAGCGGCTCGGCTACACTGCCGCACGCGGTCCTTCTCGAGGTGTGTGAGCGAGCGGCCGCTCGTCTCGGCATCGAGTGGCCGGCCCCCCAGAATGCCACTGACCAAGAGAGGGACGTGTATGACGGCAAGCTCCTGGGGCCCCCTCCCGGTCCTAGGAAGCAGCTCATGCCGGTCCTCCCCGCGTGCGCTAAGCACATGCGCCACTACTGGAAAGACCCGCTGGATCTTAAGCACGGCTTAGCGGGTCTAGAGGTGAAGGACATGGCAACGTGTGGTATGGGCGATCCTCCCACCATCGAACCCTCGATTGCCAGACACCTTAACCCCTCGCAGGGAGGATTACTGGCCCCCCCTAGGCCAGCTCTCCCCAGTAAGATGGACCGCTTCTCAGCTTCTGTCTTCCAGGCCTCGTACAAGGCCTCGGCCCTCGCGGTTCGGGCTCTCAATGTTTCCTCCCTCCTCTCTGCCTACCAGGCGGAGCTGCTGGAGGATATGAGCTCGCACCTGGAGAAAGGCGTGCAATCTCCGACACTGTGGAAGGAGATCGTCACCGTCAATGATCTGGTCCTTCGCAACGCCCGCCAGGCCGTCCAAGCCGGCGGACGTTCTATGGCCTTATCCGTCGTGGGGGAACGCGCCCTCTGGCTCAATCTCTCTGGTCTGCCCGACAGCGAGAAACGCCGCATAGCAGGAGCGCCGGTGGAACCAGGCCAGGCTCTTTTCGGCCCTGCTGTTGCCCTTATGCAACAGCGGTGCGATGACAAGAAAAAGGAGGATGAGGCATTTAAACTGTGCCTGCCTAGAAAGGCCACCCCGCTTCAGCCCCCCGCACGGCCCCCTCAGGCCCCGGCCACCGTACGACCGTACCAGGCCAGACCCAAGGCTCGCAACAGGCCACCCAGCCAGCAGCCCAGCCAGCAGCCCAACCATCCTCCTAAGCCCTGGGGTAAGGCGTCTTTCGCTGCGGCCGTAGCAAAAAAGCCCAATAACTCTACCCCGTCGGACGGGAAGAGGAAGAGGCATACCTGATGCGCAGCCCCAGGGGCTTCTCTGTCCAGGTTTTCGGGCGGCCAGCCCAGTGGACACAGGTTTGAGTTTTTCCCCCCCTTTACCCAAAAAGAGGAAGTTCTCAACTCGAGGGCCCCTTTTCCCTCGTTCGGGTGCCCAACCTCAGTTCAACACGGACTTGTCACAAGTTCAGGTGCGGTCCATACAAAATTTCCCCTCCCAGCTTCCAGGAGCAGAACTAGGGGGAAATTCACTGTCAAAAAGTGCCCTAACACTGTTGAAAAGTGCTCTACCACAGTCTCTTCACAGTTTGCACAATCAACCTCTCACACATTCAATAAAGGTTATCCCCGTGTGTGTTTCAAAAATAAAAAATCAAAAACAACAGAATTATCTAACTCTGGGAGCGAAAGCTCTGCCCAGTGCTGTTGTTCCTCAAAATCCCTACATGTCGCCCCTAGGTTGTCCACTAGATGGCGCCATTGTATCACAAATGGACAATCCGGTTGTATTGCCAGCCCTAAATTCTCTGGTGAGTGTGGGCTCCCTCATGTCACACGTGACAGCCTGGCAGTCTGTGTCGCCCCCAGAGTGGGTGATGCGCACTATAATGAAGGGGTACAGGCTTCAGTTTGCCAGGAAACCTCCGCGTTTCGACGGGGTTATCTTTTCTCACACAGAAGAGAGCTCCGCGCACATTCTGAGAGACGAGATAACTTCTCTTCTCGAGAAAGGGGCGGTGCGTGTAGTGCCTCCGCATCAGTGTCATCAGGGTTTTTACTCCCGTTATTTCCTGATCCCAAAGAAAGACGGCTCTCTTCGTCCTATTCTGGATCTCAGAGTGTTGAACAAACATTTAAGGAAATACAATTTCAGAATGTTAACCCACAACGTTCTCTCTCGTGCAATAAAACACAACGATTGGTTCACATCGATCGATCTGAAGGATGCTTTCTTCCACATAAGCATTTATCCTTCACACAGGAAGTTTCTTCGTTTCGCCTTTCAAGGCATATGTTACGAGTTCACAGTGCTTCCGTTTGGCCTAGCTCTCAGCCCGAGAACATTTTGTCTGTGTGTGGAGGCAGGGTTAGCCCCGTTGAGAATAGCGGGGCTCAAAATCCTGACTTACATAGACGATTGGCTTATCATAGCCGATTCGAGAGAGATCGTCATGCAAAACACTGCCCGTGTACTTGCGCACATCACAGCGCTCGGCTTCAGAGTGAATGTGAGCAAGAGCAATTTCACTCCCGCGCAGAGAGTTATTTTTCTGGGGCTGGAGCTGAATTCGGGGACGATGCGCGCGCGTCTGTCACAAGAGCGCGTTCTCTCCTTAATGAATTGCCTCACACAATTCAGGGAAGGAGCGAGAGTGCATTATCGCGCATGCCTCAGGTTACAGGGTCTTATGGCGGCGGCTATTCATGTCCTGCCTTTGGGCCTGCTGAGAATGAGGGCATTTATGAAGTGGGTTTTGTCCCTTCACCTCAGCCCTTTACGCGATCTCCGCCGCTCTGTCAAAGTGACGCGCATGTGCACAGCAGCGCTGCGCCACTGGAGGAATGCAGAGTTTTACGCGCATGGGACCCCTCTCGGGGCGATTATGCTGCGGAAAGTAGTGACGACAGATGCATCCTTAACAGGATGGGGAGCCACGCAAGAGGGCAGAACAGTGAATGGTGTGTGGCCAAGCACACTTCACTCAGCCCATATAAATTATTTAGAGCTCCTCACGGTGTGGAAAGCTCTGAATTACTTTCTGCCCCGCTTGCAGGGCCAACATGTGCTGGTGCGCTGCGACAACACGACAGCCGTAGCATATATCAACCGCCAGGGGGGGATGCGCTCCTCCAAGCTGCATGCCCTCGCTCTCAAGCTGTTAGTATGGAGCAGGCGGCACTTTCTGTCGTTACGGGCAACACATGTCCCGGGCATACTGAACAGGGGCGCAGATCTCTTGTCAAGGGGAAACCCTCTCTACGGGGACTGGCGCCTCCATCCTCAGATAGTGGATCTACTGTGGAGGAGGTTCGGCCAGGCAACCGTAGATCTCTTCGCCTCGCGCGAAAATGCCCATTGTCCTATGTTCTTCTCGCTACGGGACGAGGACGCCCCACTCGGCGTGGACGCACTGGCACATCCGTGGCCGCACGTGCTGCTCTATGCATTTCCTCCCCTTTGCCTCATAACGCCGTCTCTGGCCAGGGTGAGGGAGCAGAGCTTGACCATGATTCTGATAGCTCCCAGGTGGCCCAAGGCACCGTGGCTCTCAGAGATTATCCCTCTGCTGTATGCCCAACCGTGGCCCCTCCCACTTCGCACGGATCTGCTATCCCAGGCGAACAGGGAAATTTACCACCCGCACCCAGAGAGGGTGGCCCTCTGGGCCTGGCCCGTGAGAGGGCCAACTTAAACGCGTTGGGGCTTCCCCCACGTGTCGTGGCCACTATTCAGGGGGCCAGGGCATCTTCGACACGGTCCCTGTACGACTGTAAGTGGCGGGTGTTCGAAGAGTGGTGTGAAGGGCGACAGTTAACTTCATATCTGTGCTCTACCACTGACATTTTATGCTTTTTACAGGATCTTATGGATAAGGGAAGATCCTTTTCCACGATTAAGGTCTATTTAGCGGCTATCGCTGCATGTCATGTGGGATTTGACAGCACTACGGTGGGGCAACACCCCCTTATTCGTAGGTTTATGAAGGGCGCACGCCGCGCTCTTCCGGTACCCAGGAGAGTAGTTCCTGAGTGGGACCTCTCCATGGTGCTGGATGCGATGGCTCATCAGCCGTTTGAGCCCCTGGAAAGCATTTCCCTTAAGACATTGTCTTTAAAGACAGCTCTGATCCTGGCACTGGCATCTGCCAAGCGTGTTAGTGATCTGCATGCACTCTCTGTTCATCCCTCGTGCACTAAATTCTCTTTCAGTGGAGATAAGGTTTTTCTCAGGCCTAACCCGGCCTTTATGCCAAAATGCTCCTCGGCGTTTACATGTGAGGTGATTGAGCTTTCCGCGTTTCACCCAGCTCCTTTCTCTTCCACGGAGGAGCAGAGGTTGAACGCGTTGTGCCCTGTACGTGCCCTGCGGGCGTACTTGGACAGGACCAGCTCGTTTAGAAAGAGCGACCAGCTTTTCATCTCTTGGGCCCCCCCTTACTCAGGGAACCCCATTTCTAAACAACGCCTTTCTCATTGGCTCGTGGAAGCTATATCGTTGGCATATGAGTCTAAGGGAGTGCAGCCTCCAGAGGGTATCAGAGCTCACTCCACTAGGGGCATGGCTGCCTCTTGGGCTTTGTTTAGGGGAGTCTCTTTGCAGGACATATGTGCCGCTGCAAGCTGGGCTTCTCCCCATACGTTTGTCAGATACTACCGGCTCGATGTTACGAGAACTCCGGTAGCTCATTCTGTTCTGGGGGTAGGCTCTTTGTAGCTTCGTGCTCTTCGTGCCCCCCCCCTCCCCCCAAAGTGCCTGGCCCAGCACTTTGATGTCACTGAGCATGTTCTAACCTGCACCTGGCACCAGGTATTCACCATTATGAGTGGGGGTAGGTTTGTTCACGAATGCATGTTACCACATGTTATTCTTGTTGCTATGTGTCTGTTTAACCTTGTGACGTGTCATGCACCGCCTTCCAGGTGACCGTTCTCTGGCTTTCAGGGCCTCACTGTAGTGTATTGGGCAATCGGGGAGTTGTCTATATCTCCCATAGGTGGATCTCGAAACGAGATGATGAAAGAGAACAATAGGTTACTGTTCGTAACCCCGGTTCTCTGAAACATCGAGTGGAGAGATCCACCAAGCTTGCCCCGCTTGCTGCACGAGAAGCGAATATGCTCACTGAGGTAAGATAGCGCGTGCTAGGGTTTTATACGCTTGGTAAGGGGCGGGTCCCTTACCGGGCATTGGTCACGCGCTTCTGTCTGTTAGGTCAGACTTGGTGCAATTGGATGCTTCTGCAGAGGTCAGGTGCGGATGCCCTTCCCATAGGTGGATCTCTCCACTCGATGTTTCAGAGAACCGGGGTTACGAACAGTAACCTATTGTTTTCTTTTGTTTGCTGAACTCAATAGAGGATATTTTGAAGAATGCCAGTAACCAAACAGTTGATGGGCACCATTGACTTCCATAGTATCCTCCCACCCCCCTCCATACTATGGAAGTCGCGGTAGAGCCCCACCAAAATATTTATCTAGGCTATTTATCTAAATATTTATTTATATGACCTCTGTATATTGAATTAATAAAAAATAAAAATAAAATATGTTTTCGGATTTTCTAGACAATTTTAAGTCAGAAAGTGAGCAGGATATTAAAATATAGAGCATGGATTCGACAGGCATACATGATACGAGCCCTCCCCAGCTCTACAGCGCCCCACACATTTCCAATGTAGATCTGTGGTGAAAAATGGAACTGCAGCGTCGCATAGAGAGACATTGGGGCAACTTTCTGGCTGCCCCGTTTATTTTCACGTGACGTTAACTTACTAACTCAGGCTATACCTCGCTCGAGAGTTGCTTCAGCTGTGTCTGCATGCATCAGGTCAGTAGTTGGCATGTCAGTTCTTCCCTATGTGGAGTATCAGATTAATTAGACTATAAACCCTTTAGTTTAAACGTGCTCATGTGAATAGCTTTTATATACAGTAGGCTAGTTATGTTGTGTTTGTTTTGTGCTAGTACTGAGATTAGACATTACTTTTTCTTTCCTCACTGGAATTCCTAACTTGTAATATTCTAAACAACATTCGGACGCAATAAATACTACATTAAGATAATTCTAAGATGGCACTCTATGCTTTTGTCTAAAGAAAGTCTGTCAATCATCGTTAGAGCGCCACCCTCAGGCTGAATAACGCCTGAATAAATAAAGGACATTAGAATTCTGCCAAAAGTGTGTCTGATGTGTCCAGCGATTACGATATTGAGCTTACAAAATGTTTATCATAAACTAGCTCTAAGACCCAGAATCTGCCCTACCTAAATGTATGGCCAGGAGCCGTTACTGCTACCCTAATATCTTATTTTGTGTTCAACAGAAGAAAGAACTTCATACAGGTTTGGAACAACATGAGGGTGAGTAAATTATGACAGATTTTGGTTACACTTTATTTTATGGTGTCATTGTTACAGTGTAATTATATATTTAAGTACTGAGTAATATTAAGCAACTACATGTACTTACTCTAGGGTTAGGGTAGGATTAGGATTTGGTTGAGGGTTAGTTGCATGTAATTATGCATAATTTACTGTTATTACTATGATAAGTACATGTAGCATATGTAGCAAGGACACTGTAAAGTGTTACCCAGATTTTTTTGGGTGAATTATCCCTTTAAGCTGCAATATTTTGACATGGTAGAATGTCCCAAATCTTGCATATTCCTCTCCTCTGCTACACAATCAGGAGTATCTATTTTTCTTCACAAAAAGAGTACTTTATGGCGTACTAGTATAAGTAGGCGAACTGAGTCGCAACAAAATTCCTCCCCTTTGTAAGATTTTCACGACTCACTAATGACTAGCTGTCTGATGCATTTTCAGTTATCTTAACCGTGTGCTTCTGTATAGGCCTACTTTATTTGTGTCACATACTAGCAATGCTGTTGTGTCATTGGGAGCTTTCTTCATTGAAAATGATCAGCACCATGGGATTAAAAAAATGAAAATCAAAACAATAAAATTAGACAATAGCCTACAGAAATAGATTTCAAAACAGAAGTATGAATCAAAATAATTTTACAATTATTTGATCAAATTAATATTTTATGTATCGTATTGTAGCCTAGAAAGGTCAGATTGGGACATTATGATGTGACGCTGCCACGCCAGAAAGACGAACAGAGAGTAGTAATCGAATTTAGAAAGAAGATAAATACTACTGTGCATCCCTACTAGGACATTTTTTCCATGTCATTGCAGTAGCTCGTCAGTAGGTGGTGATAAATGCTCACAGAGGAAACTGAAAGAATGAAATTACTCCATCCCAGTAACGAAATTAAATCCATCACCCAACAAACTTTCTTCATTTGCAGGTGTAATGTCCAGATGGTATATGTTTCCATAATTTTTACTCAGTTTGATGAAAATATAGGATACATTTTACTGGATTAATTATCACTTTGAAAAAGATGAATCTATAATCTCTGATTAAATTTAAAGAGGCAAAATGCAGTAATTACAAAGCAATGTTTGTCTTTTTGCAAATGTCATCTTATGTATTTTGATATGTAACTGTATATCCTTGTAACAGGATTTTTTTTTTTGTCCTGGTAGCAGCACAATGGCTTGTGATATCTATCAATCCTGCCCTTTTTAAGGTCTTTCAGAAAGATACCCTCAATGTCATTTCAGTGCGGTTCAGGTGTCTTATCATTTATCACAGGCAGACTGTGGAAAGAGCAGCAAAAGGCCCACAGAATCCAGAATAAAATATAAACCTCTCCATCATTCTGTTGAGCTGAGTTTTTGTGGTTTGTCTCATGTAGATATCTGCACACACACTCTGTGTGACCTTTATCTGTGCCTGTGATGTGAATTGTGCCATGACATAGACATAGACAGTGACATCCTTTACTTTGTATTTTTATTATTCAGCATCTTAAAGTTATGTGGATATTACCCTATCCTTGAGGGACATATCAGAACGGCATTAGTGATGTAAACACTGGCAGGATGTTCCCAGACATAATACATTTTTGAAAATACCACAGGGTGTTATGATGGTGATGGTTTTTGTTATGAATTATCTTGCTGTTTTACCCCCATGTTTGGCCCTAAACAGTTAGTTACCCTTAATGATGTTCCTGGCCTTGGACTTGCTCCTACATCTGTGTTGAGAATAAAGGTCGATGATGTTCGAATGCCCACCTTCACCTCCAAAAACATAAAAAACAGCTTTAACCAGTCTAAACTAGTTTTCAGGTCTTCAAGGTACAGTAAGCGATTTCTGAGTAAAACTGTTGATATTTGAAATCAACCCAAACAAACACACCCCTCCCTTCATTGCTCCGCCCCCAAAATGAACGAACATGCAATGCAATAGTGGATGCCTCTTTATCATAGCTGATGCGAAGCAAAATAATCCTTCATGAAAATTATAGCTAAAATGACGAAGAAACAAGGAAGAACAAAAAATTTATATACAGTACACAAGAGTATATACAAGCAAGAGTTTGCTGTTTATCACAGCTCCAGTTAAGCAATGACACTCCAAACTATCTTGTTACAGCATATCATGATTCTGTGAAACAGCAAAATTAATGTTACTCATGTATGGAACAGAAACAACGTAACATAGGCATCCGTATCTCCAGCACTGGGAAACTTTTCCAATATAACGCACGGCCTAAAACTCTTGCCTGATCATCATTTTTCAAGTGATATTCCTCTGACCTTTTCTTTTTGTAATATCTCAGCCATCTCTCTTTCTACAGGCTTTCTTCAAGTCTCACTCTCTCTCCTCCCACATCATGAGTGGACACGCCCCCTATTGCTGATTGGCTACAAGTGTGTTGTGGTGCTCGGTTTGATCCACTTTCAACAGCATTTCTCAAAAATCGTTTACTGCACCTTTAACTGATCTCCCAGGTAAAAACTAGCTTTTTCAGCAGGGTCACACTTTACATTAGGTGTCTTTAAGTACTATTTATGTACATCATAAATAAAAATGGTTAGTTACAATGTACTTGTGTTGCAAAACACTTTTGCGGCTATTGAGGTGAGATACGGGTAACTTAGGGACATGTGGTGGTATGGTTAGGTTTAAGGGTGGGTTAAGGTGTAAGTGAAGGGTTACTGTCACAAATTCTCTGTGTCTGGGTCCATGGACATTTATTTTGATATTCTTTTGTCTTACTTTGTCTTACTCAAAATAGCACACTTGATGTGTATTTGCAGTCTTGTGGATTTGCGGGGCTCATTTTCTCACATGCACCATTGTGAACTAGTGAATTGAATTTGTATGAATTTACCTTGATTATTTTATTGAATGCACAAATGTTTTGATTCACTACTGTTTGCGTTTTGACGGTTAAATTGATGTTTTGTGCCCTCCATGCCCCCATAGAATAGGCACACTGCAGTATCTCCAATACAAATAATAATAATAATAATAGCAAGTTTGAAATGATCTGACACCTTTATTACCCATGGACACTGCAGGCATGATGCTCAGGCCAGAGAGATGGGAAAGAGAGAGAGAGAGAGAGAGAGAGAGAGGAAGAAGGGCAGAGCACTGAATGATTGATTATTCTCTTATACCTTTGTGGTTTGATTAAAGCGTCCATGATTTATCTGCACCACTCACAACATCATTACACCATGTACAGTATCTCAGTGTGTGAGTGTGTGTAATCTAAAGGTATATTGAATCGCTTGCTAAAAATATCACAAAGGCCTGCCAAGAGTGTTTGCATAAATGGCTGTCCTCTCGATAAATATTCTCTCCTCTACTGACACCTCATTTTAAAATGGGAAACATCCCCTGTTGCGCGTACTGCACATATTAGGTTATTTAATACTTGATGGATGTGTTTACTTTGAGCAGATGTTGCCTAGACTGTAATCATTTAGCACCCATCAGTTGCGCATCTGGCCCACTTGCATAGGCCTTTACTTCAGCTCAGAGTTTCATCATTTCAGGGAAGACAGATGTAGTCTGGATGGGACCATGGGCATCAATGCAGTCCCAATGGTTCAATGTTGTTTTGAATAACACTGTTAAAAACTGGGGGTCCATGGAAAATTCAATTAAAATTAGATCCATGGAAAAAAGAGTCAAAAAGTTTGTATTATTATTATTATTTAGGGCTTGATATTAAATATTTTATGAGCTCATTAAACTCAAAGCTTCCTCCTAAGAAAAACAGTTCCTATAAAGCCGCTTTGAGCCTAGACGAATGAACAAGTTCAAACAAGGATAAACACCACCATCAATTGCAACCATGTACAGTATAATAAGTAGTGTCCAATCCTGGTGCTGGAGGGCCACTGTCCAGCAAAGTTGAGCTCCAACCCCAATTAAACACACCTGAACCAGGTAATCAAGGCCTTACTATACCCACTATGCTTCCAGGCAGGTGTGTTGAGGCAAGTTGGAGTTAAACTCTGCAGGACAGTGGCCCTCCAGGGTTTGGACACCCCCGCTGTATAATGACCTTTCATCCGGGTATTTGATTTGTGTCTCTCGTATCACACCGCATACTCTATCTCTCTCTCTCTCTCGTTACATGCGAACGCAGCTGGTGCCATCTTGTGTATTAGTTATTGACAATTGCTGCCAGCCAATTCAGAGGCTGCATCCTTCAAAGTCTGTATTCGAAGGCCGAATGCGTCACATTGGCGCCACGAAGGCTGCCCCCAATTTGAAGGCTTGTTTACTCGTGTACTTTGAAAACTGGGTTTGCAACTAATTTCTGACGGGCTGTGGCTTTTGCACCCCTAGGTTAAACAGACAGTTCGCTTCATACATTCAGCATTATAGTGTACTTCATACACTTCATACATTATAATCCGCACCTTGATAGCACTCAAATATTCCTACCCTATCCACATGTGATTGCAAGCCTCTGCTTTTCCACAACAGACTGAAGCTGCTTTGTGTAATATACAGCAAATTTCTGGTGTTGTGATTGGTTGAGTCAGTCTTCAGCCCTTTAATAAACGTTCCAACACACTGCCCACTTCGAATTGCTTTTAATCGATGCACAAATCAAAAAAGAACAATGCTATTGGGTGGGCAAGACAGATGTTTGGGTGGCCTCAGCCTACCTTTGCCCATGCTTAGATGCGGCCCTGGTTCTTGGCATGAAAAACTTCTGAACTTGATTGTAAAATTCCTTTTAAAAGCTCACATAATTCATAGTAGGTCATTGCAAAGGTAAAAGATTAATGAAGGCATACAGTATTTAATCATTTTTAGGGCTGTTAAATGTAAGCCAAATGACCCAAGTAGGCGTAATAGATAAAAGATGTGTAAAAGTTTACGCTAAAGGTCTGTAATTGGCATGCGGGCAAGGTTGAGATTTTTTGTGTACTTCCCGATTGGAGGGGTGGGTTGTGGATGCTGGTTTGCACTTTGTGCTTCCTGTCTCTGATGGGCCAGGCCCTTCGGCACTTCCTGCTTGGAGGGGTGGAGGGTGTACTGTGACCTTGCCTCATGTTTTCCCGCTGGGTTGTCCCATCGAGCCTCTCTAAGATGGGGACATGGCAGAACTCTGGCTGGTGGGGGAGAGGAATAAGTAATGGAGGAACAGGAGACATGGTAACTATTTTGATGGTCCCTTTTGAACATTCTGTTGATTATAAGTAACTTTGCATCTACATGCCAACTAACTCTCAAATCTGCTAACACTTTATTTTGATGGTCCCAAACAGACACTCTATAAGTAACTTTGCAACTACATGTCAGCTTATTCTAACCCTTCCAGTCTACTAATATTCTCTAATGAGAGTTAGTAGACATGTTGGGACAACGTTACTTATACTCAACAGAATGTGTTAAAGGGACCATCAAAATAAAGTGAAACCAAGACTTTTTATTCATTTAATCAGAAAATTAACATAAATTTCTTGCATGTATGTTGGTATAGCTAAAATGAGATTTAAAAGTAGAATCACTAATTAGATAAACAAGCAAAATACTCATGACATCATGTGTGATATAATGAGTTTTTGATATGGCATCATTTTATTTATTTATTTACTGTTTATTTCAACTGTGACTTTGTTTCTCATAATTTACATCTCACAGTGTGACTATTTCTTAGTTTAAACTTTATCTTATTACCTTTTTAAAAAAAAATAAACAGCCAGACTGCTACATGAAATACATACATGCTCTCTAGGATCCCAGTGCAATAAAAGTTCTAGAGTTCTGTAGGCCCTTGCACTGAAGGAGGGAAATGTCCCCCTTCGCTATTTCAGCTCTCATTTATTCCTGCCTCTACTTCCTGTTTCCTGTCTCCCTCTGTCAACTTCCTCTCCCGCCTCACCTATGCAAGCCAGAAGATGTTCGGGATGATCCGCTGAGGAATTAGAGAAGAAAAAAATTAAGCAACATGCCTTCTGAGTTATTTCAGTTGTGCTTAATTAGATTCAATAACCCAAAGTATTTCTTTTTTGCTTCAAAGCTGAATTATGTTTTTTCTCAAAGTGACTAAATCAAAGTGTTTTAAATGAACCAAATGATCGTATACATGAGCGCATTGATCACGCTCAAGCGTTTTGACAAATCATACAGCACAATGCCAGGAGTCAGGAATGCAGTGGACTTCCACTGTTGTGAAGGATCCCACCCACAGGTTCATTCCTCCGGGAGTCTTTAAGCCAAAATGTAATTCTCTCCTCTTCTTTCCCAGTGCGCGATGCACATGCTAGGGTGTGGAGCTCAGGGAAGTAGGGTATATCCTTCCTCCCAGTTGAGGACATTTTGAAGGGGGGGTTGTTGGGTTCTGAACCACGGATAGAAATGGGGCAATTTAGCTCTTTCTATTTCACATACATTTTATAGACACAAGCATTATGGTTCTGTTAAAAGGTTTATAAGATGCGCTGTAGTGTACCATGCACTGGCAAACCTCATACTATAAAACTAATGTATTGTACTAAACTAAATCACAGCTTATTATGCAAATGTATCATAAACATGCCTTAATGAGGCTTAATGATGTGTCTGTGGATGATTGTTGCTTAGATTTCATTACATTAAATTATAACAGCACAAGAATGAAAAGAGGTGTTTCCCATTTTATTTTCATTAGTAGCAATGACTCTATTTAAAATGTAATGTGTTCTCGCTTAAAGTTCATAGAGAAGTAATGAAATATAAAAATATGTTCTAGTCAACTATGAGCATTTATTATGACATTAACATAAAGTTGTATCATTGTCTCATATTAAACACTTCAAGTATTTATTGTGCTTAATCACAATGAAACAGGAACAGAGAACAAAATGATCAGTGAAGGGGACGGGGAATAACTAGCTAAAATAAGCAGCATTCGAACATAACTTTTTTTAGTAGTTCCAGTAACTTTTCCAGTAACAAGCAACTTTTTCCAACAAAACACACTCAATGGTCCTATCTCTCATATGCTGGAAAGTCATTCTTTCTCTATGTAATGGGAGAAAGTCTGATTCATTCAGTTTATTGATTCGTTGGGAGAGTTTAGGTAAACGAATAGATAAAAAAAAATTATTCACTGATTCTTATTCTTATACTACCATGTTTTTGACTTGGTTATGTACATTAGGGTGTTTTTGTTGAATTTAGAACTTTCAAAATTATTGTTTGTTATTAATATTTATTATAAATATATTTTTTTAATATACATTTACTTAAGTTTGATACTGTCATCCTAATGTACATCATTCATTAAAAACCTAACCTTTTGTTTTTTGTAAATTATAAATTATATGGACACTTACTCAACATTCAAAAGTTTGGGGTCAGTAAGATTGGGGAAATAAATTAATACTTTTATTCAGCAAGAATGCATTAAATTGATCAGAACTGACAGTAAGGATTTTTACATACAAAAAAATTCTCTTTCAAATGAGTGCTGTTCTTTTGAACTTTATATTCATCAAAGAATATGGAAAATCCTTTAATTTAATTTTTTTTTTTTGATAATAATAAGAAATGTTTGTTGAGTATCAAATCAGCATATTATAATGATTTCTAAAAGATCATGTGACATTGAAGACTGGAGTAATGATGCTAAAAATTCTGTTTTGCCATCACTAGGCTACATTTTATATGAATAAAAACTGTTTTTTAAAATTGTAATACAATTTCACAATATTACTTTTTATCAAGTATTCGTAGCATTCATTCATTCATTTATTCATTCATTGTATTGCCCCTTAAGAAGTTTTGAGTGTAGTTACCTGGTTTCTATTTGTAGCTAGTAATTAGCTAGTAATTCAAATTATAATATACACTTAAAAGTTGTTTATAACCGTGCTGGTCTTCCCAAAGAGATGAATATGCATCTCAGAATTGAGCATTCTTTAAGAATGCTGTGGTACATTCTCTTCTGAGACGAGGACAAGCCTTTCATATAACACACATTTACACACGTGGGAAACCTATTCTAAGGTTAGCACAGTAGGCTAAGGAGAGATCATCAGCCTGGCCCCTAGAGAACTCAAAGCAAATCTAGTGCCAGCGTGCAGGATTTCCTCAGTGGCTCATGACATATTCATTATAGCACAATTGTGAGGACCTTTGATTAAAATCAATCCTGTTCACAGCACACACTTCATTTGGACCATTTTCCCAAGCATAGGTGTTTCTCAACACCAATCAATGAACTGATGGATGGTAGCTGGTGTACTTAGGGAAAATAAGCAGCTGGGTTAATGCACACGCACACATAGACATGCGCGAGAGAGAGCGTTCTGATGTCGCCGTGTGTCACTGTCACGCTGCATTGCCCAGAGTGATTGCCAACTCTGACATGCCGATGCTTGTAGCAATAACAGCCCTAAATGCCCAGGAAATGAAATGCTCCACAGAGGTAATAAGGAGAGTAAATCCAAGGGCTCGTCGCTACTGGGTGGGTGGGTTGAGGAAGATGATATTTCATATTACCTCAGGCAAAAGAGAAAGCATTTATGCAGACGTGTATTATTGAGTCAGTTTTTTTATGTGTGTGTGTGTGTGTGTGTGTGTGTGTGTGTGTGTGTGTGTGTGTGTGTGTGTGTGTGTGTGTGTGTGTGTGTGTGTGTGTGCATTATTTAACACTCAGTGGTGTCGGCTATTATATTCTGAATCTGTGCCTGCGTAATGTGCATTTTAAATGCAAACATGGAATTGACTAATAGGTGTTTTCAGAAGTGGTTGTGATTTGAGAGTCAACATGAAAAAAAAGTACGCTATTTACTTTAATGCATGGTCCTGGTCTTATTGTGAATGACTTATGGGTTAATGTTTTGTTTTTTTAAACTTTGACCCGGCTCTGTTTTTTTTCAACCACTTTTCATAATTCATTCACTTCCTCATAGATGAAATCAAGTCCTGCTTTATTATTAATGTTTTTTATATATATATACACTCACCTAAAGGATTATTAGGAACACCATACTAATACTGTGTTTGACCCCCTTTCGCCTTCAGAACTGCCTTAATTCTACGTGACATTGATTCAACAAGGTGCTGAAAGCATTCTTTAGAAATGATGGCCCATATTGATAGGATAGCATCTTGCAGTTGATGGAGATTTGTGGGATGCACATCCAGGCCACGAAGCTCTCATTCCACCACATCCCAAAGATGCTCTATTGGGTTGAGATCTGGTGACTGTGGGGGCCATTTTAGTACAGTGAACTCATTGTCATGTTCAAGAAACCAATTTGAAATGATTCGAGCTTTGTGACATGGTGCATTATCCTGCTGGAAGTAGCCATCAGAGGATGGGTACATGGTGGTCATAAAGGGATGGACATGGTCAGAAACAATGCTCAGGTAGGCCGTGGCATTTAAACAATGCCCAATTGGCACTAAGGGGCCTAAAGTGTGCCAAGAAAACATCCCCCACACCATTACACCACCACCACCAGCCTGCACAGTGGTAACAAGGCATGATGGATCCATGTTCTCATTCTGTTTACGCCAAATTCTGACTCTACCATCTGAATGTTTTAACAGAAATCGAGACTCATCAGACCAGGCAACATTTTTCCAGTCTTCAACTGTCCAATTTTGGTGAGCTTGTGCAAATTGTAGCCTCTTTTTCCTATTTGTAGTGGAGATGAGTGGTACCCGGTGGGGTCTTCTGCTGTTGTAGCCCATCTGCCTCAAGGTTGTGCGTGTTGTGGCTTCACAAATGCTTTGCTGCATACCTCGGTTGTAACGAGTGGTTATTTCAGTCAAAGTTGCTCTTCTATCAGCTTGAATCAGTCGGCCCATTCTCCTCTGACCTCTAGCATCAACAAGGCATTTTTGCCCACAGGACTGCCGCATACTGGATGTTTTTCCCTTTTCACACCATTCTTTGTAAACCCTAGAAATGGTTGTGTGTGAAAATCCCAGTAACCTAGCAGATTGTGAAATACTCAGACCGGCCCGTCTGGCACCAACAACCATGCCACGCTCACGCTTTCTTTCCCATTCTGACATTCAGTTTGGAGTTCAGGAGATTGTCTTGACCAGGACCACACCCCTAAATGAATTGAAGCAACTGCCATGTGATTGGTTGATTAGATAATTGCATTAATGAGAAATTGAACAGGTGTTCCTAATAATCCTTTAGGTGAGTGTATAATATATATATATATATATATTGATGAATGGATATATAGATAGATACTTATTTTCTTTTTACTGTATATATTTTCTTTTTCTTTTTTTTAAACCAGGAACAAACATCTCTTTAGGTTGATTGTTAGTAAAGGCTGGCATAATGAAAACACACACAGGCCATGGAAAAAACAGTGTGAAACATGGTTTATGTTCACAGTGTTTTGATGCATTTGACAGAAATGCTTTGGAGAGCATCAAGTGTCTTATCGCAGAACAGTTTCCTGCCATGAAATGATGCAGCCAAAAAGGAGCCTTCACACTCCATTTGCAGACATCATAACAGGACACCACAGTTATCTTTCGTCTGTCTCTCCTATCTGTTCGGTGTCATGACTGATGACGTTCAACACCGATGGAGACAAAAGGCCTTTGGCTTTCTCCGTGAACACCTCGACCCACTAAATCATCACCGCCGTGGATGTGGAGGATCATATGAGTCGGGGTTAGTGTGGGTATTGAGTGCAGAGTTGTGAATACTACAGTGGCTGCCGTCAATTTTATGATCACTGTATGAAACTATAAAAACAGCAATGGTCAGTGTAAGAAGCTATTGTAAAAGAATGCTGTAAAGTAGGGTTGATCTCTGTAATATTTAGAAGTATTACACATTGGATTGTAATCATAGATCACTGTCAGAGGCGACAGTTAGTGTAAATCCATAACGGCTTGCTAGATTGTACCCTTGTACCCTTACAAGATTATGTTTCTGTTTTTTTTCTTTTAGCAAATGACCAGAGAAAGAAGGTGCTAAACCTTGTTCAGCCATTTCTGGAGGTCAAACTATATATATATATATATTCTGTACAGTTTAAAACTCTGATTTCTGTGATTTTCTTTCTTTTTTGTAACTTTCCACCAATAAACATTAAATAAACATCCAAATTAAATGCATAAAATTGTCTATTTAAAAATAAAATGCTTTTAATAATTATACAATTATTAAAATGCATAAGAACTAAAATAATGTCAACACAAAGTTTAAAAGTAATTTCAGATTTTTGTTGCAACTTTCTACCTATATACATTAAACTAGGGCTGACTTCTAATAGTCGAGGATTCGACGATTCGATTCGGAGAGGTCTGATTCGACTATGAACCTCATAGTCGAATACATGGGCGTCAGTTTGGTTTGAAATGTGCTGGGGACAGAGACGCATTCGCATTTTCAGAAGGGCTGGGTACCATTTTTATTTTATTTTTTCGCTTTCGCGCAGGTCATGTTTTGAAAGACGATGTCCTGTAGCTTACTAATGTAAATAAATAAAAATGTATTCAAAAATCTGCTTCACATTTTCAGCAGGGCTGCGGAGCGGCTGTGAGTTGACTCCACACGGTTCTCATGCGCGTTAAAAAGCTTTACGTGGTTTAATGTACCTAAACAATGATTACCAAATTTCCCTCTCATGTTGCTCCTCATAACCACTTAAAATGGTAAAAAAAATCGAACCCAGAGTCCAATTATTATGGACGCTAACTGATATTAAGCGTTTCTGCTTCACATTTTCAGCAGGGCTGCGGAGCGGCTGTGAGTTGACTCCACACGGTTCTCATGTGCGTTAAAAAGCTGACTCCACACGGTTCTCATGTGCGTTAAAAAGCTGACTCCACACGGTTCTCATGTACGTTAAAAAGCTTACGTTGTTTAACGTACCTAAACAACCATCACCAAATTTCTCTCTCATATTGCTCCTCATGTTTATGAAATGTTATGATATATGTGTGATATATATGTGTTTTTTAGCTCTTTTGTTTGAAATGGAAAAAATCTAGCTGCTATCTAAAAAAAAAAAAAAAAAAAAAAGGTTCGACTATCAGTCGACTACGGCAAAATCTAACGAATCAGATTCGACTATGAAAATCCTTAGTCGAAAACAGCCCTACATTAAACTAACATTAAATACATACAATTATCAAATTAAAAAGAAAAATATTTTAATAATTAATAAAACATAAAAACTAAAATAATTAAAAATGTTATTCCATGCAGCTGTGTGCTTTGTCTTGTTTATATTGAAACAAAAGGTTGAGCTGTGATGTTTTGATCCTCTATTGGTCAAAATACTAGCCTATAATCTTTGATGAAAAATGCTAAACATTTTTGCATGTGCATTCCACTGTTCGTCGAAGGTTATGACTGCATAAATCTTGATTTTCAATACTTTGCATATTAAAATAAACTTCTAAATGTCTGTTCAGTAGTTTATATGTAACAGACGACACAATTTAGTTATTTTAGTGCTTCTAATTAAGTGATTAAAAGCAGTTGCAGATATTGTACTGATCTTTGCAGCAATAAATAGGCTAGTGCAACACATAGGCCTGGTTTCACAGACAGGATTAGTCCTTAGTTTAATTAGGACATTTAAATAGCTTTTATAAACGTGCCCTAGAAAAAATAACATACTATGCACCTTGAGACAAAACAATAGCACCTGACATATTTTAAGATATTTCAGTCCAAGTTGCTTTCAGTTAAAACATGCATTTTAGTCTGGGACTAGCTTAAGCCTGGTCTGTGAAACCGAGCATTAATGTTTTACAGTTTAAATATAATATCTGTTAATGTTTTCCTCAACATCTCGCAGTTTCGGGGCATGTGATTTCCTGAACATAATGCATTATGGGATATAGCTTAGCTTGAGATAGTGAGGGTTTAGTGTGCTTTAAGGCCACTGCATAACCTAAAGACTTTGATTATGCTTTATTAGATTTCACTAACCTCTGCAGGAAGGAGCATCTCCACAAGCAGAAATAGGCATCTTGCTTTTTAATAAAGAAACAGCAGTTTCTCTGTTATGGTTATGTTTGATCTGAAATTAACAGATGATGTTTTTGCACTAAAAGTGATACTAAATGTCCGACAAATTTACCCTTTATGAAACAGCTCGAGCCACAAGCAGATTTCCATTTCAAATACATGTGAATAAATGATGAAACAGAGTTAGAAATTCCGGATTTATATTTATCAACAGGAGAAAATTGGCCATTATGAGCAGATGCACATATAAACAGTCAAAATGCAGCGTTTTTGAGAAAACTACTAAAAAATTCATATTATATGGTTTTTGATGTATACAGTGGCTTCAAGGGTAATGCAATATTCAAAAACATCTTAAAGATGCTTAGTCCTACAGTGGATAAAATCATAAGCTGGATGGACAGATATGGTAATTAATCACTTTAATCGTTAAATCATGATCCCCACCAGCCACCCACAGCATTTAGAAAATGTTTAATTTTTAGCGCCCATGTGGTGATGGCTTAAAACACAGTCATGCCATTTTAATCTTTGATTTTTTCATGTCGAGGTGAAACACGGGTCAGTGTTGAATCAGAGCAAATCTGTCTGTGCAAATCCCAATTTTGTCTAATCTTTCCTTCAAAAAACACAAATATTTTACATTTCCTCAAATGTGTGTCACTGTGGAATATCTAATATATTATGTCAGTCATGCAACTATAATCCTGCAATATCCTATAATTCTCCTCTGCTTTTCAACAATGTACAAACAACATCCACAGATCGGCTAAACATACAACTTTATTGCTCTGGTGGTGATAATGCTACATTTGTGTAAATCAGTGTCTTTGTAGTAGTACACGTTCACTGTCATGCATTTTCATTACTGACTGACTTATTAATAGTTTGAGGGTCTACTTGTCATGTCTACAGCAGTCATAGTGGGGAAATGTATTTAAACATGATGCTATTAGCTTAATGTCACATAAACCTTTTAAGCAAGGTCTTCCAATCCAGTTTATGGTTGTCAAGTCAAGTCACCTTTATTTATAGTGCTTCATAAAATACAGATTTTCAAATGGATAAACAGGAAAATAACAATTCAACAATGCAAAAAGAATTAAATTCTGCTGTAAAGCAGCTCTAAAAAGACAACCAGATCAGTGTTGATTCAGTTCGATAAAAGTTCATCAATTACGGAAGTTTATTAAATCTATAAAGCAGCTCTGGGGAAAACAGTGATGTCATCATCCAGCTCAGTTCTGTTCTCATTCAATAGTGTCAGTGCAGTCAAGTCAATAAAATTAAGTGTCCCCAACTAAGCAAGCCAAAAAGCGACAGTGGCAAGGAACCAAACTCCATTGTTGACAGAAATGGAGAAAAAAAAAAAAAAAGGCTCAGTCGGGGGACCAGTCATCCTCTGGCCAAAGTGGTTTAATTCCAGGATCACAAGTCAGATTGTGGATTGAGATCATTCAGAAATCAGAATATTTCATCCAGTTCCTTCTGCTTGAAGATCGGGATACTAGTTGATGCTGGCCGTAGGGTCTGCGCAGAAATAGTCCGGTTGTAAAAGAATTGAGTGTGTAAGATTCACAGTGTGCTTAGAATCAGGTTGAAGTTAGTTTACAGCAGATCGATCTGTAGGAGCCATATATTAGTTCCACTCATCATCTTTATGTTTGTTTTCTTGTTCGCTTTCATGATGATGAATTCTATTGGCCATAGTCGTCAATACTTGTTTGCGATGACAAATTTGATCTTTTTTTTTTTTTTGCTAACATTGTTATACTATATTATGCACTAAAATATTTCAATCTGTTTTTAAGATTTAGGCTACACATTACAATATATATGAAAAAAATCCTTTAAATTTAACCAAGTAATGTTCAAATGGTGTACATAATAAATTATGTCATATTATATTCTTTTCAAACTGTACTGCTCTGGTTGTAAGTCTGTTCTGCTTAACATTATACCTCACTGCATCATAACATGGTTGATTGATGTGAGCAGAGAGGGAAGCTGAGATATACGCTATCATAACCACACAGTAAAGACATTCTCAGCTTCAGCTCACTGCGGACGCTTCATTCAGCAGGTAATTAAAACCATGCTATCTGTCTGAGACATCTTCACATACTGCGAAACAGCTGGAAAGCCATTCATTTTCTCCTTTGTGCACTCCATGATGTTATGAGGAGACATTGTTGATACATTCAAAGGGGGAAAAAAGCCTTTTTCCATATGTATACTGCTAAAGATCTGTCTTCGTTTACAGTTTTTACCTCAAGCCTAAACCAGAGATCAAGAACCAGCATAATGAAAGATAAATTTGGGTGCTAATGCACTGCCGTGGTCCTCTTTCCCGTCGTTGGAGGAGATGTCGCCTAAAAAGAAAAGTTTGAAATGCAATGCCTTATGTGGCTGCATAAACACAAGCTGGAAGTGAGAATGGAGGTTCAATATCAGCTCAATGGACAGAATGCCATGAGAATGGTTTGTGTGCTTTTATGGGTTCTGCTCCCCTTAAGCATTAGAAGGAAAACATTATGAGTGTCATAAAATCATGCTGTTGTTATATACTGAGAGAGCCCCTACAGTGTTTTAACCAGCCTGGACAGGCTCACATGCTGTTATAAGAATTGGAAATAAAACAAAATGAGTTTGTCAAGTAAAAGCCCTTAGAATATGATTATGACTTGTTGTATATTTGTACTTTTTAGCGCTTTACTTTTATGTACTGACTATTTATATTTTTTGTTTTCATCATTGCCTCCCTTTTGTCTGAATTTTATTTTATTTTTCTCCAGAAATCATAAATAAATACATAAAAAAACAGGGGTGACTCTTTTAAAGTTCACCCAAAACTTAAATTATGGCATCACTTATTCACCATGTCATTCTGAACCTGTATAACTTTCTTTCCATGGCACATGGAGAAATTTTGAAGAATCGTACTAATTATTTCCATTTACAGTTCAAATTAAGTTTAATTGAAGCCATTATGGGCTCACCTTATTTTGGGTTGATATCAAGATTTTCAGTTTGTTCTTCACACAGGATCACTTATGCTGCTTTCATTTCCCATTCATTGTGATTTTAGTATTATTTATATATTTTTTATTAAAGGGGTCATATGATGCGATTTCTTGTTTTCCTTTTTCTTTAGTGTGTTACGTAGCTGTTTGTGCATGTATACGATCTGCAGAGTTACAACTCAAAGTGTCAAACCTAAAGAGATAAGGTGTGTTCGACATCGGCTGCGGCTTGGTGTAACCGATCGGCGAGAGTAGCTGCGTGCAACTTTACATCTGTGGCGTTTAAAGACTCCATTTGTCCATTATTTATTTCTAAAGAAACACGAAAATGTATAAAAGGCTCCATTACCTTGTATCTTACGTTATGGCCCCATCGAAGCAGCTTTTGTAAAAATAGGCTAACGATTGCGTCATAACCACGCGACTCGCACAGTAGAGAGATTACCGTATAGACAGGAGGAGAAGCTCACGGGCAATCGGGGGGATGTGGAGGCAAAGTGACAAAATAATTCATCAGAATACTTATGGCTCCTAGCTCATGGATTCCGAATCTAGTCTCTGCAAGATTCGGAAGGGAATGATTCAGATTTCTCTTGGCACAGCTACTAGAAGACAGACGGGTTGCTCACGTCACATCAACGTCGTCAAGCTCAGTTTGAGTCTGTGCAGTACGCTCAGCCATCAGGAAGTGAGTGCTTCTAATTGACTTCACTTTTCTCTGTTGAATCGAGTGGGGTCGCTGTGTCCATTTCTTTTACCTTCTATGTCTTCGGCTACTCTCAAATCGCTCTTGCGGTACTTTGATGGCATACGTCACAGTCATGTGGCGTCGCCGCTGTATCAAGTGGGACAAAATTTCTAACCGGCACGCACTCCTTCAAGTCAGCCTCCGATCGGTCTTCGCAGAGCTGCATGAAGTCAAACAAGTCTGTTTTCTTTATAAAAGTTAAGGCTCAGCCGCGCCTTCCTAAAACACTTAATTCAAACATGCCCCCACAAATCTACGTCAGTGAGAGTTTAATAACACCCAAATGTATACGCAAAGAAAGAAGGCGTAACTTTTATTCTCGCTGTATTATTGTTGCCGCCATGTCTTGGAGACGCCGTGTTTTTCGTTGCGAAAGCCAAACTACTTTGTTTGACCTTCCAAAAGAGGACACAATTAGAAAACAGTGGTTTAGTTTTATTTACAACACTGTTCCAAAACAGTACAACCAAAATATTCGACTGAGTGCTGCGGAGGACTGTTTCTAGAACCTGTGAGAGCACGTTACAAGGCCGGCTGCGCTCAAAGGCTGACTCTAGAAAAGAGTGGGCAATTCCATCTTTGCAAATACAGTCTGGCACTTCTGACTCACAGACACGGCCTGCGAGTATGTTTTCATATTTAAATAATTTGCTACTGACTATTCAAATGCGAGTTTTGGGCAGAAAAGATTACCACTTGTTTGTCGTTTCCACGATCACAAATGCAGACATGGTTTTATGTTTACATAGTGTTCCAAATATGGGAAGGGTGTGACATTTCCGTCACACGCTTAAGGTATTCGGCCCAATCACAATGCACTGGATGGCTGGCCAATCAGAGCACTCAGAATGATGAGCTTTGTAAAAATCGGCGCGTTTCAGAAAGGCGGGGCATAGAGGAGCAACAATAATGTAAGGTATGTGTAAAATAATGAGTAAACCACGTAAACGCATTGCATTAAACCAAATACACAAAATAATGTTCTTTTTAGAACCATCATAATGACCCCTTTAATATTTTGAATTAGCTATTACTTTCAGTTTGTTTATTTTCAGTTTTCATTTTAATTTTAGTTATTTTTTTATGTGCTTTTGTCATTTTTATTATTTATTTTTTCTGTTTAATATTTGGGTTTAATTAATTTTATTTCAGTTTTAGTTTTTGTTTATTCTCAGATAGTAATTTTAGTGTTTCAACTAATTTTTTGTTAGTAAACACAGTTGTCAGTCCAAACATTGATTGTGTGCATGGAGATATGTGATTTGCCAAAATATGCATACTGTATACTGATGTAGGTATAACATTATTGTGTAATCAAATTATTCCATAATTCCAAATCTGGATAAACTGTATAATCTGTCTAGAAAAGCACACACACACACACACACATACACACATACATATTTTATAGGGACTTTCCAAAGAAACCCTACCCCTACCCCTAAACCTACCCATCACAGAAAACTTTCTGCCATTTAAAAAAAATAAATAAAATACATTAACTTCTGTATGATTTATAAGCTGTTTTTGTTTTTCTCATGAAATTTCCAAAAAAACAAAAGATTTCCCCACAAGGTAAAAAAATGAATGGCATTACTATTTTTGACATTTGGTCCCCGTAACATAGGGTTTACCAGGACACACACACACACACACACACACACACACACACACACACACACACACACACACACACACACACACACACACACACACACACACACACACACACACACAAGATTATTCCATGTGTGAGGTTACAGAGTAAGCTGTGTAAAAGCTGCCACATAAATCAAATCAGACATGTTTTAGGTTGGGAAAAAATGGGGTTCAGGCCATTTCAGTAGCCCTGAATAATGTGTGAAATGAGCCCCAGTGCTGGCTCAGCACTTCCCTTGTGCATTGTGCAATAAACAGCAGGTAAATAATAGCCTTTCATGTATAAAAACTATTAACACATGATATGATTCCAGCTCTGAGAGACCTTAGTGGTGATCAGACGGTGGTTATTCATATACAGCCTGTGATTGCCCTCATCAGCATATATTTATAGTAGCTTCCATATTACACAGATTTAAGTGATCCATAATTAATAGAACCATTACTGTGGTACAGCATATTCAAAGATGTTTTTGTGTACACTAATTAGCATCATCCAAACTTTACAGAGGGTTATTTACAGCTCATTATCAAGTTCACAGAGCATCTTTTTACTGGTGTGAATGTCTTGAGTTTATTTACTGAAGAAATAAACTAAAGAAATGCGTTGCAGTCAAGTGGAATTAATCCACTTTAACAAGCAGGGAGAGTATCATAAAAATGAAATAAATAAAAAAGAATGAAAAAGGCTTTTGGATGCTTGGCTTGTAATAGCTTTAAATCGTCTTGTAAGTGAATTGTTTATTGTTAATCAAGCATACAGTGAGGAAAATAAGTATTTGTACACTCTGCTATTTTGCAAGTTCTCCCTCTTGGAAATCATGGAGGGGTCTGAAATTGTCATCGTAGGTGCATGTCCACTGTGAGAGACATAATCTAAAAAAAAAAAATCGAGAAATCACAATATATGATTTTTTAACTATTTATTTGTATGATACAGCTGCAAATAAGTACTTGAACACCTGTCTATCAGCTAGAATTCTGACCCTCAAAGTCCTGTTAGTCTGCCTTTAAAATGTCCACCTCCTCTCCATTTATTATCCTAAATTAGATGCACCTGTTTGAGGTCGTTAGCTGCATAAAGACACCTGTCCACCCCATACAATCAGTAAGAATCCAACTACTAACGTGGCCAAGACCAAAGAGCTGTCCAAAGACACTAGAGACAAAATTGTACACCTCCACAAGGCTGGAAAGGGCTACGGGGAAATTGCCAAGCAGCTTGGTGAAAAAAGGTCCACTGTTGGAGCAATCATTAGAAAATGGAAGAAGCTAAACATGACTGTCAATCTCCCTCGGACTGGGGCTCCATGCAAGATCTCACCTCGTGGGGTCTCAATGATCCTAAGAAAGGTGAGAAATCAGCCCAGAACTACACGGGAGGAGCTGGTCAATGACCTGAAAAGAGCTGGGACCACCGTTTCCAAGGTTACTGTTGGTAATACACTAAGACGTCATGGTTTGAAATCATGCATGGCACGGAAGGTTCCCCTGCTTAAACCAGCACATGTCAAGGCCCGTCTTAAGTTTGCCAATGACCATTTGGATGATCCAGAGGAGTCATGGGAGAAAGTCATGTGGTCAGATGAGACCGAAATAGAACTTTTTGGTCATAATTCCACTAAACGTGTTTGGAGGAAGAAGAATGATGAGTACCATCCCAAGAACACCATCCCTACTGTGAAGTATGGGGGTGGTAGCATCATGCTTTGGGGGTGTTTTTCTGCACATGGGACAGGGCGACTGCACTGTATTAAGGAGAGGATGACCGGGGCCATGATGAATTGCGAGATTTTGGGGAACAACCTCCTTCCCTCAGTTAGAGCATTGAAGATGGGTCGAGGCTGGGTCTTCCAACATGACAATGACCCGAAGCACACAGCCAGGATAACCAAGGAGTGGCTCTGTAAGAAGCATATCAAGGTTCTGGCGTGGCCTAGCCAGTCTCCAGACCTAAACCCAATAGGACTTCCAAAATGTTCCGGCGGGCCAGAAAATATTGCTGGCGGGCCAGTTTTGGCCCGCGGGCCGCCAGTTGTCGTTCCCTGCAATAGAGAATCTTTGGAGGGAGCTCAAACTCCGTGTTTCTCAGCGACAGCCCAGAAACCTGACTGATCTGGAGAAGATCTGTGTGGAGGAGTGGGCCAAAATCCCTCCTGCAGTGTGTGCAAACCTGGTGAAAAACTACAGGAAACGTTTGACCTCTGTAATTGCAAACAAAGGCTACTGTACCAAATATTAACATTGATTTTCTCAGGTGTTCAAATACTTATTTGCAGCTGTATCATACAAATAAATAGTAAAAAAATCATACATTGTGATTTCTGGATTATTTTTTTTAGATTATGTCTCTCACAGTGGACATGCACCTACGATGACAATTTCAGACCCCTCCATGATTTCTAAGTGGGAGAATTTGCAAAATAGCAGGGTGTTAAAATACTTATTTTCCTCACTGTATATGACAAAATAAAGCTGAAATTAATTTAATTATACTGGAGCCACTTAATATCAATATGTTGATTACATTATATTGTTACCCCATTCCATTAGTATTTCCATCCATCCATCCATTTCTTGCATCACCTAATTTTAAAAAAAGTAATAGCAATTACCCATGGTGGCTTGGATGTAAAATTGCACCCTAAATGGTTACAAATATTTTTTAAAGACGATGTATGAGAGTGTTGATGTACTCTATCACATGCTTTGAGGTTGACAATATCTGTGTCTTGTCTTCTCTAGGTCAGTTCAAGGTCAGTTCAGGTGAACGCAGCAGGAGTTCATGGCAGGTGAAAAGCCTCTTCACATGTCGACCATCCCTCACAGAGACAGTCATGGACACAATTACGCTTTATGACGGCACTTCATGAGCCCCACAGGCCGTTTGTTTAGATGATCCTCATCTAATCATCAACACATGATCAAATTTGTGAAGCTGCCTCTTGTAGAGTTACACACATTTTTTTTGAAAACGTCCAAATATATTCAGAGCGCCCATGGGTCTAAATGAATTAGCAGTAGAGGGGTTATAAATGAAGTAATAAATGAAAGAGAGAGAGAGAGGGGAAACTAAAGGGAAATGGGGACATAGTCATCCACTCCTGTGGTGAGCCCAGCTGGCACATAGAATGCTTTTGTACTTGGGCACATACAAAATTAATACAGTTATGTTCCACAAAACTCTTTTGAGCATGTATATATATGCAGACAAACTCCATAAACTCACATGAACTCCCACAGCTACCACTGAAGCTCACAGCATATATACTTTTATGGGTGGCTTAGGAGATGGTGGACTAGTTTTTTAATCTTACCTTTATTGTATGGGGTCCTAGGTGTGGGATATATTTTGACAAGATGAACAACATAATAAAGCAGAGGTTTCTTTTTATGTCATCTTTATTTCTCCACGTCAGTTTCTATTTTTGACTTTGTAGCTGATTGACCGATTTGTCCTATTTGCTGAGAGTCAACTTTGTAAACAAATGAACGATTGGATGACATGTAGAGACTGTCTGTAGTTGATAGAAACTCACTTTTAACCTGTGTTGCCATTGGGATGTAGGTTATAAAAAGAATGGAACAGGAAGTTGATGTGATCACACTTCAGAATTTTGGATGGCAAGTCTTTATGGTTGTTAGTATACCCAAAAATGAAAATGATTTACTTGCACTCAAAAGGGAACGTTTTAAAGGGTTAGTTCACCCAAAAATGAAAATGATGTCATTAATGACTCACCCTCATGTCGTTCCAAGCCCGTAAGACCTCAGTTCATCTTCGGAACACAGTTTAAGATATTTTAGATTTAGTCCAAGAGATTTCTGTCCCTCCATTGACAATGTATGTACGGTATACTGTCCATGTCCAGAAAAGGTAATACAACACAGATGCGCTACGCAGTTATACTACGTGAACTAACTCGAGGCCCAGAGAGAAGGAAATGAATAGTGGAATAAAGTCGTTATTTTTGTATTTTTTTGCGCACAAAAAGTATTCTCGTCACTTTATAAACTTAAGATTGAGCCACTGTAGTCACTTGGACTACTTTGATGATGTCTGTATTACCTTTTCTGGACATGGACAGTATACCGTACATACATTGTCAATGGAGGGACAGAAAGCTCTCGGACTAAATCTAAAATATCTTAAACTGTGTTCCGAAGATGAACGGAGGTCTTACGGGCTTGTAACGACATGAGGGTGAGTCATTAATGACATCATTTTCATTTTTGGGTGAACTAACCCTTTAAGATGCGCTCATTTCTGCAAAATTTTACAGGCAAAAAAGTTATATTGATTACATGATTATGTGAATTCCTATTTTACTGAACGGCGGTAAATATGAGCGCAGCTTTAGAAATACTTGATGACCATGACATCAAAAAGTTGTAACTGAAGAGGTGTTACTCTTATAATAATGGATGTGAAATACTTTAAGAAGGTGTAAAAGTAAAAGAGAAACATTGAAAAATTGAAATAGTCTGTGTTGTGCAAGTCCAGCACGTCTATATTATTAATGGTTATGAAAAAGACAAGAACATGAATAGAAATTCAGCAAAACATTTCTGCTGATGTGGTGCAAGTGTGTGAATAAAGGATGATCTGTCATTGCTTGTTCATCCTTGACTGTATGTTCAAGCTGGAAAATAATGTGTGTGTGTGTGTGTGTGTGTGTGTGTGTGTGTGAATGTGTATAAAACAGGCATGGTTTTTAAAGATGACCTCAGCAAAGGTTGTCCCCATCTCATTGAATGGACCTGAGACACTGACTCCTGAGGGAATACCAACAGAGCACTGGTGAGCGTTACCTTACTTTACCTTCAGTATCTTACACTTTATCAGGTTCCAATCATCTCAACTCAGAAAGATCAGTTGTGTTAAATATTTCTGACTGATTTGAAAGGGACTGGACAGACTGGACGCATTGATTTAGCAAAAGTGGGCAGCTTAGGTGTGAAACTACATGTATTGTGCACTAATTGCAGTCCATTGTTGTGAAATTAATGATTATTGGCTCATAAATAAATCTGTTGCAAGGTTGTTTGGTTGTTTATCTCCAGTCTTTTTGAAAGTGACTGATCTGAATCTCTCCTACCTTGTTTCCAAAATGCAATGATGATAATGCCTTTCTGTGCTGTACTTGCTAACGCTGTCTGCTCTTGTCTTGCCCCCAAATAATTTTGATTCCAAAGGATTTATTTAGAAGAAAAAAAAGTAAAAGGTTTGAAAAACAATAAACCGAGCCTATAACAATCACCCATCTGTTGCTTAACACTCTGAAAACCAGCTTTACACTTTTTTTCATGTGAGCTAGGCAAAATATTCTTATCTATCCAATCTGTAAGAGTCAAAGGCTTTGGAAACAACCTTGTAAAAAAGAAGCGAATTTAATGTTCTGAATGTGCAAATTTTAAAAGTATATTTTAAACAACCGTACTTGCAGATAATGGAATATTTAAGAAATACAAGGTTACTTGAGTGTACTAAAAGAGAGTACACTTTCATTTTTAAAAAGTGCACTTTGTAATAATGTGTTATTAAATTAGTACACTTTTGATGAGTTGACTAACATTCTAAAGCACATGTAAAATAGGCTAATTGATTATAATTTTAACTGTAGTTAGAGTTAATATATTTTAAATATACTAAATTGCATCTTCATCATTACAAATGTGTAATTATAAATATATTTAAATACATTACATATAAGTTTAAATAGAAATGACATTTTAGTTTACCTTAAATGATTGTCAGTACATTTGGCCGTACACTTTAACCATATTTCAACCAAGACAATAGAAGTAAAAAAAAAGAAAGAAATTACAAATAATGATGTACTCAAGTCCAACTTAAGTGAAAAAAGCAATCTAAAGTTCAGTTAACTGCATTTAAAACAAATCACACTATAATACATGTATTTAATTGCAATGAATTTACCTAAATTTACATTCAGTTCACACTTAAGTATATTCTTTTAAAGTATATTATTTCCATAATAGGTACTCTTTTTAAAAGCATGCTAAAGTGTCAATGCTAAACGTTTTACAAGGGATATGCAACAGCTACTTTATTTTATTCCCATTTATTCCCATTTTAATGAAGTACCAAAAAAATAATAATAATAATAATGTACCATGTCCAATAAGCCTTGCAGAATATATCAAGATGCTTTGTTTGCATTGAACTATACAGTTTTGTACTTGTCAATAAATTCACATCAAGTATTTATTGAGAAATATGATTGTCCCTGCCTAATTTCACCTTCATTGCTTAAGACGTTTAGATAAATGGGAGCGTCTGACAGCCAAGGCCGAAAGAGGTTAGAAAACACAGATATTTTTAAACTTAGTATCTGCATCCGTTCAGTCTCATTTGGCTGAAAGATGTTAAAACAGTCACAGGAAAAAGTAAATTCAGCCTAGGGGACTTTTTTTACACAGTGGTATTGTTCCCCGTAGGACCTGCAGAACGAAAGATCAGCAAATTGGTCTTGCTAATCAGCTTGGAAATGATTCTTTTGCACAGACCTGAGATCTGTTTTGTGAAGAAATATCATTGTGGCCTAATGAGGGTGCAGCCGTAAGCCGCATGTGTTTCTGTTTGCATTAGAATACTAAGCAAAACAGAATATGAGAATGAATGTGACGGAAAAGGGCAGCCAGGCACTCTGCACCATTTTTCAAAAGAAATCAAATCTCCGGGGTCCATAAATCTATTGTGCTAAAGGCTATAGGCTAGTGTTTGACTGGCCCATTGTGCTGCGCTTTTAAAGGCCAAGCCACAAGTCTTTTTATGAGGCTTCTTGAGACTTTTATTTATGAACGGTAAATCGATGTTATTACAGTGCAGCTCTGAGGATTGTGTCTTTCTGAGAGGGGTATGGAGGCAAAACAAGAGACTTGTTATCAAGAATCAAGACCTGCCCTCCTGCTTAGCATAACCCACCTGTTAGAAATCTCACTAATCACTCTGTCTCTTCCTACGCAGTTACTTCAGTCATTTTTTTCTCTCTCAACATCTGAAAATAGCAATATATCTCCATGATAATAATGAAGCCTTCACATACTATCGGAAATTTCTTCCCACTTCTGAAGTCGTGATTACGAGCTCATCGCGTTCAAGTGCTTTGTTGTTGGAAAGAATGGAGGACTTGGAGGACACCAGCTTTATTTATGCCTAAATTTTAAATTAAATGAAGCGTCCCATTCGTTGACAACTACTGTATATAAACATCATAAATCCCCAGCTAGCAAATACATGCTTTTTTCGCTGTGTATGAAATATACAATATGCTTCAAATGGTTATTCATATATGTACTACTGTGGACTACTTTAACCACAGGAAGCTGTTGTGAAAAAACTAATAAAGAATACCATTCACCACGGTAATTGTTCTCCCCTCCCCCAGTTTATGGCACGCACATCTCTAAAACTCTCCACGTTTTACATTTAACGTAATATAACTGTTTCAGAACACTGGATTTTAGTCTGTTGGGTTAATGATAAATAAGAGTGCTTGTTCAAAATAAGGAAAATGACAAATCTTTTCAAATTTCTTTGAAAGTTCTTTGAATTTTACTCTGGTTTCATATGGTTTTGAAAAGGTGCCATTTTCAAGCAAAGTTTTAAATTAAATGACTAAATTAAATTAAAAAGTGTCATGGTTTAACTAATTAAAAAAATACAGTAGTAACATTTTTCTTCTAAACTGAATACGAGTAAATGTATCTTAATTATTATTTTATATTATATTCAAGGTAAAATGTTTTTTTTTAATAAATATCAATTTTATTTTTTCTGCATGTCGAATAATAATAATAATAATATATTGTTAAATATTATGATTAACCATAAACATGAATAATATGAATATTATTTTTCTGTGAAATAATAATAGAAGATTATGTCAACTTACTTAAGGTTTCTCTTTTCAAGAATTTATTCCCGTATTGTAGCTTTATTCTTCATTATGATATCTGTGCAGTTGAGTCATCCTGACATTTTCCTCTAAAAAAAAAAAAAATCCATTGATCCTTACAAAAAGACATTGACCCTATTAATGCAAATGAACACAAGGTTAAAAACTGCTGCATAACAGATCGTCACAGTTGCTCTATAATCTTTAACTACACATATGCACTCTTCTATAACCCTGCATTGCCAGCGGTGTCGTATTGATTTGGCTTGAGAGGTCTTGGACTCCATAGGGAGAGCAGTCTTTGTTTGCTATTTTTGATGAAGTGCTGACTCCTGGCTTCACCTGTTTTTCTCCGGCAGTGTGTCATTGGTCGGGGGACTGGGGGGAAGGTGAGAGTGTTGTTTCTGTAGCTGTGCTTTTGAGTTGCCTAAGAGTGCTGATAACATTTTTTCTTTCATGTTCTTTCCTATAGGGGAATATGACTGTCTGACACCTGGAGATCCAGATTTGAGTGGAGCAATCCGTTTTCTGTTGCAGAGTACGCTCATATTAATGAGTAATTAAAATGATTGGTGCTAAAAAAAAAGTTTCTTAATAAGAATAGCTTATAAGATAAATGGATGGTCAGTGAAGTGATCATCATTTTAAAAATGTATTCCATCAACGGACCCATTTCACATTTTCGGGGGTTCTCAGAAAAGGAAATCGTCATAGTTGGGTAAACTTCGATAGTTGGGAACAGGAGACGACAGCAAATATAATTTTTGTATTTCCATTTGCTCCAATATCAAAAGAAAAATAGTTTCCAAGCCTTTCCAAAATGGGAATAAATATAGAGATTGATTATGTTGTCAAGTTTGTCAAAGATATCAAATTTGCCGTCATTCCCTCAGATGTTGTATTAGAAGCATAATTTACTGACAAGGTAATATAACACAATATATAGCATTATAAATGTGTATTACATAAAAAAATTATATATATATATATATATATATATATATATATACATCATCACAACCTGTGAAAAGGGTCCATATACTTTTTCTTGTTTTTTAAAACTAGCCAATGTATTAAATGTAATTATGTAACAGAATTTGACACAAATCAGCGAGACTTGCTTCTGTGAAAACATGTTGCAGTTTTAACTGTCCGAATGTACCTTTTCGGTACAATAATACCCTGCTTTTTTCAGCTCGTCAGAATATAGAAACATTCAGTGTGTTCTTTTAAAGGCAGGTGTTATGCGAAGGGTGGTGAGAGACTCATACGAGCTCTGGGAAAAAAGTCATTGACCCTCTTTCCCAATCAGTTTCCTGTTTAGGTTCAGTTCTGTGAATACATGTGTGTGTTTATGAGTAAAAAGTTGGTTTCTGACATGTTTTTCCTCTTATCCCAGGCATGTGCCATAATGCAGCCGTCCAGGTGGAGGGGAACAGAGCTCTGCAGATCTGTTCGGTCAGAAATATTTGTTCACAGAAATCTAAAAACATGTTTTTCTCCTGTGCATATAGACCACATCTGCAGGGTTATTTATCCCAGGGCTATTCTTTCAGTCACCCCTTCGGTTACAATGCCTACAAACACACTGCGCTATGTGCCCGTCCCCACAGACGAAAACACATTTGTCTGATAAAACGCAAAAAAGGTCAAATTTAGTGCCATAGTATACTTTCCAGTAAGGGACACAATTAGCACAGCAAAAGGCCAGCTGTATGCTATCTTTAGCTGTGGTTTGCCATTAAAAGAACAAAAGAAGAGGCACATTAGTTAGGAATGGAAAGTATCAGTCTAACGTGATAAAGCTTGAGTCATTTATATTGAAAATGTATTCTGAAATAGGTTGTTTTAAAGAACGCTGCTTTTTGAGAAAGGAGATTTCTGTTAAATGTTGTTATTCGAGCTGTCGGACAGTTTACAGGAATAACAATGCTTCCTGCGAGAGCTCATGTGATGCTGTAGCTGTTGTAAATATTTGTCTTGAGAGGGGTCAAGGCCACAAAACAATTATTTTATGGTGTTTACTTATGTCCAGCTCATAATCCAAGTTGTTTATGGACATTTGATGTCCATTTCTGAAGCCAAAGAGAGTGACAAAAGATGATATTAATTAATAGTCATTGCAGGCAGTCGTGTTTTTAAATTGTGAAACATATGGCCGGCTCCCTTGTGTTACACTCCTACATCTTAGCACATGCTATTGTTCATGGTGTTCATCTGACCTTCAGATAGAGAGAAAGATAGAAAGAGAGAGAGAGAGAGAGAGAGATATGAATATGAGTCCTGTGGAGGTATATGTCCTATGGAGTTTGCCACCTAATGTTTGAGGGTTTGGCTTGTGATTTAAGCTGTCAACATGGAGCCCCAGGTGGCTGACAGTTTTCTCTCCTGAGTTTCAGGACTGTTGTCTGCCCTTGAACACAGAACTGCAGCATCTCAGCTGGGGGTTATCTAGTCTTACAATTCGGTGTTCATTAGGCTTTAACAAAGGCTCTGTCAGAGAATATCTGATTTGGTGGATACTAGCCAATGGCAAAGATTTGTCTGAATGGACATCTTGTTTTAAAGGAGAAGCAATGTTGACGTTTTAGTACTAAACATTTAAATTCTACAGAATGTATTTGATGTCATGTATTATGAGCCAGGCCCATTTCATGAATTTTAAATGCAACATCCACACAAAATTTTATTTTTGATCATGATTATTGTATGTAAAAGTGTCAAGCTGATAGAAATTGTGCAATTGTGCATTCACACTGCTGTCAAGGTGAGTTTTTTTCCCCTTCTTTCACATTAGGTGAGTCAGGACTATCACTTGTGGGTTTTTAAAACAAAATGGTGCATCCCTTGGACGTCCCCTATTTTGATTATTTATAAGAACTGTTTTAATCTAAAAATACTCGTTGAATTTGTGCTCTCCTATCAGTATGAAGTTAAATTAGGGAAAAAAAGTGTGTTAACAGCAGCACACTGGTTCATTTGTTGCTAAGGAAGCGTTGCCTGTTGTGCAGGAAAGAGGGATAGCAGTTTCCTGTTATGAAGAGAGGTTTTTAAAGAGCTGCTTTCCTCCAATCAGGCAACAGATGAGCAGAGAGGAAGCCTGGCTGAAAGCGTTTAGTAAAACTGTTTTTAGAACCGGTTACAAAATTACATGAAATAGTCTTTGAAAGGCTACCAAGAAAATATTTAATTATTTAAAAGCCTGTTTTTTTTTTAAACACAATTAAGTAGGGCAATTAACCTTATTTATAAAACTTCGGACATACATATACCTATAGCTGACGATTTAAGTCACATTTTCTAGGGTATACAACTAAATAGAAAGACGATGTGGTAGTACAAACGCAGTTTGATTAGAAATTTCGAGTTCTTTTTCCTGTGAGAGCAAGAAATCCTCTCAGATATCCTCTAAATCGGATCCTGAAACATACTATATCGTTGCAGTAGCCTATTGGAGCAGTTGTTCTTGAAAGTGCCATACGCCAACTGATGGTTATTGGCATTAGATGTTTTTCTCTGTGGTTTCGGTCATCAATCCTTGTATTCCCGTGAGGGAGACTCGCTGTACCTCCTCAGGAAGCGCGCGGAAAACACCTTCGGTCTCCACGCGCAGATCGGAGAGTTCGCGCATCTCTCTCATTCCTCAAGGCAGAAAGCGCGCGCGGATCTGAAGAGACTTGCTGCAACAGTCGATAATAAAACTGATATTTTTGGTGGCAAGGCGTCGAATAAGTGATGAAGTGTTTATTGTTTACTTCTCAAGCTTTATGACAAATGTCCCGGGAGTAAGTTCGCGGCACCTCTGGATATACTGTTGCTTCTGCGGAATATCAAGGAATAATGTGGAAATATTTCAGATGCCACGGTGGATGACATCCGACAATGTACGCAGGTATGAAACCAAATAGCTCTGAGTGAACTTTTCAATACTATTAAATTATTTTACTTTTGCGAATGTGTGAACTTAAGCATAATACATAGACAACATCCCGTTCTGTTCGCAATATTGAAGAGTATACTTGAATGCATGCTTAATAGTGAACAAAGTTTATGATGACATAGGAACGAACTGGGTTTTTTTTCATACAGTTACACTGTTTTGACGGTGTGTTAAATTAAATTACCAGTAGATTTTAAGAACTGCCATAGTCCTTGTTGCAAAAATATATAGACATTTTTATTCTGGTCATATAGTTAATATGAACGAGATAGCCTAGTGATGCTGTATTGAGTGTTTTTTTTTTTTTTTGAGTGAACATAATGAGACACTAAAATATATTAGTTCTAGTAATACATATTTTAATACATAATTTAATTTATTATTTAGTCACATTATTTTAATTCAGTTAGTCCTGTTCACTCAGCTGGTAGGACTAAATTAGCAAATAAAAATGGTTGACACTTTAGAGCCCATATCTGAGATCATGATGGCTTTACACAGTAAAGAGTTTGTTTCTCCCTTCATTCCTCCTATTGTGTTTAACCATTTGTTTTAAGTGAATTCTTGTTGCATAATTCATATCCTGTTATTTTGCCAAGGGGACCTTAGTTGGGATGTTGATGTTTCTCTTTTTATTGTTCTTCAACGCACTGAAACGACCTTTTCAGCAAAAAAAAAAAAAAAAAAAAAAAAAATCCAGTCTGGGGGTTGTCAGGGGTGGGATTTATCACTGGACAGTGAATCATGGGAAGACTGACGAGAAGGATGTGTATTTGTGTTGTGCAAAACGTGCTCTTGTAGAAAAAAATGGGGAAGGGGTTCATGGAGGAGACAGGGTGCACTGTTAATGTCCTTCCCCTTTGCACTTCCTTTCCGCAGTCCTTCCAGGAGAATCTGCTGGAATAGTTAATTAGTCGTGTCAGGAAACAACATCTTAGCAGGGTGAGCACCAAGTGCACGGTGAGTTTAATAGGACGTGCGTCAAGGCAGGTAGCAAATAACAGGAAAAGACTAGGGGAGTATGAGTTTTGTTAAGAGAAAGGGTGTGTTTCACCAAAAATGGCCCTCAGGTTAACCCTTTATGAGAAGATGCACTTAAGAGTTAATTGTTGTGATGTTAGTAAAATACATTATTTATGTAGCTTTTTTCACTTTGTTTTATGGTTGTGAAAAGGATGTTTAGTGTGACTGGATTGAGCATATAGGCTAATCACTTCATTAAGTTTTAAGCTCAGAAGTCGCAGTCCATCAATCAAATGGTCAATGTAGATCAATCAATATGCTTCTTTAAAGGAGCAGCTGAAATCAGTCATAATGGCATGTTTATAGGCTCTTTTATTTATTTCTATTGCAAAGATATCCAATTCAGCAATGAAATGTTATCTTCTTTTCTCTTTCTATTCGCAGATTTTTAGCAGCAATTCCAAACTTCTCGACCAAAGACAAAGCCATTTGACTATAACTGTGTGCTCCACCCTGATGTCAAGGCCTTGTCCTTCCACCCGAGGTTTTAAACCTCCTGTGGCACCCAAACCAAGGCTAGCCTCTGAATTGAGCCAAAGCATTGTGGGCAATGGGGACATAACATCCTCTGATAGACTGGAGCTGAAGCAGGAAAATGAATCAGATGTCACACAGGATGAAACCGATGCATTCAGAGAAAACTGTACTGATGATCACATGGAGAGCGACTTATCTGAAAAAGACTTATCTGACACTAACCATGACACAACTTATTATAATGAAATAGAGGAAGAATTACAAATGCCAGCGGATGAAACAGTGGGAGAGGATGACGGTAAAGATTATATCACGGAAGTGCCGCATGCAGCCTCTTCAAATTTGTCAGAAATGGTTGATGAAATTCTTGATTCAACAGATGAAGACCACAGCAAAAACTCTGATGATACCAAGCCAGCTGAAATTAGAGAAGATTCTTGTAATGTACTTGAGGACACCTGTGCATGTTCTGAGAATGAGACACCTACTAAAGATCAGCCTGCAGATGAATGTCAAAGTCCGTATGAAGAGATTGAGGAACAACCATCAGACAGTTTTCAACGTGCCAATGATCAATATGAACAGGACAATAGAGCAGCCGCAAACTGTGTTCATCATGAGGCAGAAGAAGATGAGACTGGGCTTTTTTCAAAGGCTACAAACTGCAGTCAACCCTCACTGTGTGAGGAATACCCTTATGACATTATTGGCACAGTGGATGATAACAGCACTTGGCAGGCTGAACGTGCAACCAAAGACCCATCTGGACGCTTCAGGTTTGCAGAGGAGACTGAAGATGCATTTGAGCCCTACTCTGTCATAGAGGTTGTGCCAAGTGATTTGACATGCACCTCTGATCCAGAAGCAAGATGCTCTGATGAAGAATCCAGCAATGAGAAACCAATGGACTCAACAGAGGGAACATCAAACCAAGAACCTTACTACGTATCATCAAAGGATGTGGCAGAGTTGGAGGAGGAACAAGCAAATTTAGAAAATGGGGCCTCGCAACCTGCTTCTGAGGGTCAAGAGATGACAAAAAACGAAGGAGCGAATGACTATGCTGATATTGAAGACCGTGATGGGGATGATCAGCAGGTGGAGTGTGTTTCATCTGAAGATTATGTTGAGATAGGAGACGAAGATGAGCCAGTAAACATGGAGAGGAAAACCAAGTGTAAAAGTATAAGAGAACGATCAGCTAGACGGGGACAAGCCCTCTTGAGTCAGAGGAACAGCTGCCAGCCACGTCTGAGACTTTGCAACATCACCGTTCCTGCTGACTTAGATTTAGGCAGAACTCCGGAACTTACAAATCGTTTGGTTTTTGCCCATACCACGGAAGCGTTTGAAGAGGACATTGAAGAGCTGGACTGCCATATTGTGCCTTTCTTTGAGGAATCGGACACAGAAAGTGACGAACACATTTACGAGGAGGCTGGCTTTGACTCAGAAGGTGAGAATTTTATCTCTATGGACAGGAAGAGCATTGTGACGAGATCTCGTTCACTCTCGGGGAAAGTACCTGGATATGTTCCTGAGACTGTGCCTGAGGAGACGGGCACTGAGTACCAATCTCATGAATACTACACTGTGGCCTTGGATCAGAATGGAGATCCACATCCCAAGCTTTCAGATGAAACAGAGGCCAACCGAATTATTCCCTCATTAAAGCCAAGGCGCTTTCTTCTTTCTCCTCGATCGCTTTCTGTTGAGGGCAGAGATTTGCCATTCTCAGGACACTTTGAGGGTGAGAAATCTCCTAGAGTGGAATGCAGATTGCAAAGAAAAGATGACACACTTTCTTTACCTTGTGTCATTACTTCCTCTGGAAGCTTTTCTCAAAGAAGTCACCAGTCCTCCAGTGGTGTGTCGACGCCTACATCTTTAGTCGATATTCCACCGCCCTTTGATTTAGCTTACATAACTAAGAGGCCTGTGACCAAGAGCTCTCCATCACTTCTAATCCAACATGAGTCTCCTGACAACCCCAAAAAGAAGACAACATCATTTAAGCGTTTCCTGGCTTTAAAATTTAAGAAAAAATCAGAAAGCAAAGCCCGTGGAGATGGCAGTGTCCGCTCCTCAAGGTCATCATCTGAATCTAGCCACCATGGGCCCATTCGAGTGCTGGAGCTTGATCGACGAAGTACAAGTGGTTCCCCTCAGCTTCAGTCTCATGTGGGAAAGCCACAACACAACTCAGAAATGCCTACCACCTTTCTGCTTTACAAAGAGAGACAAAGAAGGCAAGGTGCACCCAAGAGTTACAGCAACAGGGGAATAGCCAGAGTGGAGTCCTTTGAGGACCGCTCTCGGCTCCCCTTCATGCCCCTACCCCTCACTAAGCCTCGCTCCATCTCCTTCCCAAGTGCAGATACGTCTGACTATGAAAACATTCCTGCAATGAGTTCAGACTATGAGAATATCCAGATTCCACATGGGCGGCCCACTCGGGCAGTCACTATTACAGATTTCTTCGATGACCACAATCGGACAGCATCACATGCCAATGAGAACGATGGCTATGTGGACATGAATAGCTTTGCAGGAATAGAAAACAAGACCACCACTCAAGAGCAAGACACTGAAAGGTATAGTCAGTCTTTTATAGAACTACATAATTAAAAATGCATATTTTCCACATTATGTTAATTATAAAACACAAAGAGATCTGAAATGAACTATAATAGGAAGACTTATTTATGTTTAAATCATCAGACTGTAACATAAGATTGTCTAGAGAGTTATATTTTGAATGCTGAAACCCCTTCCTCTGAACACAATGGCAATACCATCACACAAGTCTGGAGGAAGTGCTGGCCAAAACAATGTTAACAGGAAATTAGGCAAGTGTTTGGTCACTCTGATAGCTCAGCTTGCACCTCTCTCTGTCTCAGAACACTTTCTGTAATCTTCCTGACTGAATAAACAAGATTTAAAATTATTACAGATTTCCAGACTACATCATGAAATATTGAACAGATATTGTACATACAGTATTAGGTCTGGGGAAAAAAATAGAGATTTCTTGTTTTTAATCAATTCTCATTTTTATAAACCGTATCAATTCTTAAATCCCAAGAATCGATCCTTTAGTTTATCCTGTTTTCAGTTGATGAATGAACAGAACATTATAGCGAGCCAGTCTCCCATCCAATAAATCACAATAGGCTTTGTGCTTTGTTACTTTTGATATGAAACAAAGTGTCAGATTACGAAATCTGTCCATTTTATTATGAAATTTCAGCAATAAATACCGTTTTGGTAGCCTGGGTTTCCCCAAGCTGCCTTGCGCGCAGCGCTATTTTATTCACGCTGCTAGGCAGCCTGGACACCATGGACCAGATTTTCCCCTCAAAAAGGGAACCAATCACAGAACGGGGAGGGAGCAGCAAGACGATGACGACGTCTATGCGACACACCGAAGCAGTTTGTGTATATCTATGGATCCAACATGGCATCAAACACAAAGTTACCTTTCGATGCAGCCTTTAGATAGTGTTCTAAGTAGTTTAGAACGCAAGTTTATTTCGTCTTCTTCCTCGTCGAATTTCTGTCGCTCTACATACGTCATCTGGTATAATTGAAACGATTGGCTATGAGCTACGTACAGGCGCATTTGATAGACATTCGTAGCGCCCAATAAACGGCTCTGGGCATTCGTAAACCACGCCTCAAATACGAGAAAATTAACATGTGGTTCCCAGACCACGTCTCAATGAGATGAGGTCTGACATTAGCCAGGCTACCGTTTTGGTGCTTTTTAATGTGATCGCTGTTGCTGATTCAAATCAATCGAAGTGGCATCTCTTTTACTTTACTAGTTACTGCATGAAATAAACATAAATGAACATCAGAAGGTATGATAAAAGATACAACTTCAGTACAACTTTCCGAAATCTGTATCATGTCTCATGTAATTGCTCAATCAGTGTTTCAACCACGGAAAGATGTAAATAAATGTTGTGAACAATATGTCACATAATGTTACATTTACCTCAGAAAAGCCATCCAGGGACCATAAACTTGTTAGTTATCTAAAAAAATTACATTTGGAGAGGAGCATTTTGCTAAATACTGTATATGCACCATATTACATCCATCAAGTTTTTATGACAGCCACCATTTAAATGTATATATTTCAAAAAACATAATTGTAAAGTTAGTATTATAACTTTATTATTGGAAAAACTTTCTTGTGTGTAATTTAAGTGTTTGTATACAAATCATTTCATTTTAACCTTCAATATTACAGTAATATAGTTCCAACTGATTCCCTGTATAGTTTAGTTGAGAGATTTGTTTTCTTTGAGAAACTTTGTCATGTACTGTACCTGATATACATCCAAAATAATCAATATCGAATCGAACCAGAATCTAATCAAATTGCAAGCTTGTGAATTGAAATCGAATCATGAAATTTGATTCAGTATCCAGCCCTATACAGTGGATTATTTGGACAGATGAAGTTGCAAAAAAGTTGTCCATGTTCATTAGTAATTAAGCAATTTCACACTCACAATTTTGAAATTTGGCTTGCATCCTTGTCGATATTCAGCACAATAGCATGATTGTTAATGTGTTATTGCTTTTTTGCTAAAGTTAAAAGTGAACAACTTAGACACATTATGGCCCAGTTGTGTTTTTAATTTTGCAGTGCAAGATCAACTGGCTGGAAAGCCATTAACTGTTATATAAATGAGTGTATAATGAAACAAAATGACTTGCCAAACACTTACACTGTGGGTGCTGTGTTGTGCATGTAGTAGTGGAGCAGCCTGTGGTATTGAGTTTCATTGGTTGAAAAGATGGACTATGCTTGCAGGGTAGCTTATCTGATTTTCTCATTTGCAGGATTTGATGGTACATTTGTTGGAGTACCCTATCTGTGTGAGAAAGAATACAATGCAATGGTTCAATGATACAAATAGTATGGGAAGAAAGTGGATTAAACGTTAAGGCTATTTTTCTCCTTTATTGCAATGCTCTCACAGCCTGATGCAGCTGAGTGGAGGGGAATAGATGAGAAAACCGGTGTAGAGTTTTCTGTTCTCTGCATGAGCATTTTAGTAGCATGTAGTGTTAAAAAAAAAAACAAATTCCCCAAGTGTTTTTTTTTTATTGGGCTTTTGGGAGATTTGAGGTTTTGGAGTGGTTTAAAGACAGATGAATTTCTGACCTTCTTTTGACCGTATGACCCTCTCTGCTCTCACTTTACCACCCCAGAGTCATCATTAGAAACCTCTGCTCGATTACCTCCAGTGTAGTCAAAGACCCTGACTGTTTCAAGTGGCCTCTGGGTTGCTTTTAATCCGATTTTCAGAGAAACTCAAGGGAAATTTCCAGAATTGCTTGTAATGTTGTTAGTCTCTCCATTGTTTATCACTTACATTCAGTTTCACATGCAGTACATGCAGTTTTTGGAAAAAATATAATTTCCATGATTCTATCAGAGAACAGAAAAGATGTCGTTACAAGAGGGAGGGGAAGTTATTTTGATTAAAGATTATGGGTCCTATTTTAACGATCTAAGCGCATAGTCTAAAGTGCAGGGCGCAAGTGCACTTAGGGCGTGTCCGAATCCATTTTTGCTAGTCTAACGAAGGGGAAAATGGTTGGTGCGCGCGCTGCATGGTCTAAAAGGGTTGTCCCTATTCTCTTAATGAGTAATGGGTGTGTTTTGGGCGTAACGTGAAATAAAGTCTCATCTCCCATTCCCTTTAAAAGCCAGTTGCGCTCACGCCTTGGCGGATTGCTATTTACATGGCAGAATTTGCAAGCGGAAAGACTCAGTCCCTCCAGGATTTCACGATTTTTTTTTGTTTGTGATTAGCGATCAAAATGTGTGAAAAAATTTGCGATTTTTATATTTTATAATTAGGACATCACATTTACCATAATAGTATTATGTCAGATGCACAATAGTCATACATGACACAAATTACAAACAAAATGCATAAAGCTTGTTTATTTTGGTCTAATCAAATTCTCATCAAATTAACTTTTAAAACAACCTATGGGCAATTGTTCTACCTGACCTATGTAAATATTAACAGCAGGTGTAGTAATTTATACTGTAGGACTGTGTGTAAATCCTGAGTTGAGGGGTCCTGAGCTGCAGTAGGCAACCAGTTGCTTATAGTGCGGCGTTTTGCATGGCGTCCCCACTGCGTATAGCAAAGCAATACAAAGTGACCGTTCGAAAGGGAAATACTTCGTTACTATCGTAACCTCAGTTCCCTGAGAGTAGGGAACGAGTATTGCGTAGCCGGCCGCACTATAGTAACCTGGCAAGTTGTCGATTCAGTCGTTAAACCTGCTAAAATGGTGTTTTTCGGGGACTAATATCATAGAGAGTAAAAGAATAATATACGCCCCCTTTGGCTTTGACGTGTAATGGTGTGATGCTAGCTCATTGGCGCCCGCGCCATTGGATGTGCAGTTGCCGCAGCACAGCCAATGAGTGAGCCAGACACTCGCTGTGCTAGCTGTGCTTCAGCATTATAGGCTTCAGTAAATCGAGAAAAAGGAGTTTCCCCTTTTCCCGCAACATCTGTATCCACGTAAAAATGCATTGAAATTTTAATTAAACTAGAGATATTTCAATTGGGTGATTATAATTTAATGTTTTGTGAGGTCTTTTTCATTTTTGTGATTATTTTGCGGTTAAATTAGGAATTGTGCAGGATCGCAAAAAAATGCGACATTTTGTTGATTTTGCGCTGTATTCAGCGATCGCGGAATCACGAAAAACTGGAGGGACTGAAGACTGAACGCGTCTCCAGAGCACAAAACGGATCAGCTCATGTTAAAGCACAAGCAGACCATCTACAGGACAAGCCGGATTCCACCATATCTTTATGTACACAATATTAATCTTTTACATTATAATACTTTTATTTGTAATATTTTGCTAGTTTGTGTGCTGCTGCGCGTCCCTGTGTGTAATAAGCAGACTGTACGCACGTTGTGACCCGCCAGGTTTTTGTTGGTCAATGGCGCAATATTTTTTTTGTTATTTTCAGGGCGCATTAGTAATAATGCGCCTATAGGCGGGTCACAACGTGCGTACAATCTGCTTATTACACACACAGGGACAGTTTCAGTTGCCTCAAAATAGTAACGTGCCAACAATGCGCCTGAACACACCTCGTTTTCAGACCAGACGAGGTGGCTGCACAGATGGGCGCAAATGCATTTGCTATTTTAACAATGTGGCGCAGGACGTGAAAATTATAACTGTGTCGGACTGAAACTAGCAAAAAACACTTGCCGCTGCATTGCGCCGGGTGTATGATAGGGCCCTATGAGTAATAAAACCCATTACTAGAAGTTAAATGAAGTGATAGCTTGATATAGAAATATCACAATAAGAATACAGTAGGATTTTTTCCCCATGGAAATTATTTGGTTAAAATTCATTCTTGGTATGAATAGCCTTAACATCCTTTACCTAACCATACCATGAATAAGTATTTGCAGGTCTTTTACTTCAGTCTGTGTTTTCAGCTTTTAGCAGTAAATCGTTATTTACTTCTAGGGATGGTGTGAATACTCACTACTTTTGGATATTACCCCTGGCTAAAGTGTTTATGTGCCACACTTTTGAGCATCCTCCATTATTCAGAAGATGATATGGGAGCCAGGGACCTTTTTTCTGGTGACATTATTGACTCATTGTGTTGCTGTGCAATCTTAACAGCATTGCATGTTTGCAAATGGGTCTATGTGTCTGCACCATTAGCCACTCTGTGTCCCAAGAGAATCCTCCGTCACTGCTGATGTTCTGTCTGTTTTTGTTTGTCGCATTTTGAATGCCTGCAGAGAAAAATTGACATTGCCACTTTGGTGGATGGAGACTCAATGGCAGGACAGTGATTGATTGCAGATGTATAAAGAAAGAATATTTTTCATGCCCAAGCCAATCAGAGAAACGTTTTGTACTCTTTGCTGGTCCCAAAGGACAGTGGGTAGTGTGTGAAGATGATTGAGGAACATTTTTTAAACTCCTTTTGATAGTTATAAATAGCAACTATAGTGTATAATATTGACTATTGAACCTATATTTTGAATTATTTTTGACCCTTCATTCTCTTGATTGATTGTCTTGATTGATTGATTATTATTATCATGCACATTATAGAATAAGAAAATTAACAAACATACAGCAAGCATAGCACAAAAACATAAAAAAAGGAAAAGAGATACTTGGAAAGACAGTTTGAAACATACATACAGAGAATTGAGAGAAAAAGTATACGTCTTTTCATATGTGTTCTGAATGCTTTCTGCATTTTAATGCTCACAAAACTTGGGTGTGGGTCTGGCCTGGTCCTGGTCCGGTCCGGTCTGAGTTGGGCCTGGTGCCCAGGGCTCTCAGGTCATTGCCAGGTTATCCCAAGAGAGGACGCACCCAGCCAATGAGCCTCCACACTGCTGTTTACAGGAAATGCAGGATAAGGGCGAGGGGACAGGGTCAGTGGGATGGGGTGGAGACAGGCAATACCGATCTCCCAGACTCCCCTGCGACCCAAACAACAAGGCGAGGTGTGGCAGTCAGGAAAGCAAGGCTACCACAAAGATATTGTTGTTGTCATCGTTCCCAGCTTTCTTCGTGTCTTTTCTAATATTACAGTAAAGGCAGGGGCCAGTGTTTGACTTGAATAATATTTCCAACATAAAAATGTAACAGATATTTGTAAGAAAGCAGATCATTTGAACTGAATGTGACGAATTTAAAAGCCTTTAACATTAAAGATGAATTAAATGATTCTGAAAAGATGACAAAACAAACAAATATCTCTGATGATGACAGAATTTTCATTTTTGAGCGAGCTATCCCTTTAACACCACCAAACTAAAACCAAGCAAGAATATACATCTCTCGGTTCAACCAACACAAACCGTTCTTCACTTTCTCCTCATCTGCATTAAAATACGTTTTGTTAAATGAAGTCTGGTAATGAAGTCATCTCAGCGATGCTTATCTTCTATAATAGCACTATTACACAGATTCAGACAGAGAAACACCAGGGTTTCTAATGTATATTTTATTATCAAGAGTTTAAATCAATTGAATTACATATAACAAGCCTCAGGGAAGCATCAGGAAGTAGGACATATAGGTGTGTTATAGGAAATCATTGCACTCTCTGTGTAATTTTCAGCAGTAAATTTAGCTCATGGGTACCTTAAAGCAAACAGCTTAGAGAAGTACTTTGCTCTATAATTGCTTCTCATAAATGGTAATGTTGAAGAGTCAGGAGGAAAGTGTAAATCGTCACTTGTGGCTGATGGAGAGATTATGTACAGTAGGGTGGCAGAGATAAATGCACGTTTTACACACACTTCAGAATTTTCCAATGGCTTTTTTTATTTGCTAAATTAGTACTTTTTGTAAATATGCAAATTATTATATTTATACTATTTATTTACTTTTTATTTGTATTTATTCTATTATTTTTCACCAGAGTGAAAATGCGTATTGTTGTGTCGTGACAATCCCCTCAGCATGATGCAAAAGACATAAATCATATACCAGTCTGAAAACCAGATGTGTTGATAAAAATATCTGTTTTGTTTCATCCTGGAGAGCTGCATATGGGCAATTTCAGTTAGAATTTATTTGAAAGACCTGTGTTTCAGATAAAAAAAACAGCTTGCTTTGTCTTATGCTAACTTTCGCTTTCACTGAAAATGAGTCCTCAGCTGGTGAGATCACTGAAGATTGTAGTGACGTCCTGCCAGAAGGCTCCTATATGCTTCATCTGGGGCCTTAAAATGATCTGTCACCTTAGCTCGCCCAGTTCAGCTGGCTATGAGCAATGAGCAATTTCCACTTCCACCTCCAGACATTGTGTGTGTGTGTGTGTGTGTGTGTGTGTGTGTGTGTGTGTGTGTGTGTGTGTGTGTGTGTGTGTGTGTGCTTTTGAGTAGTATGACACCCAGCTGAGCACCTCTAAAGCGTTTATACACTGACAGTATACACACACACTGATTTTTATTGCTTTTAGATTTGATTCTTTTAAAAGCAAGAATGCAAAAGTCTAAGAGATTCTTGCTGTTGCCTCTAGATAAGTGTAGGCGCAAGTGCACTCAAAGTTTCCCTCATATGTGCCCTCCACAGTATATAAGCAGCTTCATTGTGCATATTTGCATATCCTCAGGGCTGCATCTTCTTTTCGGCTTTAAGTGCTCACCACAGGATCACCAAGCCAGCCCTTCATGCTCAACCGTAAACGTCCTCGCAATCTGGCCCCAGCCATCCGTGTTACTACTGTAAGGAGGAGCAGGGGAGGAAAAAACAAATTATTCTCACCAGGTCTTGTTTAAATGAAGAGGGGGAATTTGTTTCTCCTTGGCAAAGGGTAATTTCTGCTCTGCTGGATACCAAAGTGCCCTCTAATTCAAAGCATTGTTTTGAGACGGTTTGTTCCGTTGTTTTTGATGTGGAGAGATTGGATGGTTTGCTGTTTGCCACACGCAGTGTTCTAATCGTAACAGTTAAGTTTCTCCTCTGGGCTCTGTTAGATACAGTGATGGTGGTGGACTTTCATTAGAGATTTAATGTTAATTTAAACATTATTTTTAGACTAGGATGGAGGCTAAAAACTAAACTAAACTGCCGAAAGTTTCTGTGCATGTATTATGTGCATTAACTCTAGAGCAGGGACTTAGAAGTCAAGATAAAAATTGGTGCTAATCCCTTTTCAAAACTAAATTAAAATGTGTGTGAAAAGCCTTTAAGTACAGTTCTAACTAATCCATAAAGAGTATAGTGCATCAAATTAACAATCTCTCTCATGTTTTCATCTATTCTCAGTGCCTACACTGAGCCTTTTCCTGTTTGTCCTGTGTCTGCCACTGTGTCCAATGAGGAAGATCATGGACGTACATCTGAAGAAGAGGACGGTTGTGGAGACCACTGCCATGACCGACAGGTTAGTGAACAATTTGATCAATTTGCAAAGGCTTGTCAATGCTTACTAGTAGTGGTACATACACTACCGTTCAAAAGTTTGGATTCGATACGTTTTTTTTGTTAAAGGTGCAATATGTAATATTGACAGCTAGCGGTAAAAATGGAGACTGCAGTCCAAATTCTAAATATTAGAAAGAGTTATTTTGCTGTTAATCAAACACACTTGTTATTTTGTTATTTTGTTGTTAATCAAACACACCTGAAGCAACCAATTAAGGTCTTCAGGATCACTTGGAAATTAAAGGCAGGTGTGTTTGATTAGGGTTGGAGATGAACTGTGCAGGACAGTCGATCGGCAGGAGCAGGATTGGGCACCCCTGTTGTATAATATGCATTCTCTGACCCAGTTCGTGTGCTGGCTTTCAAGAATACAATAGGCTATATTTTCTGCCACCTGGCAACCTGCGGTGTTGAAATACTATTGGATTAATTGGCAGTGGGCAAGATCACACTGACCAAAACAAAAACAGACATTCTGACTCAGAATGCATTGTTTTTTGGAAAAACAAGTATTTGAATTTAGCATGTTTCCTAAATCTCTGCAAACATATTTTCATGCTTTAGTACAGTAAAAAAAAATGACAGTAAAGGTGTCAGTAAAGACATTTATAACATTACAAAAGATTTCTGTTTCAAACAAATACTGTTATAAGAATCCTATAAACGTGTATCACAGTTTTAACAAAAATATTAAGCAGGACAACTTTTTTCAACATCTATAATAACAAGAAATTCTTGAGCACCAAATCAGCATATTAAAATTATTTCTGATCATGTGATATCATGTGACACTGAAGACTGGAGTAATGATGCTGAAAATTCAGCTTTGCCATCAAAAGAATAAATATTTTATAATACAATATTGCCTTTTTTACTATATTTGTGACCAAATAAATGCAGCCCTGGTGAGCATAAGAGACTTTTTTCAGAAATATTAATCTTACTGACCCCAATCTTTTGAACAGTAGTGTATTTAAAATTCAGGGCCTGGGAGTCTGCAGAAAAATCCAGAGAAAAATAAAGAAATATTTCTGATTTATTATATGTATCCTTTCAAGAATTGATTGTACTTGTAGGCAGTTTCTTAATACAGTATTCTAAAAAACCTAATACAACGTAAATATGCAATATTTAATTTAATAAATACAATTTACTATATTTGGGAGAAATTTATTATGAATCATTACAAATACTTTGCTTTGAAAGTACTAAGTAGTCGTTTTATCATCGCAAGTAACAAGTAATTGTTTTATCATCGCATCGCAATCCTTTGAATCTTAATCAAATTGTGGGGTGCCAGGAGATTTACACTACTAAGTATTATACAATGCTTAGTGAAATGAAAATATCAGACATTATTTAATATTGCAAACATGTTGTTTTTATAATACTTAAAAAAAGTCTAAATGTGTCTTTATACTTTTTTAGCTGCTTATTTTTTATACTTTTTTAGCTGCTTATTTTTTTATACATTTTAAGAAGGCTTAAAATCATCATTTTTGTGTCGCTGATATCAAAAACGTTTATAAACTCAAAAATAATGTCTGTCAGTTTAATCTTATACTTTCCGATCTTGTATACACTTTTACTACAGTACCTCTTATAACCTTCCCTTACACTATTACCTGAATAGTCACAGCTTTAAAGTAGGTAAAAACAAGGATCCTCCCTGTTGAAGTGGAATTCCCTGCGTGTGCAATTGTCTGAGATCCAGGTTCATACGTCTCCTGGCAGTCAGTGTAGCGCTGCAGTGAGAGCCGGACCCCACCCCTTCCCTCTGCCACTGTAATATCAGCCGGGGCCCCGGCCTTGTGACGCCTGCTTCCTTGTTTTCTTCGTCTTTAAAAAGAAAAGAATATCTGGGAGTAACCTGTCCCGGCACAACAACAAACTGGAAAAAAGCCAGTTGCACTTAACAATTTGTTTCATTATGGATTTTTATGCATGCATAAAAATAAGCTTAACCCAGATTTTGACAAAACTATTAAAATCTAAACATAGATATGTAGAGTATTAGAAATTATGTTCCAGTCATGTTCTCCTAAATTTGTCCATTCAGTAGTAACACTCGTGTTCAGACAGCTGTGATTAGCTTGCAAATCAATGGTGGATTTGTGCTTGCCATGAACGCAGCCTCTCATCCATAATGCATCTGTGCTTAAAGCGGCACGTCCAGGAAAGCTTTCTCATTTACGTTGTGGTTTAATGAAATGATCAGTCTTCTTTTGACAGGGTTGAATGAGAAATTAGATCAGAACGTCCATCCCTTTCTCACTCTGTCTCCATATATGTATCTATCAATACATTTATTTACAGTATTAATATCAGCTATTTATTTCTATTTACTCAGTGTTGTAACTAAAAGCTGCACTATGGACTCTTTAAACTGGGTCTCTTCATTTATCTCTCATGGCTTTCTTTTCTGTCACTCTCAGATTGATGGTCGATCCAGAGCCTACTACGTTGCCAAAGACCTGGTGGACTCAGAAAGAGAGTAAGTGTTTGTCTCTGTCTGGATTTGAACACATTTCAGATACAGACCAATTGTGTCTCATGCGATGTCCTTCAGGGATCTTCTTTATCCAGACCCTGTCCACATCTTTATCACTGTCTATTCTTGTTCACTCAACAGCTCCTCTGATACTCAAACTGACAGCCTATTACTGGACTGTCTGCCTTAAGTTATTGCATTTCAGTAGCGCCTCAATGAGTCATTAAGCGTGTAGATTTATTAAATGCGATCCGATATAAGCAAGCCTGCTTTTTCTCCTAAGCCCTTCAAATGTATGCGTTATGTATCTCAACTGACTTCATAAATTGGCTGTTTAAATGTTGGTTTTACTTGGATGATCAGGATATATCTGCTTGACAGAATTGGACAGGTGTTTTGTTCTGTCTTTAAGAGTAAAAAAATAATGTCACCTCTTTTCAATTATCTACAGACATGTGAAGGCTCTGAAGATTCTTCAAGAGGTAAGAAAATATTTTTTTTATTTATCTATATCTATATATATATTCAACCGCAAAACATTTTAACAGTTGTGTAAATGAAACATTCAGCTACAAGTTTGTGCTAACCTAAAAAAAAAATATATGGCTGGTAAATCCTTCCACCGTGAGAAATCACTTACAGGGCTTTATAACAGAGGTTTATGTTTATCAATGTATACACATAAAATTATCTTGTAGTATCCAAGACCTCTGTGGTCACTAAATACATACGCCATGTCTCTCAATTCTGGCAACACATCATAGTGATGTTAAAAACAATCCTAAGCCAGTATATTGCTACCAGTTAGTATGCAGGTCATCTGATTTGCTCTTGATCATATTGGCTTGTGCTTCAACCAGTAAAATAGTTTCACGAATGCAACCTTATTAGTTGATTTTTAAGGCAAGTGCCAGTATTACCATTGCTCACACTTAGGGGGCTACAGACATGAAATGCAAAGCTCCCATAGAAAGGCTCTTAAATTAGATCTGTGCTGGTGATGTCACTACCTGTTTCTTGGCAGCCGATTGCAAATGCATCAACATGCACATATCACATACATTGAAAGACACACACATACTCAGGGTGGGGGTTAGCAAACCTTTATCAGTGTTGTTTCAGTAACTGAGACTTCCTGCCCTTGACAACCTTGTCTTGAAAAAGTGAGCCTGTGAGTGACGCAATACCTACGCACCAGGCCTTTGTTTTGGGTATCTTCTCGTGAGCCTCGCCACTTATAAACATAAAAACACATCAGTTCTGGTAATAAGCCCCAAATAACTTTTCAAGGTGAGTGAATTTACTGAACTTCCCTCACTTTTTGAGAGTTTCTCATTTTAAGACATATTATTGTTAAGTATCAAAGTGGTTATAAATGGATAGTTCACCTAAATATTTAAATTCTGTCTTCACTGTCAACATTACCCTCATTTTGTTTCATAAATCATACAGATTTAATTCATACAGACTGTAAATCATACAGTTTTTATTTCTGCTGAACCCAGACAAAAAATATATTTTGATGAATGTTTTTGTTCATACAATGAATGTCAATGGAGTCCAAAACAACATTGGAACCTATTGACTTGTGTTGTACGGATAAAAAAAAGACAGAATTTTTGTTTTTCTTTTATACGTTTTTCATTTCATTTCATCCTATATCTCAGTGTAAATACTTCAGTGACGTCTAGTTTTACTGTTTGCCTATATGCATGGGCTCTTTACACTGTACTTAATATTGATCTGTGATGTACTGTTTCCAATTCATGTTATCATTTGTTTTCATTAGCTCTCCCTTTCTGACAGCCAAAGTGTCTTTCTAACCTGGCTCTCTAGGGCTTGCAGATTTGTGCATGGCTTGCAGAGTCAGTGAGAGTGATGGAATTAGCCAGAAAAAAAACTATTGTTTTAAACATTGTCCTCTAGACTGTTACCTCATAACCAGATTTAGCGCTTATGTTTTCATGATTAATACAATATGTATCCTAATTATCAAGTCGAGGCGGGTCTGAAGGAGCAATTTAACACAATCCAGCGGGAACTAAAGTTCTTCACACGCCGCACCTCATGTAAATTACTATACTTCATATTCACCATTTTAATTGCCTCATTTGAATAAAATAAGCCATAGTCAATAGAATCGCTGTCCTATTAACGACTAAAGAATGCTAATCATATACATGCCTGTGTGTCTTGTATGCATATGGTGTATTGTATTACAGTAGAACTGTAATTATAGTTCCCCTATTCGTACATAATGCCGTAGATTTGCATTGAGCAGCATAAGCGGGATGGATTTTGAATGGAGCCGAATGAATAGGCCCATCAGAGCAAGTGCTGCAGTATTATTTCATGCCTAGCTTTCACTTGGGAGAACGTTTAGTTTGATATTGATGTGCTATAAATATTTATACTGCATTTAACAATTAGTGGGTACGTGGAAAAGATAAAGATGTCATTAATCACTCTCCTTGTTCTGTTCTGAATGTTAATGAGTTTGAGGATCTGAGTCACCTTGATTTTCTGTCCACTATATGACACCATTAAATCAGTGTTTGGCTGCTGTCAACGGCGACTTTGAGGGTGTTACCTTCCCCACTGTTGCATGGGGATTTGTGCAGTTTAGGTTCAGCATACATCTCTTAAAGTTGCGGGAAAGTACTTTTTGGTCCTATAGATGAAGAGGCTGAGGAAACAAAGCAAAATAGCACAAATAAAGTGAATGCATTCCATCTGTAAAAGAAAGCTGACAAATGAGATCCAGGGTTCCTACGGGCCCTTGAAATCCTTGAAAATTTGTGAATCTGAAAAAAAAAAATTCAAGGCCCTGGAAAGTTTTGGAAAATAAACACACACAGTCCTTGAATGTGCTTGAATTTATTTTGTGCAAGAAGTTTTCTAGAAAAAAATTCCATATCCCTCCGGTTGGGTGAAAATGTTATTTCACCAACACTTCTTGGCCTATGCGGACTAGCTTGCTTGATTTACGTTAGTTACGCGCATTTACGTGTTACGTTAAGTGTTTCCCACGTGAGGTACTTTGTGTTGTACGTTGCCATGACGTTCACGTACGCTCAAAACTACTACGATGGAACCTCAACGTTTGTTGTTGAACACAACAAATGTGTCCCCATATTAAGTCCTTGAATTTGAGGGTATTGGACCTGTAAAGTCCTTGAAAGGTTCTTGAATTTGAAGTTAACCAAGGTGTGGGAACCCTGGAGATCTCTATAATATGTCATTTAAGGAGTTTTATGACATTTTATGAATTTTCCTTAAGTCTCCTCCTCCTTAAATTTTTCTCCTGAGAAAAATAGCTGAGGTATGTGTCAGGAGGATTTATAAAACAATGAAGCCCACGAGACAGGAGTAGCAAACTTCACCCACATTACGTCATTACACAACACTTGTTGTAGTATTCAACAATGTACAATTCTTCTCATGAACACAACAATAGCTTAATATACATCCTTGCTGAAAAAAAGTATTCATTTATTTCTAATAACCATAAACTTTTGAACTGTAGTGTATTGATGTTGAAGGGTTCATTTGAGTTCATTTTAAAATAATTGTAAAATAATTTGAATATTTATAATTTGTTTTTATAATTTGTTTTCATTAATATTCTACAGAAAATGCTAAATTTATGATCTGTTATAATCCCTCTTTAAAAGCTATTAAGCGGAGATTTCAACATGAATTCAAACATTTCTCATCATATTTTTTCAAGACCAAATTATCTGTCCTATGTTGTCTAAATTCATCTTAGAGCTACATACACCTACTTTGTCAGTGGTTGTCATGTTTTAATTTTTTTATTTCTCATTACAAATTTTAGGAAAAACATCTGAGAAAAAATTGAAAGAGCGACACCTAAGTAAACATATTTTCTTGGTTTGCTTAGCCTGTCATTTGTTTCCCCCTTTTTATGTATATATAATTTTTTCTCTCTATCACTCACTTTGTTTTGTGTACTCTGAAAGGGAAAGCGTCCTCTATCAGAACGCTACAGGACAGAACATGTGGCCTATTGTTCCATTGTTTGATATTGAATAACACCAAAATACAAAGAATTTCCAAAACCTGTCCCGAATGGGAAGTTATGCTCTTAATTGTAGTGCAGGTTTCTAGGCATGCGAATAGGCAAGAGATTGAGAAATTGCAGCTTGCTTCATTTTTTCTGAAATGAAAAGCATGCAGAAGCATAAACAAGTACAATAAGACAAGTATCTCCCACCGGCCAATTCATTCCTGTGTCATTAAGCATCAGGCACTAGCTGAACTGTGAGAAAGCAATAAAAGTGTAATGAGTCTTAAGAAGGCAACTATAAAACAGAGCAATTTCATTACAATGAACATTTGGAAAGTTGTCAGGGAGTTTCAGCTATTGAGATGCTATCGGAGGAAACAAGTTTCATAGCACCTAGGAGTACTGTATAACAGCACTGAGTTATTTATGAGAGCATTGACAAATGCCGACATGGCTGCGATCGATACACATTGATTCATTTGTGAAGCTCAGAAAGGAATTTTAGTGTATCACCTCCCAGCATGACCGCTTACACGTCTGTGTGCGCATTCATGATGGATTTTGTTTTATGTCATCACTTTCCTCATAACCGACACACATTCCCTCACGGCTTTGCCTGTGAAGACATTTCAGAGCAGATTTTACCCCTTCCTTGCAATTCATAAGGTACATGACATGTGTATGTATAATGGGACAAGTAAATAAATCCTCTATGGATCCTGAGCCATCAGGCTAGTGGACCCGAACAGGCCAGCTTATGACCGCTCAATTCAACTGTCTGTTATGGCCAAAACAAATATATTCAGCAGAAACTAATAACATGTTCCCCTGACGGGTGGTATGTGGGCAAAGATTGTCAAAGCTGGAGGCTTGTGCGCAGGCTGCTTGGAGCTCAATCCAGTTTTGGAAGCTAATCCTGAGGGATGAATGTGGTCAGAGTTCAATTCAGAGGCAGGAGAGGACAAGTACAGATTATTTGGTGTATTTGCACGGAAGCCTAAGGGAGATGGTACAGTTGTCACGAGCACGCCAGGCTCTACCTCACTCACTCAGCCTTCACAGTCAACAGAGTACTAACCACGCACACCTGCCACTCATCAGCCCTCATGACCAGTACTAAAGCACACGTACACACACCATCAATTGTTGTCCTGGAAACTTACCTGGAAATACTACCTTAAGCTTTTGTGATCTTCTGCAACGCTATTATGTGTGTGTGTGTGTGTGTGTGTGTGTGTGTGTGCCTGGCAACTCTTTAAGGGTGCTTTCACACTGGCAGTTTAGTTCGGAACGGGGCACGGTTCGCATGAAAAATTGCTAATGTGAACGCTGTCATGCGGACCCGGGTGCGCACTGGGTTACCGAACCCAAGACTACCTGCACTCGGGTGTGCACTTGTTCAGGAAGTAAAGTAACCTGCACATGCGTTTTAGCTGATTATGATGTATTTAGTTAAACTAGTGCATAATGCCCGTGCAAAATCAGTTTTTGTGTGTGTTTTTAGTAATTGTTGGTTTGGTGTGTTTGATTACATTGTTACAATTACACAGCAAAAGTTCAGTGAAATTATTTTTATTTGTGCATGGTAGAATGCACACAGTGAACTGAAAAAGCTATGCTTGAGCAAACAGTTTGTGAAAAGGCAACTACAAATGATGCCCGTGAAAAAGACCGTGAACGCATTGAATAGGATATGTTTAGTTGGTGAATAGCATAGGCTACTATTACACAGTAGCGATAACGTTAAGCGCACCAGAATTAAATATAATATCCAGAAGTAAACAGCATAGCTGACTTACAGATTCAGTTAACATCCACAAATGAATAAGCGCGTCGATTCAGGGAGCAGTGCAAAGTGCCCGTGCAAAATCAGTTTTTGTGAGCTGATCGCCGTCAAAAAAGTTCAGGAGATATTTCTTAGCAATGGCTGATTTCAACAGTTTCAACATGATAAAAAATTACTTTTATATTGATTCAATGGATTAATTGCATTTTGGGGAAAAAAAAGAGTCATGGATTTACTGCATTTTTGGGGAAAAATAATCAGTTTTTATAAAAAATCTTTGAAAATCAAAATCTGGATTTGAATTGTTTATGTTATTATAACCTAAAGATGCTATGTGAAAGTTTGAAACAGAAAATATGATTTTCATCGTGCTTATATCAGAATGTTTATTTTTAAACCACAACCTTCTTGGGGCTTCTTTTACTGATATTTTTAACAATATCTTTAGCATTTCTCATCCAAACAACGTCAAACTTGGCACTGCACTTACTCGTGCCCGTGGCAAGACCCCTGTCGAATTTGAAATCCATCGGACTAACGGTTCGAGAGATATGTGGTTAACACACACACACACAGACAGACGGACATACAGACAGACAGACATTTCTGTAATTTATAGATAGATAAAACACATGTAAGGGATGATAGTGTTTGATGATTTACTTTGGATACGAGCGAAAGTGAGCCTGCCGTGTATTCGCGCATAGCGTGTGGAATCAATGCTACAAATGAATGGAAATCTTCTGTCTCCTCAAAAGAGTGAGTCCATTTGCAAGCAGCAGAAAGCCACCTAATGCGACACACACACACACACACACACACACACACACACACACACACAGTAAACCTGTGTTGTTCACTCAGCTGCGCATAATAGCACCAAAATTAATAAAAAACACAATATGTTGACCCGTGTTGTGTTTTCTATCATGCACCGTGCACGTTTGCGATGACGTAAAATGCACGCATACAGGGTTCGATAGAATCAAGTTGAGTGTGAAAACAGACCAACGCTGCAGGGAGCGCCGGGAACAATCGCGCTCGCACTCAGACTGCAGCAAGCGAGTCCAGTGTGAAAGCACCCTAAGACAAAACCAGGTATCATCAGTCTCCATTGTTGCTAATTAACCATCTCTTCAGTTCTTACCTGCATTGGATTCTGTTCCTGCTGATTCTTACAATAAACATCCCATTTGTTCTTCAATATCTGTCATCATTCTTGTGTCTGAGGCTAATCCAGACAGAAGTTCGCTGCATTTTGTTTCAAATTTTCTTTTGCCACTGTTATCCATACAGACAGTGTTCTTTTCTGGGTAATTGGAATACAGAATCCTGTGGAATGCATTTAAACATGACCAATTATGTTATATTGGCAGCCAAAACATTTAATAATTATTAAAACATTTTTTGAAATATTTGATATTTGATTCCTCACACCAATCCACTTTTTCTACAGGACTTCAGGGGAGCAGTGGAGTCAGCAGTAGGAGATGATGAGGAACCTCTGTTAGAAAATGTGAAGCTGGACGAGATCATGAGCACTCTTCCTCAGGCCTACCATCTACACAATGAGATCCTCAATGAGCTGGAGATCCGCATTAAACAGTGGTGAGAACACTCAAGCACTTTACACTGATGCACACTATACTAATGCACATCAACATACACGAAATGTACACATGCTTATGCACATATTTTATAGCATGGCATTCCATAAAAAGTCCATACTTATGTTATATATAACATGTGCATCATTTACAAGGTGCTAATGCATGCACTCCACATCTACTGTATGCATCTCCCACCTGAGCCACATGCTAATAAAGACGAGCTCAGCTCGTTTCCTTAACAGTGCCTCCTCAAAATGTTTAAATTGTCACTGCCTTTATATGTTATTTTGGAATAAATATTAAATTTTAATTCTAAAATAAGATTTATACTTGGTTTTAATAAATAGAACATTCATTACATTGTTAATGTAAAAATACAAAATAGAATTGTATTTCCTTTTTTTATGTTATATAAAGTAGTGTTTATTTAACCAGGAAAATGTGATACATAAAGTGTAACTGGTCCTAAATTTACATTTGATTTGTTAAAAAAAACTGTGAGGACTCATTTCAGAACACCACTGCACGCCACTAGACAAGCTGATGTGTTCTTTGTTTGCTTACACACACAGATCTTATTTCATTCATAGCAGTACATGTGATGTTGCAGTAGCACAATCCATTATAATGCCATCATGAATGTCCTTGGATGCCCTCTGAAAAGTTCTCGTTGTTTCCCATTCATCTTCAGGGAGGACAGCCCGTCAGTGGTTGATGTCATATTAACGCGCCGGGCTGAGTTTTCAGCCTTTGCGACCTACATCTCAGACTATGACCGCAGCATGTCACTGCTGGAGGAGAGCTGTAAACAGAGTAAAGCTTTTGAGGATGTGGTAAAACAGTTTGAGGTGAGTTCTGAGATGAAAATGTTGGAATTTTGTGAGTTTGTTTGGGAATTAATCTTAATTTGATGATTCAAATCATCACATTTGTCACAGTTCATTTCAGTTTATCTTTCAGTTGAAAAGACTAGGTGGGATTATGTTATGCCAAATTTATTTGTTATAAAGTTCTATATATAAAAAAAGAAAAGATTGTTCAAACTGTGGGTCGCAGATTGGGAAGAGGTGGGTTTTCAGCGTCTCAGAGCAGCTCGGTTCATTAAGCAGTTCGGTGCGCATTATTAACAAGAAGTTAATTCCAATCACTGCTCTGCATTCTGCATGAGATCGCATTACACCGAAGAATTCAAATGTCACGAAAGGCTGATTCAGGTCTGGGCTGCGTTTCCCAAAAGCATCGTGAGCTAAGTTGATCGTTGAGACCATTTGTGGCAATGGTTCTATGATCTACTAAGGCATACGGTGCATTTGGGAAACGCATTAATCTGTCGTCTGTTCAACGCAGCGCTGTTGTCTTTCAGCGATATGGTCGTCGTAAGAGTACATACACGAGCACGAAAGGGTTTTCTGCACTGAACAACGCAATGAGTTTAACAACACTCACAGCATAAATATTAGTATTGAAATTCTAGGTCCTGGGCCTACTGTCAAATAAAATTATTAGTCTATTAGTTTTTTATAATCTTATTTTTTGTCAACCTTTGGTTAAGATTAATCTTTTTCATTTCTTTAAATTTGTTCTGCCATGTCTGTGTAAACTACTCAGTATTCTACACATCTGCTATTTTAATTATAAAAAAAAGTTATAGTGTACCATAAGTTTGTATTGCAATTAAACTTATATGTCATTCATACTTTGACAAGGAAAAGAGAACTAACGCCTCCCACCCCACCCCACCCCACATTCATGCTTTAAAATTATTTTGGTGGGTCTTGAGATAGATTAGTCTTGTCTAGGTGGGTCCTGGAATGGAAAAGTTTGGGAACCCCTGCTTTAAGGCTTGTCAGTAAAAGGCCACTGTTATGATTCGCTAATGTCGTTGCATAGGAAACAGTATCAACAAGTGTTTTGAAAACATTATCCATATAAAACCGTCATTTAAAGTCAAAGATCAGTTCGTTGCTTCATCTTTGTCATCCGAAACAAACATATAATCCTCTGACGTGATCCAGAAATGGTATTAATTTATAAAAACTGTATTCCATTACGATTGTGGTGTTGATCGTTGTAATAAGAACCTGCTAGACATGCTTTACTAAAATAAAATAAAAAATTTTATGTATTTTTTCTTCTTCAGCATTGGTGGTACTAGATTGTGTTTCAGATTTACTGTCTGATTGATTTGAGCATTTGTATGCATATTTTCTTTAATTTATCTATTTGATATTTAATTGAATTAAATTATATAATAATTGTCATTATATATACATTTTTTTTTGATTTATACACAAACAGATGTATTAACAATATAAATATAAACATATATGCGTTATTATCCCTTATTACATGGCTTGGCTGAATTCCAATGTAGAATGCGGTCTGTTATTTCTTTATAACAGACCGCTGCGGAGTATAACAGACCGTTGCCATGAAAAACAGCGCGTTGCTATGGACGCGGAACGGACTATTTTCTTTGGCGGAAGCAATACAATCGTTTTTAAATCAATAAACTCCTTTTTAAATCAATAATTCGTGTCAAATTATTTATTTATTTTGTAGATAGCCATGTAATAAGCGGGATAATGTATAGAGAGGCGGTCGTTATAGCGAATAACAAGCCCTTCAGGCTGTCAAGACCCCTCCGCTTCGCGTCGGGGTCTCGTTCAGCCTGTCGGGCTTGTTATTCGCTATAACAACCGCCTCTCTATACATTATCCCTTACTTAATAATATTTTTATTAAATAATGCGTTCTATAGCTAATTACTTTTGGATGGAAATAGTTGAGAATCACGAAATCTAGTAGCATCAACTGCTGAAGTTTTGGTACCTGGAGTGTATTAAGGACACAATCAGTTCACTGTGCCAGCAATATTCATGACAGAGGCTCCGCTGATTCATTTAATTGGTGGAGTCACTGACCACACATTTCAATGGTGATCGGGATCATCAACGACAGGAAGCCAGCTGCCCTCGCTCATTAATATGCATGAGCATCTGTATTCAGAGAAGCCTCCTTGGGTGGTAGACTCAAAATTGGACCCTCAATGTATAGCAGGGAGAGATCAGGAAAGGGATAAAGAAAGGTTGATTTAGCCAAAGGTCCTTCAAATGTGTGCGTTGTCATCAGCTGTTCTCAATGAAAAGTAAAAATCTGGGTAGATTTTTTTCTTATACCCATTAATTGAGCCTGCTCACACGCTCATACGTTTGTGAAATGAGTTGAGGTCTGTTTTATATTTATTAGATCAAGGATTGCATCTTTAATAATGTGTGACAGCTTGCCATGGGTTTCTCGAGTGGCTTCACAATCAATAGCAGAGGCTTATGATCCAAATAACCCCAGAGTAATGAAACGAGATTAAGATGTAATTTTTGCCTATAACCGCACATATTATTCTTTTCAACACAGTGTAATTCATTTCTGGGTGTAAAATGTGTTCACTCAGTCCTCTGTGAGTCCTGGTCAGTAATGCTGCAGTAACGCTTATAGGCTTTGACTGGGTGATGTATGTACTGAGCATCACTGGTTGCCTCTGGTCACTCTGCACTAATGAAACCAATAGAGCTGACTCTCAGTGTTGAACCACTGCGCAAACACACAAGTGAACAACAAGGTAGGCTTTTCCTTACATTTCTCTTAACCTGCCAACCATTATTCTAGCCACTGCTGACTTGTTTTATTCACCAATCTGTGCCGTGATGCTTCTCTCGGCTCAGTTAATGGGAATAGATGCAGTTGTTTTATTGATTGGGACCTGAAGGTGTACAAGTCAAGAGTTTAATCGCCTGCTTGACTTTATCAGTAGCCTATGCACCACCATTGTCAGCACTGCATATCAGCTATTTAGAATATTTAGAATATTTAGTTAAGAATATGTCTGCTTCATATTTCACCAAAAAAGAAAGAAATTAGAAATTAAATTGTTCTTTAAAAAAAATTATGCCTGATTTAAGGCCTGTTCACACCAAGGATGATAACTATAAAGATAACTTAAAGATGCTGAAATTTGCCTTGATCTTTTGACATATGATGTCTTTTACCATTAAAACTTATTATAAACGACATGACTGACATTTGCCTACACTGGATATGAGCGTCACATCAAAAGCAAGTACTCATTATAATCACTGATGCTGTCTACACTGGAGTGATACAGTATACAGATGCGCATTCAGTGTCTACATTTTGTGTAAGGGGAGTCTGTCGACAACAGGACAAATGTAAGAGTGAAAGAACAATCGCTTTGACACGTCCAGTCTAAACAGCTCTTTTGTGTCTTGTACAGATTTCAGAAGGATCTCAGTGTCGAAAACAAGTGGATGATTTATTGTAATGCATAATGTAATGGATAGTTTGCAAAGAACATTTTGTAGAAAGAGGAAGCAGCGAACTGATCTTACAGCAGCTGCATCACAAACCAGGCTTTGTCTGTAAAGTACAGTTTTATATGGAAAATGTTTTCAAAGCACTTGTTGATACTGTTTCCTATGCAATGACGTTAGCCAATCATAACAGTGGCCTTTTATTGACAAGCCTTAAAGGAGCCGCCCCTTAAAAACAGATCATTTCAGACAGAGGGGCAGAATAAAGATTAAAAATAATAATTTTTATGCATATATATATATATAATATATATATATATATATATATACAGTAATATTTAACATTATAAGTGTACCTCAAGGAATATATTAAAATGATAACAAATATCCACGTCATGACTCCTTTAAAATAGTTTCAAAAAGAAAAAAAATCATTTTCTTTTCTTGCCGTGTGACCTGGACATGCTTTTGTGAGATTCACCCAGGTATATAATTCTATCTATTATATTTATCTTGTACTGTAGAATTTACCACATTGGTTTCACTTGTGTGGCATTTTGTATTAGCAGCATTTTAGCTTTTTGATAAAAGATTGTGGATGCATTGAGGATAGAGGATGTATTAGGAATTCTCTTCTCTGGATCCGAGCTTGTGTAATCTTATTTTGTGTGTGCGTGTGCGTGTGCGTGTGCGTGCTGGGTTGATGACAGAGATGAAGTATCAACAGTAGCTGATCTGATCACCGCTGTGGTCTGATAGGATTAAACCCTGTTCAGCTACACTGTTTACGAGGGGTTTTCACCACAAACGTGTGTGTGTGTGTGTTTATAAGTATCTGGGTGTGTGTGTGCAGAATGTGTAAGAGGGAAGGAGATGAAGGTGGGGTGCTCTGAGAGAGAGGGAGAGAGGGAGAGGAGATTGTTTGCAAGCTTCATGTTTATATTCAACATTCTACAGCATTTTCATACCATGTCCTTTTAGCCCTTCAGTTTATAATAAATGATCTGCAGAAGGTGTGACTTAATTGTGGGAGTGTAAACTCAGATAGATTCAGATCTATCTATTCATCTATCCATCCATCCATCCATCCATCCATCCATCCATCGCCATCCATCCAACTAATATACTATACTACTACCAGTCAAAAGTTTGGAATAATTAGGATTTTTAGAAGTCTCATATGCTCATCAAGACTGCATTTTCTTGATAAAAAATACATCAAAAACAGTGATATTGCGAAGAATTATTACAATTTAAAAGAAAAGTTTTCTATATCAATATATTTTAAGATGTACACTTTATTCTTGTGATAGTAAAGGTACATTTTTACCAGCCTTTATTACAGTCTTCAGTGTCACATAATCTTTCAGTGTCACATAATCTTTCAGAAATTATTTCAATATATTGATCTGTGCTCAGTTATTATCAATTATTATCAATGCTCAATAATTAATAATGGAATAATGTTGAAAACAGTTTTTGACACTTAATATACTGTATATACATACAGAAATTTTACAAAATACACATATCGACAAAAAAAAAACAGATAAACAACAGTATAAGAATAGTCGAGGAGGAAAAAAGAAAGGAAAAAAAAGGTAAAGAAAGAAAAGAAAAGAAATACCTTATAATTTGCAATATTTATCCTTTGTGTCCTTGAGTGTTTTAAGGTATTCAGTAATTTAACATCTTATACACTTTCTTTCCTCACCCCACTCTCCTCTCCTCCAAATCCTCCAAAAAAATAACAATGATAATCAAGTATGATTATGATCTCTATGACGTCTATGGAATACAGTATGATTAATATGGTTATCTGTGTACATCCCTGGGTGAAGGACAGTGCGCCTCCCACAGAACTTAATATTTTTGTCGAAACCATGATACATTTTTTTCATTATACTTTGAGGAATATATTCAAAAGAACACCACTTATTATTGAAATAGAAATCTTTTGTAACATTATAAATATCTTTGCAGTGACTTTTTTATCAATTTAATGTGTGAAGCTTTCCTGCTATTCCTGGCATCACAGGAACATATTACATTTTAAAATAAACTAGAAATCATTCTTTTAACTGGTCATAGTATTTCACAATATTACTGTTTTGACTGTATTTTGATCAAATAAATGCAGCCTTGATGAGCATAAGAGACTTATTTCAACAACTTTAAATCGTTCCAAACTTTTGACTGGTAGTATATATTTATATAGTATTTTTGGAAGATGCAATCAAAATCCACTTGGCTCAAACTCCATATGATAACATATAGCGACTATGAACAAGCATGGTATTTCTGTGTGCATGTATCACTATTACACAGTGTTGCTCCTAAATTGTACAGGTGGAAAGGACAAGATAAAGACAGAACAAGACACTGACACACATGCACACTCATCTGGCATTTGGGCAATGAGGGGGAAAAAAGCTAATTAGCCAAGCAGTCTTCTTAAACAACCCTCAATTAAATCAGCTGTCCACACAGGCGCTGCTTCAGCCGGACCAGTGCCTGATTTGTGTAGCCTGTCTGTTCTCTGGCACAAGCCACTGTTCCCTCTCTTGGCTGTATCCCAACTCGACTGGAGAGCTAACGCTAAATATCTACCCTTGCACACATACACAAAGACTGGCCACTTCTTCAGCACAAATGTCAATTGGATTGCAGTTTGGTGCAAGTATTCAGTGTGAGGCTGTTCATTAGGTCTACTGCCTTCAACAATGGAGCCATGTTGTGCTTAAACACTGGAATCTGACAGGCTTTATGGTCAGGATGAGGCTCACTGCAGTGAAGAAACGGTACATAGAGGAAGTAATTAGATAATGGAAGACAGGTGCAATGATATTTAGAGTTGAAGAGTGAGATAATACATTCACACAAAAACCTTAAAGTGCCTAATGTAGACTTTCTGCTCAAATCCTTTTAAATGTGGTGAAAAAAATCACTCCTCAACATAACATCATCAACACGTTTCATAATCTTTTAATATGATGGCATATTATCATATTATAATTATTTTCTGTGCATTGGCATGACATATTTAACTATTACTATATATATATATATAGTATATATATATACTATATATATAATACATCAATATATCTGCTAATATAGATTTCGTGCATCAGTATCATTATCTGTATAATATACTTCATAATAGTGCAATTTACTGAATATTTTGAATAAATTAATATTTTAGAAAATAAGACATTTTATTTAATAACTGAATACTTTAATATTAAATATTTTATTTATATTTTATTTGATCATTTACTCAATGTAATAGTTTATAAAATAATAAATTGAATAGAATTTGCCATAATCACCCCAATTATTTAATTTTATTTAATTATTAAATTTTATTTTAAATAATATTACATTTTATAATAATAATGATATTTTGTCACCATTGTAGTAATGTATAAAGCGCAATATAAATAAATGTGATTTGACTTAAAACATTTCAGTTCAATTTAATATCTTATAAAATATTATATTGAATTAAAATGTTGCGCTCTGTTCACCCTTAGTATATTATATGAAATTAGAAGTTTGTGCATTATCATTAACTTTTTAACTCCAACACCAATGTAATTTGCATCAGTATGTGTTTTAAACAAATCACTTTACAGTGGAATTTACGGAATATTTTAAACATTAAATATTTTATAAAATATGTTTTATTTAAACATGTTTTATTTTTTAATGTTTTATTCCATTTCAATTCAATATTTTATGAAATATTAAACTGAATAAAAATGTTGGCATCATTTCAAGTTAGATTGGTGTAGTCAGTATATCTAGTATTCATTTGAATTTAACAGTCACATTCTGTGTGATTTTTTGATGTTCACATTATCATCCAAATAACAGATCTGTGTTACATGTAATAGAAAAACTGCAGTGTGAAGAGAAATGAGGAATGTAATGAATAGAACATGTGAATTATGATGATGATGATGATGAAGGTTATAATGCAGGTAGAAATACAGGGAAACTGAGAGAGCTGGTGTGAAAGAGATAATGGTGTCTGTCAGAAGTGTTGTGGGAATGATGTTGTGGCAGGTGTGCAAACTGGACAGTCGCTGTCTGTTCCTTTATCTCGAAGCCACTACTCCCTCCGTTCACACTCCTCACACAAGGTCGTTTACGGCATTTCTGTTCCCCTTTTCTCGTTGAAGATCTCAAGCATTGTCCCATGTCTCTGGATGTCCAGAAGTCTAAAGTTATTTGCCCTAATCTGCCCTCTACTGACCTCTCATGTCCCCTAAGGCTCCTCAGAGCTCGCATGAACAATGACGTGTCAAAGTCAATTAGGCCTTGATTGATTTCTTCTCACCGCGTGTTTGACTGATTCACTTGTTCACTTTTTCTCCCAGTGATTGATATAATTGGGTTGGAATTGGATGGAATGAGGCGTACTCAGGTTTTTGTGTAAGGGGAAAGGGAAGGTCAATGAATAACCTTGAAATGGGCTTTTCTAAGTGGGGCCATTGTGATCTATAATACTGTATCTTGTGGGCGAAAAGAGAGTAAAGGTGACATACCTCTCGTTTGTGTATGAGTGTGCGTGTTTGTGATTGTGATTTTCAGTTGTAATATGTTTACACACATTGTATATTGTGCTTCATGTGCCATTTCTCATTTGCATGTGTTTTTGTGTCTTCCAGACGGAGAATGCAGAAGGTGTTCATGTTCCTCTGAAACACCAGCTGATGCGGGTCATTGTGCGTGTGCTCCAGTACCGCATGCTGCTCACAGGTGAACACCTGTGATACAAATATTTAGTCCTGATGATATTTTTTGCGCAGTTAATACGTTAACACATTCAGTCTCTTTTCAGGGACTTTTTTTTTTATTAAAACAAAGCTGAAATGAAATAAAATATAAGTATTTACGGAGGCCTGCAATAACATACGGAGAAAAAAAAAATATATATATATATATATCATGGCCACTCATTAAGAATTTGTTCTCTTGATTTAGTTAAATTGTGGCCATGAATTAGGAATCTGTGCTCTTATTTTAGTAAATTGTGACCACGTTAAACTAATTTGTACCCTCATTTTGATTTAACTAAAACAAAGGAACGAATTATTACAATGTGGCCACGATATACATATTGTTTCCCCCGCATGCATTTGTGGGGTTCCGTAAATATTAGAAATAAATAAAAAATGTATATAAAAAATGGTGTTCACACTTCTTGTTCAGTTCTCTGTACTTTTGCTTCAGACCTAAAAAGAACATGATACATTTAGTCCTGGTTCGCTTAGCGTTCACAATATCATTTTTGGTGTATGAATTTCTCTCTTCTGCTGAACACAAAAGAAGATATTTTCAAAAATGTCTGTAACCAAACGGTTGTCAGTAGCCATTGACTTCCAAAGTATGGAAGAAAAAAAAATACTATGGAAGTCAATGGGGTCCATCAACTGTTTGGTTACCAATATTCTTCAAAATATCTTCTTTTGTGTTTCAGTGTATGAAATGTATGAAATTCATACTATCCCTTTAAACTAAAAATATAAATATAAAATAAAAGCTTATTTGAAATAGTAACATACTATAATAGTATTGAAATCACGCTAAAATAACACAGATGAGTTCTGTATATGTGGATGATGCAAAATATATGCATATCTACTACATAGAAAGATACTGGACAGAGGTTCATTTTTGTCTATATTTATCAAACTGCATCAAAACACAGGAAATACAGTAATTAAATAATAAAACTACTTTCTCAACAGTTCATGGACATAATCTTATGTGTAGAATTGATGTTTTGCTGCTGACTTGCAGTCCTGGTGTTTGCATTTTGATTACCGGAATTTCACTCGAGTCACTTTATGAGCTTTTATGATTAAATTTCATCATACAAAAGCTGCAAATGACAAGTTTCAAGTTTGAGTTAATTGTAAATAGCAAATAGCTGTGTGTGTGTGATACTTGCTGGTCTGATAAGTTATTTGAAATCACACAGAATGGAATATAACAGTTGTAATGTTACATTGAATAGCCTAAATGTGTTAAAAAGAAAAAACGACTTTGTTGTGAGGGTGTAAATTGTTTTGCGTGAGTATAAGGCAGGCTGTTATCATTTCAACCTTGAGGGTGTGTATGTGGGATCCTGTACAAAACAAGACACAAGAGTGTGTATAAGAGGTATGAGCTTGTGAAAAATAGTTTTGTCTTTTTTGTCCTTCATGTGGTTTCTATCTCATTCTTTTCAGACTACTTAAACAATCTCTCCCCTGATTCAAAAGAGTATGAAGACACACAAGGTATTGTTGTCTCTGTCTTCTCTGTCACACAGTGATAAACACTGACCATATTTGATCTGTGAAAACACTAATCGTGCTCGTAACTGCAACTTTTTATCAACAGCTGCGCTGGTGATCGTGTCAGAAGTCGCAGACCAGGTTAATGACAATCTAAAACACGGGGTGAGTTGTCTCTGTTTGTGAGAGAGTGCATTGTTAATACATAAAGAAAAAGGAGCAAGGGGATATGATGTCATCAAAGTGTTCCAGGTGTCCAAAAACAAAGAGAGCAGTGTGAAATCAGCGGGACAGAGAGGCATTCCCAAACACACACACATATTCTCAGACAGACACAGAATCCTTCTATCTCTATCATTTCTTAACAGCTCTTTCTTGTTCTCATCCACATATGAAAAATTATAATTTTAATTTTCTAGAACTATTTCTGTTTCTCACTCTTTTATGTCTTTCTCCCTCAAAATCGCAGGAGAACCTGCTTCGTTTGGTTCATATTGACTACAGCGTGAGAGGAAAAAGAGACCTTCTCCAACCAGGAAGGGTAAATTCTGCTCCATACACTTTATTTACGGTTTCATGTTTATAGTTTACTACCGTTTTTACTGGCTGTAAAACCTGAAAGATCAGTAACGGTTATTAGACATCAAAGGTTCAAGTGAATAACACATTTACCCATAACTCACCTGACCTCTGGCACATGTGTGTTTTGCAGGTTTTTGTCAAGGAGGGCACCCTGATGAAGGTCTCTCGTAAAAGCAGGCAGCCCAGACACCTCTTCCTGGTATCGTATCATGCTTCTGTACTTCTCTTGTGAAATGTGTGCTCAATTGTACTAAATGTGCTCTTGTAGTGTACTTCAAATCTTAAAGTATATATAAAAAAAACTGTACTTCTAAGTAATATAGCATTAATAAAATAAAAGGTCACTTGTGACTTAAGCATATTTAAAGCGAGTACACTTTCATGACTGTTTCTTAACACACTTAAGTAACACTTTAAAAAAGTCCACTTTGTAATAATGTAAAATGAAATGTTTTACTTTCATTTACATTTTGTTTGCTTGTCAATACTTTCAGCCGTACACTTTAACCGTATTTCAAAAACAATAGAAGTAATTATGAAAGTACATATAAAAATGTACTTAAGTCTTACTCAAGTCAGTTAAAAAGCTAATAATATATATTTAAAATTTAAATATAACACATTTTTGTTTACTGTAATTGCAGTTAACATGTAATTAAGTATCTGAAAACAACATTCAGTTCACACTTTAGTGTTTTAAGGTATATTATTCCATAATGCTTAAGTATGCTAAAGTGTACTTCTTTCTCACAAGGGTTTGTTTACATGCCTTAGAACTGGTGGCTTCACTGTCATTTGGAGCTCACATTACTTGTGTGTTTGGTAAATACATGTTTTCAACAATATTGATCAGACCAATTGGCAGAGCGGGACCATTAACTCTTTCAGTTAGACTTGTATGGCTTCTTGCGTTTCGGAAATGTGTCTGATGGCAAGTGCGTGTTGCATTCTGATGATTAGATAGAGCTGGATTTAGTCAAATTCTGTAATTGCAGAGCAACAGTCTGAAGGGAATCTTGCTTGGCAAGTTTAGTTAAACTGTCAACATGTTTACAGCTAGCTGCGTTACACATTCAGTTCAGTGACAGACATTTGAAGGTACCTTTATCGCCCCCTAGAGTACTGAGTAGTTATAGACATGTATCGGTGAAATTGGTCATTCAAAACACGCCAGCCAGTTTCTTAGAGAGTAAGTGAGCCGGTATATATGTGCCGTAAGTGTTCACCGGACACTGGAGGCTATGTTAGCTGTAGCACAAGGCTACCCCCCCCCCCACCCGTCTCTGTACCGCTGTTGTTTTCGAGGGTCGTACTTCCACTCAGGATGTCTGTTGTAGGTCAGTGGATGCCAGCTTCCTGTGCTGGGACTGTACTGACAGCACACCGAAGTCTAGGCCCAGAGAACAACAGATCAACAACACTGAGCCACCGCAGCTGAAAATAACACTAAAACCATTAGACTGAGCAGTCACTGAAGTACCACTTCCTGGTTTTCCGAATGTCTTGATGAGATTTTAAGAAGAGTGCTGTACAGATTTGACATCTAGGTATTGTTGAGTTTTTCTAAGATGCTTTAAATCAACTTGCACTATAATTTGAGTTATCAGTACAAATCTTTATTTCAGCAAAGATGCATTAAATTAATCAAAAGTGACATGCTACAAAAGATTTCTATTTCAAATAAATGCTGTTCTTTTGAACTTTCTTGTTTTGAATATATATATATATATATATATATATAGAGAGAGAGAGAGAGAATATTAGAATGATTTCTGAAGGATCATGTGACACTGAAGACTGGAATAATGATGCTGAAAATTCATCACAGAAATAAATTACATAAATCACGTTACAATAAATAAATTACAATTTAAACTATATTAAAGGGCACCTATTATGCCCCTTTTTACAAGATGTAATATTGGTCTTGGGTGTCCCCAGAATGTATTTGTGAAGTTTCAGCACAAAATTCCCCACAGTTAATTTATTATAACCATTTGAAAATGTCATTTTTGGGGCCTGTTTTAAAAAGAGCTGTTTTTGGTCTATACCACCTTAAATGTAAATGAGCTGCATATCCCCGCCCTGCTGGACCCAGATGATGAAGAGAGTCCGGCACAGAATAAACACGAATGAGAATGGACTAAACGTCTCGGAAAGGTTATTTGATACATTTATGTACTTATAGAGTTTTAATCGCGTCCCCTTTGCAATTATGGATGTGCAACACACACACACACACACACACACACAAACAAATTGTGATAACTTTCGCGCAATTTTTTTTAACTAACTTATACACACGCTTATGTGGCAAATATGAGAAGATGGCTAACGTTGCAGAACCAGAAAACAAATGCTGCAGGGAGATAGACGTTTATACTGTCTATGGAGATAGAGGTATTCATTTTACATTTTTTATTGCTGCAAAAAATAATGTACGTGACATAAAACTGTCTGACGTTGTTTGTTGAGACATCCTATGACGACGACAATAAATAGCTTTAGACGCATTTGTTATTGAACTGGCTGACATGACATCGATTGAAATGACTATTTGCTCAAAAATGATAAAATACACTTACTTCTCTTGGAGGTGACGTAGGATCGCGAACAGTAGGCAACGATCCACACTTGAGGATTAACTTTGACCCTCGTTCACTAAACAGTCAGTCAGAAAATGATTCTCGTATTTAGGAAGTTTAAGTGGTGCCTTTTCTTCATAAATAAAATCCATCCGCTGCGTTTTCAGTGGCTCTGATGTCAGTGAAGACTAGTATGTCCATTCTTACATCCCACAACAGAACACCTACACTTCTTAGGAGACATTACCGGCTGTCGTTGAAACAATGGCTATGGTGTGCAGAACAGATCACCGAGGGCGGGGTCTATGCCAAAACCAGATGTCAATCAAACCGCGTCGGTGGGGCTTAGCTCATTTCTACGTCACAGTGAGGGAAATCTAGAACAGCTCGTTCTGAGACAGTGCTTATGATTTATTGAGATAGTAAAAAAACTACTGGGTGGATTTTTATCATTCTAGGGTGGTTTTGCTCACACACTGCCAACACACATTTATGTTCAAACACCATGTAAAAGTGAATTTTGCATAATAGGTGCCCTTTAAGAGTTATTTTAAATTGTAATAATATTTCAAGATATTACATGGAGCTTCCTGTAGCTCAAACAGTAAATAATGGTGCTAGCAATGGCAAAGTCATGGGTTTTACTATTTGTGACAAATTGAGCACCGTGTGATTCACAACGTCATATTCGAGATGACTAGTCTCTTAGCAAAACTGCACTTGCCAACAACAACAAAAATACGTATACGTACAGGAAGTTGTGACACTCTTGGCTCTGAAGACCCTAGATATTGGGTGGCTTTCTTTCATCTCTCCTGCTGCTGTTCTCTCCTTCCTGCTCTCTTGCCCTCCTTGAATCGATCAAGCTCTGACTGATGTTTTTTTATGAGAGCTTGTGACTGATGTCATAGACTCCAGCACTGACTGGGTGTAAGATGATGTCAGAGGGTCCCCTGGTAACGATGACTCTTTGAGTTCTGGATTTAATTTATGGAGTAATAAGTGAATCGGCTCAAAAATCCCACCAACAAACCATTACTCTCACACTGATGCTCGAGGGCCATTTCCTCCGTTAAAACCACCCATCACTGCCTGTACTAATCTGACACTTCTTCCCTACAACAGGGAAGACTCAAAGCTGTCAGTGTCTTTGAAGAACTACCTCTGGTTCAGAAATACACCATCATGGAAAACATGTCAGGGAAATTCAATTTTGTGATTTACAATGTTACACGTCATTTTTGGTCATTGAAATAAAGCTAAAATAAAATGTAAATATTAGATGAAAAAGTAAGTGGATATTAAGTGGATATTACAAATGCTGCTTTGGTAACTTACTGAAATAAAATAAAGTACTAAAATTAATAAAAAATTATATAAAATAAATGAAAGCTAAATAAAAATAATAGAAAAATGTACATAAAATTACTAAAACTACTCAAATTAAAGTAAAAAGATGCAAAAAAATTGTATATAAATAATACTAAAATAACTCTGGCTTTACAGGCCTGGAAAAGTGATTTAAAACAATTATTTTGTTTTAATTACTATTATTTGTAATTTGTGTAAGCTACTAGTTTCGAAGAACTGTCTGACATAAAACATGTCATGTTTTGATGAAACAAACATGACATGACATAAAAAAAGAAAATCTGTCCCAGCAATCTCTATAAAATGATCAAAAATCCTTATCCAGTAATCATAAACAACTGGAAAAGTCAGAGTAAAATTCACAGGTCAAAGGTTATAGAAACCCTACTGTGACATATTCATCAGGGATAAGCTTTATTGTGTGAGACATGCAGAATTATAGTTAAGTAACATTGTGTTGCAGTTTTTTCAGAACCTTGGCTACTGTAATCATATCAGATCACTGTGGAAATTCTACGTAGGACCATTTGTTTGTTGGTCCAGTCTCAAGGGACACGCACACTAGTTACATGAGAATCTGTAGCATTTTTGTGAAGGACAGTATTATTGTGTCCATTAAAATCTCAGCTGTTTCAGGGCTGTTGTGGCTGTTAGTGTTGATGTTTTTGTTGTCCCTGTCTTGCTGCCTCCACCCAAAAAGCCTTTCTCAGGAGCGTCCGGACTGAATTCCTGGACTCTGCCTGTGAACTGCGGATGTTTGGGGCACGCACATTGCATTTCTGATGTCACCACTTTTGTTTGGAGCTATATATGTCAAGCAAACACAATGGTTTGAAGTTGTAGGGCTTGTCTGTTTGTGGGCGTGAGCTTGTTTTCCTATCACAACTACATCATTGTCAGGACTGAAGCGCAGAAAAATATCCCATAAACTGTTTTTATCGTGCACAACCTTGAATCGAACATGTGAATTGCTTTCTTGAGTACTAAACTGAACGTGCTACACTTGTGGAAGAATGTCTATTGCAAAGGCAGGAATTAAATACATTGTGTGAAAGCTATTTTAAGCAGTGATTCTCAACCAAGGGTCCAGGGCCACTAGGGGGCCTCAGCAAACTTCAAACAAAGCCTCAAGATTACTAAAAATGTTTTAAAATAAGACAAAACCAGCTCTAAAATAAGCTACACAACAAAAAGGTTATTCTAATTTTGTTTTATTTTTTACAATCTTTTTTTTTTTTACACTTTATTTTTAAGGTGTCCCTGTTACAGTGTAACTATACAAATAAGTACTTGCTATAGGGTTAGGGTTAGGATTAGTCGGTTGTAATTATGCATAGTTTACTGTTATAACTATAGTAAGTACGTGTGTAACAAGGACTTTATAAAATAGTGTTATCGTTATTATAATCTATGGGAACTCCTAATTTTTTTTTAATTTAAAAAGGGTAGTGGGGGATTCAGGTATTGTGGACAGGTTAAGAACCACTGATTTAAAAGCTTTTACTGCCTCCTTGTGGTGAAAATAAACACAACAGAATAATAGAAGGAAAGCATCACTATTACATTTGCTCATAATAAGATTAGAGGTTATAGTACTGTTATTGCCTATAGTAGTGATAATGATGCTTTTATTTATAATTAAAATTAAAATGATTATCATGTTAGTTAAATAATAAAGCTCTCCACATCGCACTCATGTTATTTAGTCAGCATGAAACAGAAGTTGTGACAGTCTTTTCTTCCCTATTGTGATGTATATCCGAGTAAAATAGCTTCTCTATCAGAGAAGAGATGTCGATGCAAGAGGGAGGGTTTAACAATGAAGTAAATAAAAACAGTATAAATCTCTGGAATTGTCCCATTTTAGCTAAGTGAATGTGTGTGTTGCAGATGAATGACGTGATGCTGTACACCTACCCTCAGCAGGATGGGAAATACAGGCTGAAGAACACACTGACTTTAAGTGGAATGAAGGTAAGAAAGCAGCACTTCTCACTTTGGTTTATCCAACTAAGAAACAAAATGGTTGACTCCATTAGATGAGGTGTGATTCAAATGGTATTCAGTATTTTAAAATGTATGTTTTCATGTGTCTGTAGGTCAGTAAACCTGTCATAGACAATGTGCTCAACACGCTCAGAATAGAAGTCAGCGAGGTTACCATCACCCTCTCAGCGAGGTAATGAGCATTTCCATAATTGTTTGCATGTGTCTGTACTGTGTGTACTGATATTCAGTCACTTCAAGCATGGCTCCTTTCTGTCTCTGATAGTTCTTTAGGAGAGAGAGAAGACTGGTTCCACACGTTGAGCCGGGCTATAGCGGATCACGCTGCAGGCCTCAATACCTTCAGCTGCTCTAGTGAGGTGTGAGGATATTATCTTACACTGACACCATACAAAAACATCTACAGTTTGGTCCAGTTATGAAACCAGCTACAGAAGGAACATCATCACAAAGCTTTTGTTTATTGCATTAGTATTCAGTATTAAAGAGGCCATAATATGCCCTTTTACATAGTCTTGCTTTTGTTTTTGGGGTCTACTAGAATAGGTTTTCATGCTTGACTGTTCAAAAAACATTATTTTTCACATATTTTACATTGTTGCAGCACCTTTCCCAGTTTTAGTTCCTTAGCCCCTCTGCCCAAAAAGCACAATGTGCTCTGATTGGTTGTCTGGACCAGTGTGTTGTGATTGGTCAAATGCTTCAAGCATGTTTTGGAAATGTCACGCACGCGACTCACGCCCTTAACCATGTTAGATCCAGGGCGGAAAAAGCAGCGTCTCTTAGACATGGCGACAACACACTACTAACGCAACTCAAACAGGCCTCACCCCTTATTTTGTGTACGCCTTAGGCAGGAATTATTTAAACGAGGGATATATTGTGATGTGTTCGTTCCCAGAAGAAAACTCAAGACTACAATCGAGGCGTTGTCAGAATCACTGCTTACTGATATAGAGAATAACTCCCTTTTCAGTGACTTTGTAACTTTGCAGACCTTATTCATGCTCAAACGGCAACATTGCACACTAAAGACAGTTTAAACTGTATAAAAAGCATAATAGTTCCTCTGTAAAGAACCTAAATAATGAAATGTGTGTAATCACATTCGCCATCACTGTCCATGTTTCCAGGCGAGAGAGAAGCTATGGATGTCTCTGGGAGAGGCTGCTCCTGTTCTGGTTCCTGTGTCACATGTGATGATGTGCATGAACTGCACGTCGGACTTCAGCCTAACACTGCGACGGCATCACTGCAACGCATGTGGAAAGGTAAAAGATGAAGTGTCAGCTCCCTCTTGTGTCAGGAAAGAGTTTTGTTTACTATTTAGTTGATTCACAGTATGTTGACTAGTAGTGCACAGTTATTAACATAATCTATTACATTGCACATCTTAGATAGTATAATCTGACTACTTTTTGATTACTTTTAGATTTCTTTTGACCTAACTTTTTTTATAACATTGGTTTGAATAGTATAATCTTGTACCATAAGGATAAAAAATACAAAGAGAAAGGGAAACTATTCCCTTTTTTTGCTATCAACAACATGAAGTGCATTAAACATTACATAACATCAGGGTTTCCTATACTAGGGTTTGGAAAGAAACAGAGGCTAATAATTAATAAAATAATAAAAAAGTTAAATTATAAGAAATAAATCATTTTAAAAAAAAAAATCTAAATAAAACCCTAACTAAAACAGATTAAGTTTGAGGTCAGTAAGATTTTTTAAATGTTTTTGAAAAAAGTATTTTATGCTCATCAAGGCTGTATCTATTTGATCAAAATACAGTATAACTAATATTGTGAAATATTATTTCAGTTTAGAATAAAGTGTGGTACTCAAAAACATTTGTTAAAATATTGAATGAATAGAAAGTTCAAAATAACAGTATTTATTTGAAATAAAAAAGATGAGTAACATTATATTAATGTATTAACTGTCATATTTGATCAATTTAATGCATACTCGCAGAATAAATATACTAAATATCAGCATTAAATTCTCACCCTTTCTATCTAACTATTGACATTAGCATCTCTTCTTTATTCAAATGATTTTTAGGTTGTGTGTCGTTCCTGCTCGCGGAACAGGTATCCTCTAAAGTACCTGAAGGATAGGATGGCTAAAGTCTGTGATCACTGCTATGCTGAGCTCAGGAAGAGGGGTAAGACTGCAAAATTATGCAGTGTGTTATGCAATTTAGGATTAGAAATTGTACAGAAATTGTTCATGTAAACACTTTGATTGGATGCTAATCTGAACCCTTTAAAGGGATAGTTCACCCAAAAATGTTGTCATCATTTACTCACCCTCATGTTATTCCAAACCTGTATGAGTTTCTTTCTTCTGTTGAACACAACATAATATATTTTAAAGAATGTTGGTAATCAAACAGTTGACAGCACCCATTGACTTCCATAGTATTTTGTTTCCTACTTTGGAAGTGGAGGGACTTATCAACTGTTTGATTAAGAACATTCTTTAAAATATATTATTTTGTGTTCAGCAGAAGAAAGAAATGGATACAGGTTTAGAACAACATGAGGGTGAGTAAATGATGACAACATTTTTTGGGTGAACTATCCCTTTAATATGTAGCGTCATAGGTAAAGTTTTTTTTTTAATATTATCCAAAATAAAATGTATTCTCATCATTTTCATCATTATTCATTTGCAATTGATTGTTTAAACAAAATATACTATTTCCATTTGAAACATTTAAAATAATCTTGATTTCTGTCTAGTTAATGTCAGTGTATGATGTCTATGTAGGTGGTAATACTCCTGGATCATGTGCGAGCGCTAGTCCCCGCACAAACAGGGCCAGCAGGCCTCTCTCTGCTGTGTTCCAGAGCCTACAGCCGCCCAGCCTGTGGAGGAACAGAAAGAGCAGCTCACCTCTCACACAGGTACACACACACACACACACACACACACACACACACACACACACACACACACACACACACACACACACACACACACACACACACACACACACACACACACACACACACACACACACAAACTCTCCCCTGCTCCTTCACTTCCACATCTGAATCATTTTATTGTATTTTTCTGTCTAAAACATGATTACACAATGTGTCTAAAATAACTCCATGTGTGCAGGTATCTGTGGGTGCAGAGGGGTCCACTATCAGTGGCAGTCTGCAAAGGCGCAAAAAGAGCAAAAGGAAGTGGAAGAGGCTGTGGTTCCTGCTCAAAGACAAGGTGCTCTACACCTTTAAAGCACGAGAGGTGAGGGGACCCAGAGTCTCCCACACCAGCACAGACACTAGATTACGTGCACACAAACACTCATATGCATACATGCACACATCACAATCACTATCATATATTTTTTTTAAACAATTTTATTTTCACCTGCACTTTAGTGACCCGTATTTTAGTGAACAAACTACATTAGGGTGGAACGCGTTTAAATAATCTATCCAATCAGCTTGAGAGGAGGCCTATATATCCAGCCGATGTTCCTCTACAGTTTTCAGCATCCCTCCACCACCCCGTCTCCCCAGACTTGCCTGGTTACTATTCTAACCAAAGACCCGGGGGGGAGTACTCTGGGTTCGGGCCAAAATACAGAGTTTGGAGCCCTCTCCTCGGATAGCACGCCAAATACGCATACTATTTGATACTATCTGATTATTTGTAAGTGTGAACTTATAAGTGTGAATGAATTGTGCGTTGGATCGATACCAAAATTTTGCCTTTGATAAGAGAGCCTCTGGTATGTTGCACCATTACTAATAGTCCAGGTGATATGTGTAAAATTTGAGGTGATATGTTAACTTTTTCATAAAAGCATGAAACTTTGTACTCTTGTACAGTTTGGGGCCCTGAACATTTTCAGAAATGGAGCCATCGCAAAAAATGGCTTGTGGCTGCCATTGGTGGCCTTTTTACTTTCCGCCAATAACCAAATGATGTATTTTGTATCATATCTCCTGAATCAAAAATGATAACACAGAAAAGATGATGTCTACCTCTATGTTTTGATGGTCAATGATTACAGTGATACCATATACAACATCATAAACTGTTCTGGTGAATAGTTAATGGTGAATTCGGGGTTGTGAAAAGGAAATCACAGTATCTGAGAACCTAGGCTAGACTCTATAATATCATGTCTGTTGCATGCATGTTGTGTAGAGTTAAAAAAGCTTAATCCTTTTGTTCATTAACCTTGACAATACAGTGACTGTGAAAAGTAGAATATTCTACATGACCTTAGCAACATAGCTTAAAAAGAATGTCGAACACAAAGATTTACTTCAAAAAAATCTATTTCAGAAACACGTTTGTTTGATTGTTTTGTTGTTGTTGAACCTATTCTTCGATGTCTCCTTCACAGTCTCTTCCACATTGACACAGAGCTGTGCACTTTAAGGAGGATTTTTTTGCATTTGCAATGCCAACGGCAGCCTTTTTTGCAGCCACAACTTCAGATTTTAAGGATGGACTGGCTTGCCTGTGGAAGAGTTGGGTCCATCCAAGCCCAGTCTGTTGGAGATGGCATATTTGGTGCCACCTCAAGTGCTTTTCCCCAACAGTGTCCTCCTTGGTACACTGCTCTTTTGAGGTGCTGCACTTTGTAAACAAAGACTATGCGTCCACGCACATACGCATTCAAATGTGCATGCCTGTTGACCGAACACGTAATTCGTATGTGCATACTGTCGCCGTTTTCACAGATTTATGCTTTTGAAGTTTACTTAGAGATGAGAACGGTATCATTTTCAAAACTCGTTTTCAAGAGCTTGCACTTTGAAACCTATTTCGGAGTTTGCTCTTTTGGGCCACCAGGGCGGCGTTGTCGTGTGGATGAATGGCTGGAGTGCATTGAGGGTTGTCTGTTTTCTGTTGAGAACAGTGTTGTGTAAGCGGCCCCTAAGTTAATACCTAATGATTTTTACAACGGAAATGAATCAATAAAAAACTTACTTAAGCTGGACAATGATTTTCTCCTAGAGCTGCTGAATTTCCTATTATCACTGTAAAGCTGCTTTAAATCAATCTATATTGTAAAAAGCGTTATAAAAATGAAGGTGACTTGACTTGACTGCACCAGTGCATCCTTAGTTGGGGGGATTTGCTCCATTCCTCCTTCCTTTCTTTGTGAACAACTCAAGACGAGCTTGATCGATGTTGAGTTGGCTGCTAATGCGATCATAGAGGAGAATTGTGAAGAGCTCAACAATGGAAATTACCTCCTCTGGGAATGCTTTTTTGACAGAGCCATGAAAGGCCTATGTTGCCATTTCATCTGCATTCCAGGTATCCCATACTGCCTTCTTGCCCGCTGGTAGCAAATTCAGAGACTGTGTCACAGCCAGTGAAGGCATGGAATTCAGGAAGGGCCTTGGATTTGTCAGGACCCAGAGACTTGGCAATCTCATGGGCAGGTATGTATCTGAAGTTCTTGCCAGTCCTAAATGCCACCCACAACTCCTCAATGTCCAGCTCTGACACATGTGCTATGGCTAGAACCACAACAGTTGGTCCACAGTGTGCAGGGTGATCTTTTTAAATCCTTTTCTTGCAGCATCCACCGCATGGAGTAGCATCCTTTTATGTGCCTCTTCATGTGTGCAAGGTGTAATCTGATCTGATTCTTGTGGGTGAGATGATTGGGTCCGCATGTGTAAACAACTCGTTTGGTAGTCAACCTTTCCAAAAGGTTCCTGGCCAGAAAGTAAAAGAGCTCTGTTTTGTTTTTATCCACTCTCATAAAGCCTTTGCCGTTGGTTTGTTAACTTGTCTTTTTCCATCCACTCTTGTTCTTGTCCCCTTTTCCCGCTTCTGGGACTTTAAGCTGGTAACTTCATAGAAATCCTAAACAACATCCACTCTGTTGACCATTTCAAGTTTCTCTTTAATATAAGGTATGAAGATCTTGCTGGAAAAGTAATTTAAGGTTTTAGCTATGCCTGGTTTCAGCATATTGATGACTGCTGACCCATATAATATTTAGACCTCACTGTCTGGGGAACTGCTTATACTGTTTCCCAGGCAGATCAGCCTTGTTTCCCAAGCGTAGTCCACCATGAAGTGAGAGTGATGGAGGGTAGGCCTGATTTCCGTTTTTGAAGAAGTTTTCATGGTTCCCATCACGGGTCTGACAGGCAATGTAGAGTTCGGAAAACAGCACACAGTCATTTTTCAGCAAGTTTTTGTCTGGGACTGTCCTCTTATCAGAGCTGTTTTAAAAAGAGGGAGCTTGTTCCTCTTCAAATGGACAGTGATGCGTTTTGTGCCCTGTATCCTCTCTGCAACAAAGAGTTTGTACTGCTTTTGTCTTGGTCCATCCTCTGCAACTCAAACAGCATCCACAACAGCTTAGTCTGCTAATTCTCTTGAGTTCAGCTTCAGAAGGTTGTTGCTGTCCTCTGCGAAGGGGTTTCCCATTTCCTCAATCACGTCAGCCAACTCAAATGTCTTGAATTTCAGCTGGATACTTTTGGCCTGTTCACGATGTCAGTTTTCAGAGACACCCCTACTGCTGAACTCCATGGCATTCTCAAAAAAACTCATCACTTGGTACACACTACAAGATATTTGGGGTAATTTTGAACCAATTTCTCCCCTTCCGACAATGCCAGGTAAAGTCGCGATTATCTTGATGGTTCTACAAATTATCTTATCAGATTTTCCTTTGGTGTGAGGTGTGTTAAGAGTGACCGAATCTGCACGGAAGAACGCGGAACCGCCCCAATCTCGAATCGAATCAGAAATCCTGTTGTGTTGGGGGAACCCCGAGGACAAACGCGCGCATGCTCTGGAGATTATCACGTAAAACGAAACAATACCCAATCAGAAAGCGAGCTGACGGAAGACTCACCTCCAGCTCATGCTGTAACATGTAAAAGTTCATGTTCACTAGGGTTGGGTATCGTTTCATTTTTAGCGATTCCGATTCCGATTCTGCTTATCGAATCCGGTTCTTATCGATTCTTGTTTCCGATTCCAATATTTTTTGGAGGGAGAAAAAAAAGGGCAAATACTTGAAGAAAAAATATTTCTACCTTTTATTCTTGCCAATTTTAAGCAATAACCAATAAAATGGCTAAAGTGAAAGGAGTCTCTTCATATAAAGGTGTTGATTAGCCTACATTATTACTCCAGCAGTGTGGCAAAAAATCGACTGTTTTTTTTTTTCATTTAATTATTTATTGAATTAGACTTGAGAGATTCGGTCAAAAACGGCGAATCATTCATTCACTAAACAAGTATTTATGAGACACTGAATTAATAGTGTTTGAATTAATTATTCAAACTATTTTTAAAAAAAAATAGACTATTAGACTAATGATTTTAAGCCACATAGATTCCTGAATTAGGGACCGTTCACATATGGAAAAGCACGGCCGCGCCGCTTTCTCCTTCTTTCCACAAGCGCTTGCGCTCCCATGGCGTCTGTCGTTGCTATGCAACCCAACCATTCACTAGCTACTAGATATATTTATGGAGATGAGAAATAAAAACCCGCCCTGTTCAGATATGATCAGCTGTTCAGCCGAGCGTTTGATGTTACAGAAAGGCCGGTTGGTTTTTGTCACTTGACCTGCGCACCACTTGCGCCATTCTGAAAAGTTGAGATTTTCATCTCGATGAGGCATAGGCGCGCGCGCCTGCAAAAACGAGTGCCACGCACCGTATGCTCGTCGCGCCCACGGCCCATGACGCTTCTATTATGAACGTGCTTGCCGCGCGCCTACATTTGAAATAACGGATAGTCAGGAATCGATAAGAGGAATCGAAATGCGTGCGTCTTATCGAATACCCGGTTTTTGGGAATTTGTTACCGGTTCTAAAATGGAACCGGTTCTCAATACCCAACCCTAATGTTCACACCATCTCCATGATTCCATCTAACTTTTTTCCCACACGAATTTTCTGTAAGGGTAGGGACACACCCAACCCACGCCAAAGACCGAGCGCTGATGAAAGCCAACTGTGTTGGAACACACCGGAAAAAACCTAAGTCGGCCGACACTCAAAACTGTCCGACGGCCGACTGCCGGCTTGGTGTGTCTCTGGCTTAAAAAGCAATCCATACACTATAAGCACCATTTCTTCATGCAAGTTGTCCGCCAAGTCACGTTTGATGCAAGACATTTTGCGGAATTTCCCGTGTTCACAGGCGGGACACTGTTGTCTGTGAATGGAATTTATTTGTGTGTGGTGTGCTTTCCTGGTCACATTCCCGGCACCCCACACTACAGAGGAACAAAACAGATAAATCTAAGATTTTTTATCTTCATGTTTGTGGTTTCTCACATTTTGAAAATATTATACGATTTTAAAAATCTTTTAGTGTGACCCCAGCTTCAGATGATATTCTCAAATACAGCAATTTCATTGTAATCCTTCTCACAATGTCACTGAATTCACCATTAACTATTCACCTGAACATTTTATGATGTTGCAAATGGTATCAATGTAATCCTTGACCATCAAAACATAGGGGTAGACATCACATTTTCCATGCTATCATGTTTGGTTCAGGAGATATAATACATAATTCAGTTATGGTGGAAAGCAAAATGGCCGCCACGAGGCATTTTTGCGATGGTTCCATTTCTGAAAATGTCCAAGGCCGCAAACTGTACATGTGTACCAAGTTTCATGCTTTTATGAAAAAGTGAACATCATTTTCACATATCACCTGGACTATAAGATGTTCAAAAATACAGTAAAAACAGTAATATTGTGATATATTATTACAATTTAAAATTTTATTTACTACTATTACTATTACTATTACTATTATTACTATTTTAACATATTTTAAGTGCAATTTATTCTGGGAGGGCACAACTGAATTTTCAGCATCATTGCTAATGTCAGGTCAGGGGCATAGCCATCATTTCAGAAGTGAGGGGGACAGAGATGTCAGGTGTAATACCAGTTTTTATCTTACCTTTTTATTTTGTATCGCATCTCTTGCTTTTAATTCGTTAAAAAAATCAAATACACTGCTGAACAATAACACTAATATCTATAATATTTTTCCTATGTACTACATGTACTACAAACACTTGTGCATCAAGTTCTCATGGATTTCATACAACGTAAAAAATAAATAAAAATTATTACAGAATAAGGCAGAAAATATACAGTACCTGCCAAATGTTTGGAAACATTCATACAATTGTTTAATGTTTTTGAAAGAAGTCTTTTCTGCTCACCAAGGCTGCATTTATTTAATAAAAAATGCAGTAAAAACAGTAATATTGTGAAATATTATTACAATTTAAAATAGCTGTTTTCTATGTGAATATTTTGTAAAATGTAATTTATTCCTGTGATGGTAAAGCTGAATTTTCAGCATCATTACTCCACTCTTCAGTGTCACATGATCCAAATATGCTTATTTGGTGCTCAAGAAACATTTCTTATTATTAACAATGTTTATTTATTCAGTGTTATTAAATACATTTTTAAATCTGACTCACTGACTCACAAGTATTTTTCATGGGTCAGGTACTGAAATATGCAGTACCATGTAGCATACAACCCCTTGCGCATATTTGAACTGTCTTTCTCTTCTGTGTCTGCAGGATAAAGTGGCATCTGAAAGTCTTCCTCTGCAGGGTTTTACTGTGAAGCTGTCTGATCGATCAGAGGGGGAAGACACAGACAATGTTTTCCAGCTCTACCATAAAAAAACACTGTATTACACCTTCAGAGCAGATGACCAGCCTACTGCACGCAGGTATGACACACAAGAGTCATGTAAACACTCCACATATCCTCACGTTTAGAGAAAACAGACTGAGATGATGCATTGTCACAAATGAAATCAACAGAAATATGTTAAAGAAACTGTTATTTTGCAGGTGGGTAAACGCCATGGAAGAGGCCACAGTGTTATAGTATCCAGCTATCTGCCCAGATGACAAGAGGACTCTGGGCAGGGTTCCCCAGACAGCTAAACCCATTATGGGCTTACACCTATGACATCAGAGTCACCTGTGCCTGAGAAACCAGCGGAATCACACCACAAATACCTTCGTTTTTTTAAATCTCTATCTTCTTTTGGCTGCTGAATTTCAGGACAGTCACACAAGGCATGTCATGCTCGGTGTTTGTTTGTCCTGTGCCTCACCTACTTCACAGACTAATTCAAAAAAGTGCCAAATGTAAACAGTGCAGTTCAGTGAATGATTGTTCTGAAACTACTCACGTGTGTCGAATAAAGGAGAATGTTCGTTTTTTAGAAACTGTAACTACCTTTCTATATGCAGATATAATTCAGTGCTGTCATTTTATACATTGTAAAATTCAAAATAAATTAAGTACAAGGCATTTGTTATAGTTTGGATGAGTATGATTAAGCCAATACAGGCTTGTTATAGACAATATATTGTTAATTTCATTAAACAGCTGAATGTTTAGCATGCCATATCCTACCACCTCAGATTTAAAAAGTCCATGTTTTATATACAAATGACATCGTGTGATTATGATTATATATATGGATTTGATATAGAATTGTATAGCCTAACTGGAACGAGCTGTACATTTTACAATTCCGTAATATATTTAATTTGCAGCTATATTAAGATATTGCTATCATCTGCTGTGATTCATTTTTATCCTCACGTTTGGGAGTTATTTTACATCTGACTCTGTACCCTTACAAACATTATGGCAAACATTGTTTTCACTAGAATACCACTACAGTTGTTGTTACTATTGTGAAGCTGTGCTAACTTGAGTTTAGCCAACATTGGCGTCATACACAGTAAACGTATTGTTTTAATATGATCCTATAGCCTATGCATTTGTGATAAATAACAGCGTATGGCTCATATGCGCATACATTTCCACAGCGCATGCTTTCTTTGGCATAGTTCAGTAAAACCTCGATGTAAATCAGTATGGAAATGTTGTAGCCTACATCTGTGTTGGTTAAATGTTTCATTAAAAATAACAAAGTGTCATAAGCTTTATGTAGAGTATAACTCCAGTAGGGGGAGAGTGGGATAACATTTTTTTATTTATTTGCTCCTCAAGATAAGAGAAAATTAGTACAATGAAAGTATCGAAAGAAATTTCAGGATGTTTACATTCGTTTTAAATGATCAGAATACATCTATGACGAAGAGCAGGTTTGGGGTAAGTTGATCCTAGTCAGTGGGTAAGTTGCACCATCTGGGTGCAAACTTACTATATTAATTGATTAAAACACGTAACATTTTAAAGATAATTTACCTCTTAAAAACAAAATTAATAATCAAATTTCCTATTTCTTTCTACATATTTCTTTTCTTAAAGCAAACTTAAACAACAAAACCAAATGAAGTTGTAATTTCAGTATCTTTAATTGTTTGCATTTCTGAAACAATAGGCTATGTTGAACACCAAAGTTGTAACCTTCACAAAAACAGACTAAACAGAGAGTTTGTTAAGTAATATTAAATACAATCTGAATTAGAAGGATTTGATCAATTTCACTGAAACTAATAAACATTTAGTCAAAAGGTTATTGGCATGGTTATATATATATATATATATATATATATATATATATATATGATTATAATCTGGTGAAAAAGCATCTTTTAGTAGAAGGATTTGGTGGAATTGTACATTGTTCCTAAACTCAAACTAAAAAAACAAGATAAACTAAACCAGTTGTGTAATATTACATTGAAATTATACCAGTTACCAATTATATAGGCTACTTAAGAGATTTAACTTAACTGCCTTATGGTGGGGTAAGTTAAAATGCAGGCTCAATTTACCCAACAGCATTTGGCTCACTTTACCCCATAGCTGCCATTTTGGACAAAACTAGCTAGCTTACCAATTCAGGCTAATATTTAGCAAAATGATTTGCATGGCTAAATCACCCATATGGATCATAAATATTTTTAGACCTGGACAAATTTGCTTTGATGTAACAGCCATTACATCTGTTATGCTAAAATTTTACTTTGACAATCCAAAAACAGGTTTTAAAGTAAATGTGTGCCTTCCACTCTTCCACTGTTTTTTCACAATCTGGTCAAAATGATGGGTGGTTCCAAAATATATGGTCACATGACAATAAAAGTGTATGGTTGCCAAAATTAAGGCGGTGGGTGAATTTACCCACTGGCTCATCTTACCCCACTCTCCCGACTCAGTTATTTATTTCCATATTCATATGCCTATAGGCTCAATAATCCCCAGACCCTATTCCTATAGACGACCATCCCCCTTTCCTTAATGCATTACTTAAAAAAAATAAACAAAGACCCTGCATAAAGGAAAATAAAGAGTATAAAACATAAATATATTAATAATTATATGTATTAATTTGAAAGACTTTCCAGCTATTCATATACAGACTCTAGGGGGCGACACATACTTAATCAACGAACAACCAGTCAAGCTTTTTGTCTGTGATGCCGTAGTTAAATAGCCTATTTGTTACTAAATATAAATAAGTGGTCAGATTTCGATACCATTTTAGTTTCTCCCCGTTATCCTACTGTTATTAGGATGTATGATTAATAATTAGGATTATTTCATTACGATATTAAACCTAGCAATGAACGACTTAACTGTGATGACACAGGGTGCTTATTCAAGTCAAATGTGTAACCCATTCATCATTATCACAATAATCTTCCTGAGTGTGAGCTCTATTATCAAATCGGCAGCCTAGTAATGCGATATAACTAGGTTAAGATAATTAGCTTTAAAAAAGTGGTCTGTGGCACTTAGGCCAAATAAGAGAGGTTGATTAAGCAGCAGAATGCATAAATAATTGATACGACAGAAAAAAGCAGCAGCACAAAACATTTCGCCCTATTTCTTTTCATCCTTTGAAATATTAATGATGCACTGTGCTATTGTAGGCCCCACTGTTATTTTGACACTGATCTGGGATCAGTTTTCTAAACTTAAATAGAGCTGTAGGAGAAAAAGCACAGTAGTGATGTCAGATCAGCAAACATTTCATTAATAGTCTCTGTTGTCGGGACTAAATAGACTTCATTAGACTGAGCTTTACTAGGTCATCCAGGACAGGACATAAAGGATATAAAAGAAGATAAAAAGCAAAGGACAGGAACGAAGACTGAAAAAGAGGATCCAGGGAATATCACAATAGAGTGGCAGTGAAGGTGGCGAAATGGCAAGAAAGAGAAAAAGGATGTTAAAGAAGGAAAGTGAGATAGAAATGGGACTGTTCTAGTTGCCACACTCCCTTGAGTTCCCCTGACCCACTAATGAAAGAGTAATTGATCAATTCAAAGCATTTAATTGCTTGAAATGTCATTTTTATTAGATCGGGGACTGCATTTTTGTTACCATGTCGGTTGTGGTGAAGTATGTGTACAGGATGATGAAAAAAGAGCTCATAACCAAGTAACACAGAGACATTCAACATAAAGGACAAACTGCCTTTATGTCTCCACTTCCTCTCTTCAAGTGTCTGTACTATGACCATCAAACCAGTACTGTACATACAACGGCTGCCTATCCCTCATTTAATAGGTTACTGAACAATTGACACCATAAAAAGAATAAATACCCTTCAATCTTTACAGACCCAGAGACCCCCCACCCCGACCCTTCAGTCAAGTCAGAGACTTCTTATAATAAAGTGCATTAAATTTTCTCAGGAACAGTTTTTCAATGACACTTTCTGAAGGTTACCCCCAGTAGGTGGTGACAAGACATTTACTTGAAAGGGTTAGTTCACTCAAAAATAAAAATTCTGTCACTAATTACTCACATTAATTAGGCTACTTTGTTCATCTTTGGAACACAAATGAAGATCTTTTTGATGAAATCTGAGAGCTTTCTGTCCTTCCATTGACAGCTAGGCAACTACCACTTTGACACTTCAAAAAGTTGATATAAAGATCATAAAACTAATCCATATGAATTGAGCACTTTAGTCAATTTTTTATTTTTGAAGAGACTTGATCGCTTTATATAATGGACAGATTTAATTTAGGCTTTGAGGGTGAGTAATTAACGACAGAATTTTCATTTTGGGGGGACTATCTCTTTAAGCGCTTAATTGAATCTCAAACAATTCTTTCAAAACACAGAACTAAACAAGTGGCTCTCTGCATCTGCCTACTTCCCTACAATATAGGCAAAAACAGTACATGAAAACAGTGTCCGAATTCAGAGTATTCACAAATAGTATGTGAAAGGTTCCTGGATGACATACTACTTCAGGCGATATTCTGAGGTGAGACGTTGAGTCCGAAATCAAATACTTCCCTTCTAGCATGTGAAAAACAGCATGCCAACAGAGCGTGACCGTGACAACATGGCGGATGATACAATAGAACGTTTTTTTTAAGTTTCAAATCAATGCGGTATTGTACTACTAGTAGGCTATGCGATTTTGAATGCAGCAATGTTCTTCAGAACGGTTCTTGCGTATAAAACAGAGCAGTTGATCTGCGTCCGAAATCGCATACTCCCTTGAGTAGGTACCGATTTTGATTAAGTAATTACATCATGACTGCTAAAAAGTATGTTCTATATAGTATGAATGTGTGTAGTATGAATGTAATCTCGACATATATTCTACATGTTGTCATTATCATGTGACCAAATTTACTGCCATTCACAAATCCTCTCCCGTGGCCTCATGGGATAGTAAAGTGTCCATCGTATGCACACTTCAGAATCTTTTTACCTACTCTTTTATCACATACTGTTTTTCGCCCACTATATAGTAGGGAAGTATGTGATTTCGGATGCATCAAACGTTTTTCCCACATTGACTTCATCTTGAACTATATTAGCTGACGAAGCAAAAATACACAAAAAATAACTGGAAATTTTGTGTCTAAAATGTAAGTTGCTCAATACTGACGTCTTGTTTATTGAATCGTTGTTTCATAGAAATGAAGGTGTTCGTGTTGCAAGTACAAGGCCGCAAGTAATCACGGTCATGCTATTCGAACCAACGGCAAAATTGCGAGTGATTTTTATGTGTATATTTTTAAAAATAATTAAAAACTATATATCAGTTAATGGACCCTAATGGTACAAATTTAATTGAAGCATGATATAAAAAAATGGTCATTGTAGTTCTACTATGGTAATTTTGAGAAGATCTAATAATAGCTACTGTATGAATCGAGAACAGTGAACCTCAAAAGTTGCCCACACACAGGTGTCCATCTGTTCCTCAAGACCTAATGCACAATGGGCATGAAAAACATAAGATCCATTAGGCTTGGGAAGCATGACCTCACCTTCAGCAATACCCAGCTTTTGTGTTTTCATGAATGAGCTTCACTTTCATTACTGGCTCCAACTTCGGAACTTCAGAGTTTGGAGTGCTCTGTTCCTTTGTGCATTTGCCTGTTCGAAATACATTTGAATAGTAAATGAATGTCTTTTGTTTCCAAACAGTCAGAGGTTCTTTTAACACTGCTCTCCCAAACCAAGATCATGTATTCCAGGATATTAACAGGATATTTATTTCCCGGTTTTACGTCACCCTCGCACATGGCCAGATGAATATGTGCTATAAAAATGCTGCCTTAAAGGAGAACTCCGGTCAATTTTAACATTGAGCAAATTTTTTTGTAAATTTGGAGTGCTGTCAGTACAGAGAACAACGACAAAAATCTGTGTTGCCTACACCGTGTTATCCTCTTTTTAAAATTTGCACCCTGTTGACTTCAATGGGGCAAGTTTTTAACCTGCTTTTAGCCTCTTAACATCCTTGATGTGTCATTACAAGTGCACAGCTAATGTGAGTGATTCCTTCAGAGTGATCACGGGTGAATCTGACTGCAGTAGATGTGAAAGATATGAATAAAAATGATGTTATTTCAGCCAGCGCACATACCTGTATTTACATCCTGTTTTCGGTCGAAGTCCATAGTAATCGATTGTCGAGTTCACACGCATAGGTTTAGTTACCTATGATCACGCGTGTGAACTCGACAATCGATTACTATGGACGTTTGACCGAAAACAGGGAGAAAATACAGGTATGTGCGCTGGCTGAAATAACATCATTTTTATTCATATCTTTCACATCTACTGCAGTCAGATTCACCCGTGTTCACTCTGAAGGAATCACTCACATTAGCTGTGCATTTGTAATGACACATCAAGGATGTTAAGAGGCTAAAAGCAGGTTTAAAACTTGCCCCATTGAAGTCAACAGGGTGCAAATTTTAAAAAGAGGATAACGGTGTAGGCAACACCGATTTTTGTCGTTGTTCTCTGTATTGACAGCACTCCAAATTTACAAAAAATGAGCTCAATGTTAAAATTGACCGGAGTTCTCCTTTAATTTTACAATCAACTTAGACGTTTAAGTAATTTCAACTTAAATTACATTAAACTGACTTAAAGAAATTGTTGAATCTTGTATAACTTATAAAAAAAGGTTGTAAATCGCTTAACTTATTTTGATGAGTTAAAGCAATGTAAAAACATATGTTGTCATAACTTATTGATCATATAATTTTTTTTTTTTACAAATATGTAGCTAGCATGGGTCACTTATTGAAATGTAATGGTTGGAATGTCTCAGAATGACTTGTCCATTGGAAATTACATTCTGTCATAGAATCCTACACTGAAAAAAATGATTAGTTGAATTTAATAAAAAATTCTATGGTAAGTGGTTGCACACAATTGATTTTAGCTACATTTATACAAATGCATTAAGTTGAACCTAATCAATTTCAACATAAGTTCAACATAATGCATTTGTTAGCTAAAATCAATTGTGTGCAACCACTTACCATAAAATGTTTTCTGATAAAAACCATTTTATGATTCTTTGTTTTAGTCATATTTGTGTTCCATACTTAATCAACATGCTCCGTGTCTTTTCCTTTGGTGCCAATTGTATGTAACAGAAAGATACCAAAAGGGACAGAAAATAAGAGGAATAGATAGCAGTTGATAACCAGACACATGTTATTTTGGGGGGGGTTTCCTCTTTCCTCCCTAGCCTACTGGGTTCCTGTCATTACTCACAGACTACTGTTTGCCCTGGCACTGCGGGGAAACTGGCACTGAGTCCACCCTCGGTCAGTCGTTCCAGTGATCAGCCTCACTAACACACTAACACAGTGAGAGTGTCTTCACTAAGAGTGAACCATGCTAAATGTGAATGACAACTTGGTCAGGTTGCGTGATGTTCTTATCCTTGAAAAGTTTGATGCAAACAATGCAAAGTAAGATATAATCAAGGCTACATTAAATCAGTGTTATTTTAGTTTTATTAATATTTTGAATTTATTTGTAATTTTTATATTTTTAGTTTTCATGATCATTTTAGTTAACTTTTTAGTAATGTGATTTTGCCTTTTTTATATAGCTATTTAGGTTTAATTTATTTCAGTTTTAATTAGTTTTAGTTTTTATTTATTTTCAGTCAATAGTTTTAAGTTTTTCAACTAATATTTATATTTTATTTTATTTTATTTCAGCTTTATTTTAATTAACATAATTTTTTAAATAGATTTAGCTTTAGTTTTTAGTTAATGATAATAACCCTGCGTTAAATAATTGTTCACTTGGTATGAGAACATGTTTTTTTGTTAAATATTTCTTAAATGACTATATCTGGACATTTGTTTTTAAGGACATTTTTTATTTACTTTTGTGCATTAAACAATTTTGGTATTTTCTTGGGTGACCGCTTGATATACAAAGCAAAAGCTTTGGTCCTCCTGAACTAAAACTAGTTTAGAACCACTTCTGAGAGTAACAGATGTGTTAAGATGTGATCATATGGAGATATATTATATAGGCTATGTTTTCATCGAGAACATAATTTAGCTAGCAATGGATTGCTAGAAAAAGAACTATCATTCTCATTTAAAACTCATTACAGACTTTACTTAAAACATAGAGGCTCTAAAACAAAAGAAAGAAGAGGAAAGTAATAGTGAAAGAGAAGTGAGGCAACACTGATAAATTATATTAGAATGTGTGAGATAGGAACTAAAAGGAGAGGAAAAATAAGGAGGTAAGAGAAACAATAAAGGAGAAGAAAGGAATAACTGGCAAGAAACAGTTCTATAAAATAGAAGAGAAGTGAAACCATCTTTCATAAACCCACGCGATAAGTCTTCACTGAGCTTCAGAACTTAACTTTTCTCTATAATAACAACGTATCTGTTGGATTGCAGTTTACATGGTAAATTTGTTGCACACAAATGTCAGATTAGGGTAAGCGGTCAGTTGGAAATTATACTAAATATAGAAACACTGAAACTCTGAGCTTTATACACCACAGACAGACCTAGATTGAAGGGGTGGGGCAGTTTATGAGTCAGCATCATGTGACTGCTGCTTCTGTGTGTGTGTGTGTGTGTGTGTGTGTGTGTGTGTGTGTGTGTGTGTGTGTGTGTGTGTGTGTGTTTGTGTGTGTGTGTGTTGTCCATAAGCATTCCTTGTGTAGTTGTGAGGGCTGGCCTAAATGGAGTTCCCAAAGCTAATGTTTCCATCAGGAATTTCCTGCCTTTAAAGGAAAGCACCTGGTTAACCACCAACAAAGGTAACTCAACCAGTTCAAAGGTGGTTAAATGAGAAACATCATTTTTTCAACAGAAAATGATGACTGTGATTGTGCATTTCTATCAATCTTTAAATATGACATCATATCATCTAAAACTGTCAAAGACATTATGACAACTCAAAGCCTGAGACATTACACAACAGATAGGGCTATCCTAGTTATCCTATTAGTTATTTTACTTTGTGAAGAGATATAGACAGATAGACAGACAGACAGACAGACAGACAGACAGACAGACAGACTGACAGACAGACAGACAGACAGACAGACACACACACACACACACACACACACACACACACACACACACACACACACACACACAGACAGACAGACAGACAGACAGACAGATAGATAGATAGATAGATAGATAGATTAATGGATATATAGATTAATGGATAGATATTTATATGTATATATATATATATATATATATATATATATTATATATATATATATATAGATAGATAGATAGATAGATAGATAGATAGATAGATAGATAGATAGATAGATAGATAGATAGATAGACCCTTAATGTGTGTGTGTGTATGGATATTTTATTCTATTATTTAGATATTTTTATTATTATTATTCTATGTATTCCAAGCTTTCGCAATATTGTATTATTTACAGTCATTTACACCCACCACTCTCTCTCTCTCTCTCTCTCTCTCTCTCTCTCTCTCTCTCTCTCTCTCTCTCTCTCTCTCTCTCGCTCTCTCTACCTGCTCGACGTCACTCTTCCAGTATTGTCAACCCCAGACAGGCTCAGTGAGCGGGTAAATACTTCCTCAAACACGCCGCTTTGCTCATTCTGCTCTCTCAACTTACACAGCAGCAGTGAGGATAAGAGTCGAATTATCGAAACCTCTCGGATATTGAAGTTGGTAAGTTTTCTGCTTACAACTTTTCACTTTTTGCGCGTTTTGTAGGCGTTTTAAAATCCGCCCATCGGGAGCGTAAATGACAGACATCTATAACATGAAACGTCCACGTTGTCCACCAACAACCAATAGATTTCGTCGCATTTTCGATGTTTGTTTCTCGGTCGCCGCGAGCATCAAACGACACATTTCCAACAAATCCATTATGAGTAAATGGAAACAATTGTAGACACTTGGTAACGAGAGATTATCGAGCCTTTTTTGGACAGGAGGACCTATAAATGTTTGATATCGTGTGTTCTTAAACATTCAAGCTCTTTTGAGGGCATTTCAAACATTCAGTTTTTTTTTTATCCGACTTCACTTTGCTACGCTCTCCAGATACGCGGAAGCAGCAGCCGCTGTACTTTTCGACAGTGTTTCATAGAATGCGCTGCCTTAAAGTTTTGTAAATACATAAACCGTAGAAAGACCAGACTGACAACTCTTTCCCGGTCCTGCTCCTCCATACTATAACATGTATATAATTTTATTATGTAGGCTATTTTAGTCAGTAAACAGAAACTGTTGGCCTACTGTACGGTCTTGTTTTTCAAGTTTTTTGAGATGGAGATACAAACTAACTAGTCTTGACGACAATGTTTATTATTCGCATGACACATATGATTCGCTTTGAACAACGTTTCATTAGCTTCTTAATCGTGGTTTCCATAGTTACCGCTATGACTAGCGAGTTCTTCAGAGGCTGATGGGAAAATATTTTATCCTCCCACCTGGATCAGTCTCTTTTAACAGTCAACCCTATTGGTTATAGCTTTATAGCTTTAAGTTAGCTGTGCCAATTTTTCTAAAGCATCTTTATCTATTTTTTCTAAAGCATTAATTGCCACCACAAAATGAGCAGTGTAGACTATTATCTCAGTGACAATATTTACCAAACCATTCAGTGTGACAGCAGTTCCTGCACAGTCTCTCCATCCACCCTTAAACAACAACAGAACATGGGGGATATCTGTAGGCCTCGGTGTGTGAGACAGACATGTGGTGGTGACAAATGCTTTATTATGAGATTTTCATTCTCTTGCTTTGTTTGTTTCCATTATGTAACAAAGAAGTTGCGTATTTGCATGGCATATACTCAGTATCCAGGCCATATTTGCAAGCTGTTGTGTACTACTGTACTTTTCATGGTGCAAATGGCATATATTGTTTTTTTAAATACATTTTTAAGCATGCACCAAAATAGACATTGTGGCTGATACCAAGAACCAATAATTATTTTTATATTATGTCCATTACCAATATTATATTAAAGCAGCTTTATTAATTAAAATGCATGCAAATTAGTTTTTACACTCACATGTAGTTCCAAACCTGTATGAGTTTCTTTCTTCTGTTGAAGACAAAAGAAGACATTTTACAGAATGTTGCTAATCAAACAGTTGACGGCACCCATTGTCATCCATAGTATTTATTTTTCCTATGGTTGTCAATGGGTGCCGTCAAATGTTTGATTAGCAACATTCTTCAAAATATCATCTTTTGTGTTCAACAAAAGAGAGAAACTCATACCAAAAGGAAGAAAGTTTTCTGAAGGAAGTTCAGACCCATACATAATATATGTGAACCTGGACCACATGGGTCAATTTTTTGAAATTGAGTTTTATATATCACCTGAAAGCTGAATAAATAAGCTTTACATTTGATGTATGGTTTGTTAGGATAGGACAATATTTGTTTGAGATAACTATTTGAAAATCTGGAATCTGAGGGTGCAAAAAAATCGAAACATTGAGAAAATGGCCTTTAAAGTTGTCCATTTATGTTCATGATTGTGCTGCATTCACTCACAAAAATAAATGTTTTATATATTTACATTAGGAAATTTACAAAATATCTTCATGGAATATAATCTTTACTTAATATCCTCATGATTTTTGGCATAAAAGAAAAATCAATAATTTTGACCCATACAATGTATTGTTGGCTATTGCCACAAATATACCCGTGCGACTTGTGACTGGTTTTGTGATCCAGGGTCACATATAATTTAAATCAGGCTTATATTGTGAAAGCTGATTTATTTTTTTATTTTATTTTTACATATTGTGCATCCACAAGACACAACCACAGACTTAATCATTTTAATCTTTTCTTTTAAAGCACACACACACACACAAGCCACTGTATTGCACAATTTTTTTTCTTTCCTCTTTTACAAATACTCACTGGGTGCTTTGTTCTTGACATTAACCAGGGCCAGTAGTTTGTCTTTCTTTAAAGCTTGCTTGTGTGTCATCAGTCGCTACTGTACGTCCACAACCTGTACAGTGAACCAAATCAACACATTGTGCTCAGCCGGAAGGCACATGTTAGTAAAGGTCTTAATCAACAACATGCATCGCCTCTGAATAATTTATCAACCAAACTGCAGGAGAGAAGAAAGTAGTGATGATGGTGCGCCGTCACTCCGTCTGCCAACATCTATGTCGTGTCTGTTATACGCGCGGCCTTTTACAAGCAAACACCATTAGTAGAGTTCAAATCTATCATCGGCTTTGTTTTGAGTTGTTTTTCCCTCATAGTGCCTCTGGCAAACACAAATACAACACACAACTTTTTTGTAAAAAGCTTTAGAGCCCAACACTCCGAAAGTATTGTTTGCGTTCTATATGTTTAGCATGTCATTACTCATTTTGTCTTGTTGTACCGATTTTGAACGCACAACAACAAAAGGTCTGTTGCGTGCTTTTATGGTAGAGTGCAAGCGCACAGGCCGTTCTCTGTTGGTCTTGGATTAATGAAGCTTTTGTGAAGTGTGCGTAAGGCAGAAATGGACACCACTCTTATTGCACAGGCAGACAGAGGCAAGCTCAGCTTCACCTTTAGGTCGACATGCCAATATACACACATATTTATGTGTGTGTGTGCCCAAAATTCTTGTCCAAAACACTGCATTGAGCAGTTCAGCAGATTTGAGCCCTAATATCGCACACACACATTTGATAGCAAGCAGTCACACAATAAGCCCTGTTTCAGAGAGGAATTGGCTTTTCCACACTAACCTTGACTAACTATTGTGTGCTTGTGTGTGTGTGTGTTATAGGCGAGGGAAAGACAGAGGCATAGGGTCTCTTGTTTCTTAGCCTCAGGGAAGAGAGGGGTGAGAAATCAATGCTACACTAAAACTAATGTCACATGCTCTCTGCACTCATCTGACCTTGAAGTCACTGATCTCTCGCTCTCCATGTTTCTCTCCCGCACTAACTCTCTCTGCACACAAACGCTTCCTTGATGCATGTTATTTTAACCCAATAACCCTGTGACATACAGTACGTGTAAAAAAGAAATGGTTATGCTTGGTGTTATGTAATACTCACAATGAAATTTTTGTTCTTTCATTCCACCGATCAGTAACTGATTAAACTCACCTGCAGACCATTTACATGTAATTCTAGATCTTGCTTGCAAAAATGGGGAATGCCCATTACAAAGACCGGTTTGTCAAGTAAAGTTTTAACATGACGAATGTGTCATTGTTCATGTTTGTGTCCCAAATTTTGACCTTAAATTCAACATAAAATGAAAATGAACACTACTATTTTAATGGACATTACTTCTCTTATCGTGGACGATTCATTGGTGCATGTTGGTCAAAAAAAATATTTTGAACGGTCTATTCAAATAAAATATATATATATATTTTTTATATCAAAATTACTACTATTTACAACATTAATAATACAAAATGTTTCTTAATCAGCAAATCAACATATTAGAATGATTTCTACAGTGAAGACTGGAGTAATGATCACAGGAATAAATTGTATTTTAAAATATACTGAAATAGAAAACATTTTTTTTAAACTAAATAATATTTCACAATATTACTGTTTTACTATATTTTTGATTAAATGAATGCAGCCTTGGTGAGCATTAGAGATTTCTTTCAAAAATATCTAGCTATAGGCCTATTAAAAAATCTTACTTTTGTCTGTCACATTAAAATGGGTTTAGTGTCAACATGAAATCAAATTAGGACAATTTACTTTCTTAATGTATGTTCCTGGTCTTAAAAGAAAAATATATTAAATATAACAGAATATATCTTAATAACCATAACCTGGTTCTCAAATTCTAAAACGACTTTTCTTTTCAGCTGACATCACCAAGCTGTTTTATTTTTCAATATTTCTCTTCCCTCCAATCACCTTTCATATAGGGACCATTTTTTATGATCCAAATAATTTTCTTGTGTATCCAGTTTCACATTAATGTCCCATATTTTGGACCGGAAGTAAAATGGATTGCAAACATTGTATTTTTATTAACTTCAAACAAAGGATTTCGCATTTCTTAACTGTATTATGAGGACTGAGCACATGCAGAGGGGGAATTTGCGAGCCTGGCAGATTATATTGGCTGTACATTAGCAAAGTACAAACAGCAGCATGATGCCTTGAACTCTGGCCATGAACTGTAATTCCATGCATACAGATATATTCACAAGTGTGATTTTAGAAATATGCAACCGCACCATCTGGACTATCAGGTTTCCCAGTGTTCTCCGAAACATGGGTGTTCTCTTATAAACTTTCGTTTTTTCTTCGGTTTTTCTTCTTGCAATCAATTCCCAATGGACAAAATCAAGTCCCTACATTTTTTCTTGTTTGAGAAGGCGTTTCACTTATACATTGCAATAGGGAAGAAAAGCAAAGTATCTATTTGTAGGTTTCAATCTGTTTTCCATTTGATCTGTATTATAGTGAAATCATCTGAAATATATGTGCTTGCTTCCATTCCTGCATTGAGTGAGAGCAATTTGGAGACTGTAGGAGGAAAAAAGAAAAGGTGAGCAGAGCAACTGTCTGATGCAGGATAGAGAACAGAGCGAGACTCTTATACAGGGCCGGCACTACTACACACACTGTAATTCTGTCCAATTACTTCTACACAAACACCCGCACACATAGTGAGATCCCCACAACAGACACAGCCTGTGTGAGCTCCACACAAAGAGAAAAACAGAATGTGTCCAATAGATAAAACTCGGGGAAAGTCATACACAATAGAGGGCGAAGATTTAGATAATTAATATTTTCAATCTATATGGAGATGTGAGAGCCAAATATGTTTACCTTTTTATCACTCTAAGAAAATGAAAAGTCTATGATGTGTGAGAGAGAGGATCAAAAATATATGGTGGGTGTAGTGGGCAGAATAATAGAAGATTAAAGGATTTTATGTACAACTTTGCATTAACATTTCCTGAACACTCCAGTGTTGAGCCAGTGTTGCTGTGTCTGGCTGCTCAAACGAACAGTACAATCCTGCGTCTTTCGTTTGTTTTGCTGTAAATATGTTGGCTATCATGAGTCCAAGTTTAATAAAAGTGTACAAAAATGACTTTTTACATATTTTGCATATTACACTATGGTGTTGTTCTACAGTATTGGAACATAAATTTGACAATTATAAAGCGAGTTAAAGCTTTCACTATCAGATTTCTCACATTTGTTAGGTGTCTTCTCCACAGAAGTTTGTGTTTTTCAGTGTGAACACAATGCTCCACCCAATGTTTACTACAAAAAGATTAACATAGTAAAGAAGTTTTGTGAAATGGGACACTTTTTGTTTACATTTTTGAGGGAAATCAACTAAACTTAACTTAGGCCTAGTTATTTTTGCACATTAAACTGGGATTGAAGAAAGTATTTAACATGGGGAAAAGCTGTGTTTACATCCAAAGTAGCAAATGTAAATTATGCGCAAAATTGGAATATTGCATAAAACATTTGCACTTTTTGCATCTTGTGTTCTTGAGAACAAAATTGTCACTTCCTGGGATATTGTCACTTCCTGGGTAATAAAAATGGATGGATTTTTTCCTACATCATAAATGACTTGCATCTAAGAGCTCAGAGACGAAACTCAATGAACTCTGTCATGTTTTCTTGCGTTCGGATTCCTGGTGTTTGGGAATGCAATCATGTGAGATGCTTCTGGGTGGGTATTAAACCTAATTATTTTGATATCAGACTTTGGCTCAGGCATTTGGCTCAAACCAACATTTGAGATGCTGTGCTATGCGATTGGTCTGCTGGTTAGTCCAGTTATCCAAAATGAGTTTTTTGTTGGAGGTGGATTAAAACAGCTACTGACACACTTCACATCTACTTCATATGGCCCCATGCCATATAGAGACAGTACATATAGATATTGTGGCCATGACTTTACTGAGTAAGGGTATCATTAGCTGCTTTGGCCTTCATTTTTGTGCGTCCTTGAAGATGAAGTGTTGCCTATCAGTGAGGAAATCATGTCAGTTCCACATCCTTCTACCTTCACTGCACACATTTGTGCAATCTGAGCACATTGAGCTACTTACATAACTACTAGAACTGCTGCAAGCGGTCATTTTGACCACTAGATTCCAAACTCTATATCTTTAATGATAAATACCCATTTGAGAGATTAATGCATTTATTGTATTAGGATATCTTTTAAAAACAAAACAACACCAAACTGTACATTTAAACAAGTTTAATTATACATCAATAAATAATAATATCCGTAGATGTCCTGAACAAAAAGACGGAGTAGCCTGTTTTCATGTTTACACTGTTCGATCGCGCCTGCGCCACACACACACACACCATATTCCAGCATTGCAATCTTGACATCGCAGCCTGTTCATTACAGCCATAATAAAATATAATAATAAAATAGTCAACCTAAAATATAAAAATTCCACTGCTCTGTTTATATAGTCAGTAGTAGCCTACAATTCATACCATTTTGCGCGTGTGAAGAGGATGATTTTTCCGTCGAAATTGGAATGTGAGTGAAGTACAAAGCCTATAATAAAGAATAGTTTACCATCCAAATACATCGCAAATGTTGAAACATTTTGATTCTAATTAGAGAGTTACGTGAGCCCAACGCCGCTTACTTTCACTTTCACTTGAAAGTAGCCTATTTCATTTTGGCTTGTTTATAGTTATTTTTTCCTTCTTGTTCTGTTCTGAATATCATTACATTTAAATGATTTTTTGTGGAATATGTTTTGTATATTTTTTACCACATTTTATTGTTGTGTATATTGGTATATGTATAATAATGCCGCGAAATTCAGTGCGGTCAATCTGACCGTCTATGGCCGAAATAGGTAAATATGTTAATTAGTTTTTTTGCCTTATGTGTAATTTATATGAAAATCATTTTAAATGAAAATACAGACACTTTTAGGAAAAGTCAGGTACCAGCAGGATTTTATTTATTTTTTCAACTAAGTTATTGCAGATATAAAATTCAAAACGGTCAAAATGACCGCCATGGCAGTTCTAGTGTTAAGACACGTAGCCTATACGCATTCCAGAGTGTGTTAATTAAGCGGCAACCGATCTGGGTGCGATGGAGGTGACCTCTCTTGACAGATTAATAGACCGCTAAGGGAACCAGGCTACTGAAAAGATACACACACACACTGTCTTTTGAGACTAGCACACTTTTCACATTAATATTGATGATGTAAAACCTTGTCTAATGACATGTTTTCTGTATTTTCAAATCATGATGTAGACAAGATTGAGTGGCGAATAGAGTAAGGCTGTCAGTCAAGTATGAATGGTGTAAGAGTCTGGATTTTTAAACTTTAAAGCACATTAAACTTCCAGTTTGCCACTCAATGCTTTCTTTCTTCCATCCCCCCTTTCTACTTTTTCCTCATTTTCTCTCCATCCCCTCCCTTGCTGGATGGGCTCATTTTTTCCACTCCCTCCAGGGAAACATTTTTTTTGTAGTCATATGCCTTTGAGTGTAAGAGGTTTATGTTTGACTGAGTAAGTGTTTTATTAGCTGATATTAATGCATTTTTGTCATAATATGCATTTGAGTGTGTGTGTGGTCCCAGATTATTTTTTTGATCTTTCTCACTCTCTCTATTATAGATGTACATGTTTGAGTATATAACACATCATCACCATGAAAAATAATGGTGATAAAAACAAATATTGCCATTTCTCTATACTTGAGTTTTGTGTGGGAGCTTTTACAGCTGGTTGCAATTACTCAATTTACCATTTTATAATGATGTAATTCATGTATTATATCATTTGTGGAGCAAGGCTCTGTCACAACCTTCAGCAATTATCTAAATCTACTCTCTCTGTATCATTATTTAATACTGTATGTGACACAGATTAGTCCAATAACATCCATTTTAGGACAATTTTTTAGGGCATGCAATTTCTAAGCTTTGGGACACCTCCGTCATTTTGTGGTGATACTACATACACAGACTTAAGTTTCTGGTTTCCCTCCCTGCAGATGTAAACAAGTCACTCGTCTGAATGGTTGCAACACTTTTAATCTAAGTGTGACAGATCAGCAAATCAACCATTGAGCAACATCTCTCAGTACTCCATCGTGGGTGTTATTATAAATGGTCCCACTTCACCTGCTTGACATTTTGTCTCTTAGCGATTATGGGGCAAAACTATCCACAGAAAGTTGCTCTGTCAGTATTTTAAGCTGAAGTGTGTGTTTTTTGTACTTAATAATAAGCAATAACAGACCAGAAAGTCATTTGTAGGTTGATTTTCCTGAAAACTGTAAAAACTGTGGATCTGTGGTGCTTTCAAAACATTAGGCTAATCTGTTTGTTTGATAATTTCCCACTGCTGTATAAATTACATAAATCTATTTAAATAAGTACAAGATTAATAAGTTATTGCGACAGATAACTATATACAAGACGGAACTTTTGTCATTTTCCATTGTGTTTGTGTGTGTGCAGTGTATATTTAAGCCCTTAATCCCCGTGATTATTTTGTGAAACCAAGTAAAGGGCCAATTGTGTCCCAGAATCCTGGCAAAGCTCTGTGAAGCCGTTGTGTGAACAGTAATACCAGCAGGAATCTGGTCCTAACTGAGGGGCTGGGATTGGAAAATGATGTAATTTTGTGGCTATGAAAAATAACAAATTATTTAGGTTCTACTCTTTCATTGTGCTTATTAGGAAAACAAAACTAGCTGGTCATCCGCACTCCGCAGTGAGTGTGATGCAATAACTATATATTTCACACAGTTTTACAATAGGAAGTTGAAGCAACAAGGCTGAAACTTTACATTTTGAGGCATTTATGAACAGTTCTTGTTAAAGATGTCAAGGAAAATATTGTTTACTACCATTTTTTTAAAGCTATTTATATTTTTATTCAGCAAAGATGCATTTAATTGATCACAAGTGACAGTGAAGACATTTAAAATGTTATAAAAGATTATTATGCCAAATAAATGATTGAATTTTTAATGTTCTATTCATCAAGGAATGTAAAAATGTATCATAGGTTAATGAAAAAATGTATCATAGTGTACACAAAAAAAATTAAGAAGCACAACTTGTGTGTTTTCAACATTGATTATAATAATACATGTTTCTTAAGCAGCAAACCAGCATATTAGAATGATTTCTGAAGGATCATGTGATACTGAAGACTAGAGTTAGATGCTGAAAATTCAGCTTTGACATCACAGGAATAAATAACATTTTAAAACATTAAAACAGAAAAAAGATATTTTAAATTGTAATAATATTTCACAAAATTTTTACTGTATTTTTGATCAAATAAATGCAGCCTTAGTGAGGATAAGAGACTTATTTCAAAAACATTAATTAGTCTTATCAACCCAAACCGTTGAAGAGTAGTATACTGTATATACAAAAAGATTGTTTGCATCTTTGCACGTTTTTGTCGTTTTTTTTTTTGTCTAAAATCCAAACATCCGAGGCCAATGAAAGTGCTTTTGTTTTTTATTTTTCTAATTCAGAATTTTTCATTACAAATTACATTCTCAGCATAACAAATTTAAAAAATGTGCATGAATTTCATCATTTCTCCTGTGTATATCAGGAAGGATGAACTGATCACTCAGTATAACTCACTTCCCTTTTCTTCTCAAACATATCTACTTCACACACATCATATTTTGCTCATCTTCTAAGAAATACTGCCTTATATCATTGCCTAAATCTGCCTATGAAGTGTTTCTGCAAGGGCAAGGGATGTTTCTGCTAATTGTGAGGGGGAAAAAACAATTTCTCTGGGTGAGAACTGCCTGCCAGTTTGGTAGGCTGAGGTTTCATACAACCTCTGATCTTTATCAATTTTCTTTCTTTTGTGTTTAGGCACAGTGATCTCTCACCATGGCTCCGTTCCTGCGGATTGCCTTCAATGAATTTAACCTGGGAGACCTTCCCCCTATGACAGAGCAACCGTTCTGTGCCATCAAAATGAAGGAATCGCTCAGCACAGGTCAGTGAGGCTTTCAAACAGAGCATAATGCTTTCTGCAAGGTAAAATTCACCTTATGGGATTGTCTTTCTGTGTGTGTGTGTGTGTATAGGCATGCATGTATATATTTTAGAAAAAGGTGTGTGTGTGTATATATATATATATATATATATATATATATATATATATATATATATATATATATATATATATATATATATATAATTATACACAGTACATATATTATGTAAACACAAACTTTTATTTTGGATGCGATTTATCGCGATTAATCATTTAATCGTTGCACAGCCCTACAGGCATCATAATTAGCATTTCTTCCTCTCTTTGTCCACCCAGAGCGAGGGAAGACGCTGGTCCAGAGGAAGCCCACCATGTACCCTGCATGGAAATCCCCATTTGACGCACACATCTACGAGGGCCGTGTCATACAGGTGGTCCTGATGAAAACAGCAGAGGAGGCTCTGTCGGAGGCCACGGTCGGGGTCTCTGTCATTGCTGAGCGCTGCAAAAAAGGCAATGGTCGTGCGGAGTTCTGGGTGGACCTGCAGCCTTCTGGGAAGGTGATGATGTCTGTCCAGTTCTTTTTGGAGGACGCAGACCTAGGTGGGTACATGTAAACGTTAACTTGTATACTACATTCAAAAGTATGGGGATTTTTTACAAGTTTTTGAAAGAAGTCTCTTATGCTAACAATGGCTGCATTTATTTGATCAATAATACAGTAAAAACAGTGATCTTGTGGAATATTATTACAATTTTGAACTCTTTTCAGTCTTAATTGTCACATGAGCCTTCAGAAATTCTAATTTGCTTATTTGAATATAATATAATAATATAATATAATAATTCTTATTGTTATCAATGCTGAAAACAGTTGTACTGCCTACTTTTTTGTATTTGTAACTTCATAAATGTATTTACTCTCACTTTTGATCAATTTAATGCATCCTTATTGAATAAACGTATTAAAGGTGCTCTAAGCAATCACACGTTTTTTTAGGCCAAAACATTTTTTGTCACATACAGCAAACATCTCCTCACTATCCGCTAGCTGCCTGTCCCCTGAACACGCTGTAAAAAAACGCAGTCTCTGCAGACACCACAAAAACAAACTGGGCTAAACCGCACCACGAAACATAACAAACTGTTCCAGCCAATAACCGACAAGAAGAAGAAGTTAGTGCGCGGATGAGGAGGAGGGAGGGTCTAGCTAGCCTCCGTTTTGTTTGACAATACTTTAAACGCCAACAAGAAGTGACGTCACCCAACATCACTTAGAGCACCTTTAATTTCTTTAAAAAAACCAACAACATACTGACCCCAAACTTTTGAACCAAAGAAAATCTCTTCCAAACCTCCGTATTTATATATTTTAATTTAAGATGACTTGCATAAACCAAATGATCTTTTTCTGAATCAAGCTCTGCCCTGATGGGCAAAAACTAGCATTTTTAAAACCCTAATTTGAAACCCATAGAAGCCTTGTGACTATTTCTGTTAGTAGCATCTCCTCCCTTTGTTTCCCTTTGTTCCACTGTGGCTTTCCCCTCTTTCTTTAAATGTATTTTTTTCCATTATCTCACCACCCTCAGATATCAGCTTAGTCCTGTCAGCTGGTATCTGTTCTGTCTTTGCTTACTCATGCTGTCTTACTCATGTTTTCATGCTGGTATTTTTTTTTTTCATTCTTCCTTCTCTCCTTTTTCTGGCATCTAATTTTTTTTTTTTTTTTTTTTTTACATTATAGCATATTTGCTTATTATATTTCAAAATATACAACTGGTTGTTACTGTACTGTAAAAACATATTTTCACAGTGATATTTTGGAAAGACTTGTCTTTTTACTTGTCTATAATTGTGGCATACACTCTGGCACTGTGCCAGAGGGCAAAACCATCAATCTCAACCCGTGAGAGTTTTGTTTCCAACTCTCAGCAGGAAATGAGGTGATAGTAATCTTTTAAAATGCTGAAGGCATCATAAACAGAATTATCTTTATGTACCACATATTTAGTATCCAAAAGCCAGTGAGGATAATGTTTAGGCATTACATTTTTTTATTTAGCACGGTGCCATTTACAATTTTCTTTTTTCTTTTTTGTTCACAAAATGAGTTTAAAAGAAAATCAAATGAGTTTTAAACAACTTAACAGTAAATAGATTATGACAATTTTCATTTTCTGGTAAAATGTCATATAGCTATGTATTGTCATTTTAATATGCAAGTAAAGCTTATTTTAATTCAGAACAGAGAGAGTTGTCTATCTCAAAAGACCCTGTTTTGACCTGCTTCACAGACTCAAAGTCCTCAATGACTATGAAAGAGGATGATGGCCTCCTCACAATAAACCGAAGGAGAGGAGCCATCAAACAGGCCAAGGTTCACTTCATCAAGAACCACGAGTTCACAGCCACCTTCTTCAAACAGCCCACCTTCTGCTCGGTCTGCAGGGAGTTTGTGTGGTGAGTAAATAAATAAATGAATTAAAGAAAAACAAATGGTGTTACAGATGCACTTTTATTGCACAGTAATCACCCCACATCTAATCGCTTGTATACACAGTATCAGTGAAATTTATTTAATAACTAGAGTTAACTAGAGAATACATTTGTCGCCATTCATCGCCACCATTTGTTTTAGGTGAATGCAAGGGTTTCTTTTTTTTTAGTGCATTGCTATGTGTTTGCTAGGGCATTTATAAGTAGTTGCCTAATTTAAAAGAGACCAAGTCTTATAATATTAAATATGATATTATGGATTGGTCCCTAGAAATGATCCCTCTACATATATTTTAATGTCCGCCATGCAATTTTTTTTAAATCTAATTGCTTAGAAAATCTTTTTTTTTTTTTCAAGGTATCATGCCCACATCAGGAGTGTTTCTAGCTTTCCATCAGTATAAAACGTGTGCCCATATTTAATACTTTTTTTTGTTTTTATTATTGTTTTGGATATAAATGGTCTTTACCTGTAATACCGAGTCATTCAACTTCTTTGTTGTTGACAAATGATAGATAACATTTGCAAGTTTTGTTTCCTATATTCACATCATCCAGCGCTATTTTTGTTTTCTGTCTTATAAAATATAAATAATATAGAAACGATTCCGTGCGTAAGTGAACTGTCTGAATGGCACGTCTTGACTGTGTCGGGTTAGACATGTTCCTGGACCTGGATCAACATATTTTGTTGATTCTGGAACAACATTTCTGTCCCAAAATGTAGTCATAAACATATCCCTACCCCTGAACCTATCCCTACTGAAAAGTTATCCCTGCGATCAGAGGGAAATGATAGGTGAATAACACTGATGTAGAAGCGTGTAAGCCTAAACTTGTCCCTTGAACCTGATTGGTTGTTTGGAATGTTTGGAATTTGGAATTGTTCCAGGATCAACAAATATGTTGCACTTGGTGAAATCAGGTTCTGCATTTGAATGAATCAAACTGAATCACGAACAAGACCTGGCAAACCCATTTGACCAATTAGAATAAAAGAGTGATTCATTTACATCTGCCATCACTATACTAGTTCTGATTCTAAACAGCTGATAGAAAACAAACATGACTTGATTGCTAAAATATTAGAGAAAACAATTATCAGTTTGGTGTACGGTAATCTCCAGCTTATAATAATATTATTTTTAATATTATTAGTAATTGTTTGCTAGGGCACAGCCGTATTTCACTGGGTCTCATGCCCCAGTAAAAAGGGTCTTGCGATGCCCCTAGTCCTGGTCCCAAGTATTAGCAACAGCAGTGGTTCGTGATCAAGACTGCGAAAGCAAAGTTTGCAGGTTCGATACCAAATAGAAATGACCCAGAAACTAGAGAATTACTGAGATTACAAAGCAGCACTGATGTGCCCTTAAGCAATGTACTTCTCAGTCAAAGTGACGCATAGTCCTCTAATTGGCATACTATAACAGGTTAGTCCAGGGAGATGGGATCCAGTGAGATAAGTCACTTTGAATAAAAAAAAGAAACGCATTATATAAATAGCCAGTCACTGCATGACTAACATTAAACAATTAGAAAATATTATTTCATCACTATTCGAAATCTTTAAATGATTTAAAATTGTATCTCATGTAGGCATAAGAAAGTAATATCTGTAAGTAGCCAGAAGCGTCTGGCAGCAATAATCTTGGTGTGTGTGTTTGTAAGTCATGGTATTGGACAGCATCTGTGTTTGTTTGCGCAAGCGCACTTGGACTTTCCTCTGATATTTCAGCCGCCTCAGCAGAGTCCCCTTGGGCTGTCTCCTTCCTGTGCAGCATGAGACAGATTGCGTTAGTGCTTTGTTCACACTGTGTATATAAATGTATTTGTGTTGGAGAGTCATTTATCCAAAGTCTCCCGAATAAGAGTTTCAAATGTACACCATTTATATACTAACAGTCTATTATCATCACCACTATAACAGTGTAGAAATATCAATAATACAACATTTTTCATTATTTTAATTTCTTTTGCATTCTAGGGGTCTCAACAAGCAGGGCTACAAATGTAGGCGTAAGTATCTTTACAGCTTTCTTGATCTATTGTAGACAGTAGACACTCCCATCTGTTTCTTAGTAAGAACACACATTATACATTGTTCATGTTCCTTGACCAAGAAAAGTTTTTTTCTGTGTGGCACATAAATCATCCTCCTGTGCGGAATTAACATAATGGGCTCTTTTGAAATCTGTTTTTAATAAGATATTTTGTACCATTAGATTAATCAGAAGGTAATTTGGACACATTACACCTTATTGCCCCCTTGCTCTTTTCTAGAATGCAATGCGGCCATTCACAAGAAGTGCATTGATAAGATCATTGGGAGATGCACAGGAACAGCAACCAACAGTCGAGATACAGTGGTAAGCATTAGAGTCCTCTTCAACAAGGGGTCCGTCACCATGAGAGGGTCCGAAGCAGTTCTGTAGGGGGTCTGCCAATAGTTAATTGATCTAAAACCTATTTTTATGAAAAATACAATTAAAATAAAGTATGAAAGCAATATTTAGCAAAACAAAACTTACTATTGATGCAATATTAAGTTCATTTATATATATATATATAAATTATATATATATATCGGTTTAAAAGTTTGGGATTAGTAAGATATATAGTTACATATATATTTCATAAGATATCATAGTTTCTATGATAAATGACTGTGAATAATGTCACTCTGTACATCAATAATGATTATTTTATCAGGGTTCGTACAATGTGCTTGAAGTACTTGAATTTGACTTTTTGACATGTAAGTCCTGTAAAAACCTTGAAAACAGCCATATTCATGTTAAAGTGCTTAAATTGTTGAAAGACAGTATATATGAAATTAGTGTTGAATTTTTTTCGATAAAACAACCTTTTTGTGCAAGGTTAACACTGCAGTTTGTCTGATATAGATCCATTTTGCATGTCTATGAGCATGACATTGCTCAAATAAATATCCAGTTATATGATACAGCTTTCATTCTTCAAGTCAATCATATATTAATGAATAAAACATCAGTTTAATTAAGGAAAGCGATAGTATCCTTTCAAGTTACCACAGTCTTTGCATGCTTTGCATGTGCTGTACTTTATTTGTACCATTTGTTTTTATTACTTTACATTTATTTATATATTTACCTTTTTAGAGTTTGAAAGATAATAAAGATATTGTTTTATTTGTGAGATCTCTTGATTGTAGTCCTTGAAAACCCCCCAAAAAAGTAGTGCTTTAAAAGTCCTTAAAGTCCTGGAATTTCATTTTACAGTAACTGTACGAACCCTGTTTTATAATATTATTTCTTTTGTAAATAAATATTATAATATATGATTATTTGTATGGCTTTGCACTGTAAATATCATAAAGTATGTACCTCTCTGATGCCTGCTTAACTGTTTTGGGTCTAATGGTCAAATTTGAACCATTCACTTGCAGTTCCAAAGGGCTGGTCCTTCTGCTTCCAATTCCAATAATGAACAGAGCAGGGATCAGAGTCTATCAATCAATAGAAGCTCATGACATTATAAAAGCAGAGTTGCCATGTTGCAAATATGTCTGTGTCAGGGTCACTAAACTCATAAACAGCCCATTTTGCCTTCTTATTATAATCAATTGATCATGCTTAACATCTCGGCATGGAGAGTTGCAAGTTTTTTAGCAATACTTTTGTCCGGAGTCTTTGATTACATTAGTCCCAGTGGGGGCAGTTCTGGGGTCCATGAGGCAATGAAGGGCTAGCATGATTCATGAGGCATTTTAGATGTTGCATCTCTGCCCACAAGCATTTCGATTCAGTCTGGTGCTGATGGGTTCTTGGTACGTCTGCAGTTTCAGAAGGAGCGCTTTAAGATTGACATGCCACATCGCTTCAAGACCCATAACTACATGAGCCCGACCTTCTGCGACCACTGTGGGAGTCTGCTGTGGGGAATGGTCAGACAAGGCCTCAAGTGTGAAGGTAAGGAAGATATTTTGTTTTATTGGTGGATGTCTCTCACCTGGTTTCCCGTTTCTTTTGCTATGTCTTTTTGTCTCTTTCTCTGTTTTTAATATCTAATGCA